>NW_021318711.1:2710940-2752256 GCF_001605985.2 Dendrobium catenatum
CAAGAAGGGGAGTCTGATGTAGACAAAGGGGGGGCAACACATGTCAAAAATAATATGATTTTTGGCTTCCCTTGAGTCTACTAGCTCAACAAAAATTGAGCTAGAATTTTAGCTCATTTATGAGCTAGTCTTTAGTTCATTTATTGAACTAGGGGTTAGCTTATTATTAGCTATGATTTTAGCTCATATTTATCTTTGATTTTAATGCACTTTTATTATTGTCTTTAAAGTCTTCTTTTATGATGTCTCTTGGGGTTCCAAAAAGGGTTTTTGGAATCCCAAGAAAGGTGTTTAGTATTCCCATGTATGACCCCTTGGTTTCCACCAAGGTTTTTATTTTTTTATGTGCTTTTTCCCCTTGGAATCCGGCCGTCTGCTGGTTTCCCGTGCCCGTGCTCCCTTCCGTGGTCGTGCCCCCTTGGTTCCCGTGCGGCCTCCTTGGCTACTGCGGCTACCTCTTCGGTTCCATGGCTTGGGATGTTTTTTCGTGCAATGCATTAATAGTTTTAATGCTTGTGATGTTTAGGTTCTTGTGTTAATTAATGTAATGTGTCTTTTGATATTCCTCTTTCATACCTATAAATGTGAGAGGATTTGTAATGTTATGTTAAGTTGAATGATATTTGATTTTTGGAAAAAAAAATCTATTAACCTTCGGGTTGCTTGGAAATCCTGCGGGCTCTTTCCACCCTTCTTTCTCATCCCCTCCAGAAATCTTGCGGACTCTTTCCAACCTTTCTTCTCGGGCTTCTAATCTCTTCGTCTCTCCGCAAGTTCCGCTCGACCTGTATCTTTCTTCCAAGTGCAGCAACTTTAGGGTGTCTGTCGTTTAATTTTAAGTTTGCAAGATTTTAAGTTTGCAAGTCGTCGTCGTTGTAATTTCGTCTTTTTAGTTTTATTTGAATTGTAAGAGTTTGTTCATTCCTCTTCTAGTCTTTGCTTTGTCGGTGTCGTTTTTAGTATTATTTTTGTTAAGCAAAAAATATAGGGTCCCCTATATTTTTTGCTTACATCACTGATTGTCATCAAGGATTTTGGGAGCTGGGTAGGAGTAAAGAGGGAGTATCAAGTGGACCAGGCGACATATTTTAACTGATCAAGTGCGAGTGAGGGAGAGAAGATATGTGTAAAGAACAAGCGATTGGTTCTATTCTTAGTAAAGGGAGAGAGAGGGTTTGGACGAAAGGGCTGAGGTGATGTCAAGGAGGGATGGATTTGTGAGAGAAGATTGAATAGAGCTGTGTGAATGAGTTTTTGCAGAGATGGAACGAGAAACCCTAGGTACTATTATATTGTTATTTTTTCTTAAAATGCTAGATGGGACTCCATGCCAGAGGGCTATGATGCAACATATGGGATTTGACGTGAAGTAGCGTGGGATCGGGGATGATAGAGATACGAGGGTATGGGATTTGATTTGATCTTCTTATTTTTCAAGAGAAATAAAAACAAAATTAATATGTATATTCATTCTTTATCACAAAATTTATCCAGTCACGTACTTAAAATTCCTTTCATCATCTTGCATGTTGGTAAATGTGGGAAGGTTTCATGGTGTTCTAAAGGTGCCAAGAGTTGAGTATCTGGATTGTAGGATAGTCGATAATAGAAATCAATTGGCTTCCCAGGAAGACATCTATATCAACTCAGTCCAAGATCTACTTTATCAAGAACTTGATTGATTGAGATTATTCATATATGGAAGGAAGGAAATAGGTATGCCTATTGTTTGGCAAACTTGTAATGGGGTCTTACGTATTTGATCCCAGTCTTTGGGTGGCGTGGAAGATGGGTTTAGAATTTCCCCATTCAATTAGTGAAGTTGATAATCTCATCTACTTTTCTTTTTTTAAAACGAAGAATTTAACTGACCTAACACTTTCAAATGTATCAATATTATATAATGTACAATAGTACAAGGGCGATCCTTGATGTTCTTATTAAATATGCTTGTTTTTAGTAAGTATGACCTTTTAGGACAACCGATGACTTCATATTTGATGCAATGCTGGTACATCTGGAAACTTTAATGGCTAGTTTAAAATAGCTCTACAATTGCATTGAAGTTATTAATACCGCTGTGGAGGGTTCGATACTTGGCAGCGGATATTTGATTCTTTTCCTTAACTTTTGGTATGCCACTAGTATGACACACTAAGTTACCGGAAACTATCTATTTTTTTTATCTTGCTTCCAAGATATCTGCATCAAATAGCTTCAAATATTTTATTTCTGCTGCAATATAAATCTTAGTAATATTTTGCCATAATACTTTTTAATATATCTGTCGATTTTCAAAAGATCTGTTGATTATTACATCTACCTTAACAGGAAACTCAGCAGTTCAAGCTATCTTATTGCTTCTGGAGAAGGGTGTAGATGAGGCAAACATTATATTCTTGAATCTAATTTCCGTAAGTTGACGAGACATATGATGAAAACAATTTTTTTGTTTTTCCTTGCTTTTTTCAATTAATTTGGATGATTAATTCAGCTCTGTCCATTGTTATAGATTATCAATAGCAAGTACAAATTTACTTCTTAAATAGAACTGATGGAAAATATGAATTTACTATCATTTCATTTGATATTTTGACTGCTATGGATCTTTCAATACCACATGGTAGAGTTGAGGGTAATTTTCATAATATTATAGGCTAATGAGAATAATTCATGACTAGTTACTCTTTGATGTCTTTACACTCTTTACAAATCGGGTCACTATTCGGGTTTTTCATAGTTTTATTTTCTTTTTCTTTTTCATTAATATAACTTACCTATTTTGTTTCCTTCCCTTGAAAAGATCATCAATATCATATTGCTTTTCTCAATTCTGTTGCATTTGTTTCTTTTCACATTAATATGATCTATGGCCATTATGCCATTATGATAGGTCTTTTGACAATCTTCCTTAATGTAATTCTTTTTTTTTTAATGCTAAGCTTAAGTTATTACAAATGTGAAACTAAATATTGTTTCACAAATGTAGAAAATGTTTTATAAGATCTGGATGGAAGGTTGCATGCTTGTGATTGATAGAATACAGTTAGTAAAAAGATACACCGTACATATTTGAGAGAAATGATTAAAAACAAAGTGCCGTCGATTGCTTGAGAAACCTTGCATTGTATAATGTTTAGGTTGCTAATGTAAGGTCACGGTTTAGTACTTTTCATAAGAATAAAACAACAATGCTGTGATAGCAAATTACATCTATTTTAGACGAACAAGGTCTAAACTTGACCTTGCATAGAAGATTATGCGCCTGACAACTGGAGATATAATAAAGAGATCCAACTTCATCACACACAACATACCCACTAAAGTATTGAATTTTTAATGGAAGAAAAATGATAATAGATTTAATCAAAGAAGTTGAAGTCAGTCCCTAACACAAATATTTTGAATTAAAAAAACAAACTACTTGGAAAGGCATATTGAATAACTGTACCAAAACAAAATCTTCTGCTTTCTACTACGATATGTTGAGTACCCAATAAAAAGGAATATATGCTAGCTGCTAAAAAGAGCAGGTGACAACAAGCATTTTTGGATATTAGCAAGCAATTACGGCAGCAATAAAAGAGTCCTTTAGCTGGTGGTATAAGTATATGGAGAGTGGGAATTAATGTGCACGGGATCTAGTAAAGAAAGGATCCAACAGCAGGGAAAATAAGGAAACACTCATCCCATATGCTCAATACCCTAGAAGTTTTTCTTAGAGAACGGTTAGTTTAAATCCTAGTAGTTTTCCTAAGAGAGCCTTTTAAAAAAATAACTAATAAAAAGACCGGGCCATACAAAATCAAAAAACAAATTAGGATGAATACTTATAGGTTAGACATCCCAAAGCATATTATGTTAATCCAATTTTTAATATATTTGATTTTATTTTATATTAGGAATGATCATCCTCCTTTAAATTCTTCTTTCTTTCCATCTTCTCTTTTATAATTCTCATCCAACATATCATTTGCTCAACCCTTAGTTTTTCATTCTATCTTATTATTAAAGGAGAAATTGTGTTCATTGTTGATGGTGGATATTATAGCTACCTTGATTTGTGATGAGACATTCTTACATTTGAAGATTCATCAATTTCTCTGTAGAAAGAGAAACTCCCACTAGTTTTACTTGACAATTATTAACTGAACAATTTTCCTTATTGTAATTTATTTTTGATCTTGCTAGAGTAATGTGGAGCTCCCTATTATATTCTGTGACCTTTTATTTGTTTGACAATAACACAATGTGGAACTTCCCTAGCATGACTTGTGCGGCTCTTGTGTTATTCATTGTTGCAATTTTGTTCATTTATGTGCATTTTGTTGTTGTTTCTTACTGCTAGTACGCATGACCTTTTTTTTTTGCTGTATTTTGATATGGTAGTTGGCTGTTGTGACCTGTGGGATTTCTTGCTGTTCTTAGCTGGCTACTGTGATAATTTTCCTCCAATTTTTAACTACTTATATCCTTTCAAGATGAGCTTGTTGACCCAATCTTATTATCATAAAATTAAGGGACTTGTTAGTTGTTATTGAGGCATGATAAAAGACAACTCTATTTATATTCTACTTTGATTATGTAGTATTTTTGTTTTTGCTTTAGTGTTGATTGGATGTGATTCTTTTTAGCATTGTGCAATTAATGATATTCTAAATTTTTGAAATGAAGTTTTCGTCTTATACTAGTGTGAGGTCTAAACTATTGTTTGTTGATTTCTTTGCTTCACTCTATTTTGATTCTCTAATTTTAATTAATGCTTTGCTTAGTTGATCGAATATTATTAAATAAGGTGCACTCTCGTTTTTATTTTATAGTGGTATGAGTTTTCAGGTGAATTTATTGTTCTCTTATGTTCTTAAATTTCTTTTTGATCTAAACAGTTGAAAAACTAGTACTTCATAGATTTTGCATAGTTATGATTTTCATCTTAAATAGTGATTATTTGTTTAATTAGAGTTTGTGACGATGAATTTGTTCTTTTTCTAGTGATTTGTGCTTCTCATCCTATATTTGTATTAGGAAGCCTTACAATACCAAGACATCATGCATCAAGTTTGATATAGAAATTGTCACGACCCGATTCAGAGGCTCGAATTAATGAGGTGGGAACAAATGGTTAGACGGTTGATTTAAATCTTCAATTAATTTAAAATTATTTCTAATAAACTGAAAAAGCCACTAAAACTTCAACATTTTGAAACAAAGTTAAATATTATAAATACTTTTCTTCTTGTGTGTCGTGCCTACGATATACATTATTTTCTCTTCCACTCACTTTAAACTTCAAAATAATACCTATCAATTATAATTTTAAGAATGAGCTATAAAAGAACTCGTGAGTAAATCGTGCTTCTATATTACAGTAACCTAATGCATTAGGATCAATATGCATGATCATTTAGAAACATAATTGTAAAACCTGAAAATGACGATCGTAGGTCCGCATGCATTTCGATACGTCGCGACGAAACTTAAGTGAAAATTTAAAGTTAATGAAATTTGACGGAAATAATTTTATAAAATTCTATGCAAAATTCTGATCAATTTGGTATATGGAACTTGTATCCAATTTCACTTAAATTAAGAGATAAAAATTATGGATGCTTCTAAATACCAAAACTACCCCTAATATGTAATAATGCTGAAATAGAATAAGTGAGGGCAAATAGGCCTTTTGGATTTTCCTATCTTCTTATATTAGCAAAATCGAACCCTTCCCTCATCTCTCATTTCACGCGATCGGCCAAACTGAAAGCAAGGAGCAGACAGGCGGGCGGACGAGCGGGCGACGTGCAAGGCTCTGGCGGCGATTTTCTTGCAAGGAAATTAGTAGAAATCGAAGATGACGAAAGGGGAGTCTTAAGGTATGATTTATTCAAAGTGAATTCTTCTCAATCTCAAGTTTTTTAGAGACAAAATGTTTAGGGTTTTACAAAAATTTTGTTTTCTTTCAAAACTTCTTTACCAAAATTTTAAGGATTAGGGAAGTATTTTAACGTTAGAAATGAAGTTTTTTTGGGAGAAATTTTGAAAATCAAAATTTAGGGCTTTAACCTAAAAATCGAATATCTTTAAGAGGCTTTTACAAAAAAATTCATATGGATCCTAGGAATGTTTCTAAAGAAAAATTTTAAATTTTTATAAGAAATTTTATTTTTCCTAATTTCCTAAATAATTAAATCCGAAAATAATTAAGGTAATTATTAAAATATGTTAAGAAATATTTTCGGCATGTTAATCTGATGAAATTGAATATTTAGGATTTTCCAAAAATTATGGATTTTAATAAATCCGAAAATTAAGATTAAATTGTTTTAATTTTATTAAATGTCGTAGGGAACAGTTAAGGAGAAATGAAAAGTTTAGACATTTAGGAATTAGATTAAACCTTAAGGAAGATTGATTTGTGACATGTCTTTTTATGTGATTATTTAAGTTGTGATCTTTAAGGTGAACGAGATGTGTTAAAGCAACACTTTGAGGAAATATTGTGCTTAGGTGAAGGTAGGTACTCAAATTATTTGTAAAAATTTTATATTTATGCTTTGTTTTTTTATTTCATTATAAATCTTTAAAATTTTTAAGTAATATGGTTTCTAAATTTTTATTTTGGTAAATAACATGTTCAAGTTTTTTATTTCATAATGTTAGTGAGCTTACTATGTTTAGATTCAAGATTTTCATGTTTTAAACGAATAATTTTTTATTCAAAATTATTATCATTACACATATGATTGACTTAACTTAATTTATAAATTATAATACGAGAATGTGCATGATGATGCGGAGTGCTGAAATGGTAAAGGGCTTGAAATAGCTAAATGGTAAAAGAGGCTCGTTAGAGCCGATGGTAAGGAATGGTCAAATGATATGAAAATGTGAATCTGATAAGTACAGAATTTATGGGACCTCTGAGACGGGTGATATAATTGACATTATGCATAATATGGTTTATATATATTTTCTATGAAATATAAAAGTATGTTTGAGAAAAAACATTAAATGAAAGATTTATGATTGAGAAAAATTTATAAAAATATTTCTTATAAGTAATGTTATGAACTTATGCAAGTTTGATCGTCGTTTAATGTTTTATTATGAAAAGATGCTTTATTTTGATTTTATGCAAATTTTTATGAAAGGTATGAATTACCTGCTGAGCGAGTAAGCTCACCCCTTCTTGTGGGAATATTTTTCAGGAAAACCATCTGGAAAGTAATGGCAACGAGACGACAGTACATCTATCGTCATAGAGGACCTCAAGAAGAAAGGTTTTATGTTTTCTATTTTGTAGTTGAGTCAATGGATTGTATCTGAGAAGTCTGTTGGATTTTGTGGTTGTTGATGTTTATATTTTTAGTTATTGTGGTTTAGAAGAAACAAATTAGATAACTTTCAGTTGATGTTTTTAGTGACTCTTTCTTATTATGTGGATGATGTTTATGTTCTGTTATAAAGTTAAATAAAATTATTATGTTTTATGTTATGATATTTTTCGTACGACTGTCTGCTCCCACCCCGTTAATTCGGGCTAGCCGGGTCGGGTCGTGACAAGAGTAGTATCAAAGCAAAGGTTTAATATTGATCAATAAAAGTGCCTATAAGAGAATTGTATGAGTCTTAGAATATTTAGGAAGTGTAAAATTTATGAATTATTCGCCTTTTGATTGTTATATTTTATCTCTGTTTTATGGATCCTGAGCAGAATGCCACATATGGCATTGATGGTGAGGAACGGAGGGATCTACCAGAAGTAGTAGAACCTCAGAGTAATAATGATAGCAACACTATGGAGTCGTTCGCTCATATAATGGAAGCAATGACTCAGATGATAAAGATCTCCCAAACTCAGACTAGTGGCAATGGGAGTCATTCTATGGACAAGAACTTGAAGCTATTTCAAGATATGAAACCTCCTTTATTTTCAAGTGGTGGACCTATAGAGGCTGAAGATTGACTGATGCAGATAGAGAAGATCTTGGAGGGCATGTCTTGCTCAGAAGATAGGAGAGTGACACTTGCTGCTTATGTCTTTGATGGTGCGGCAGAAAGGTGGTGGAGGAGTCAGTTGCAAGAAACTTTTGGAGGGCGGCCCAGCAATCAAGTCTCCTGGGAGGAGTTCGTGAAAGTATTCAAAGGCTGGTATGTGCTTATGTCAGCTAGGAGACAGCTGCAGGATAAATTCAACAAATTAGTTCATGGAGATCGATATGTTTCTCAGTATGAGGCAGAGTTCATAATGTTGCCCAGGTATGTCCAACACCTGATACCCAATGCTGAAGCGAAGTGCCACCGCTTCTTGACTGGACTAAAGGATATAATAAGGCAGCCTCTCATTCCTTTTAAAATTGAAGATTATTCCACTTTGGTGGAAAGAGCCAGTTGGATTGAGATAGACATGCAGGCAATTCAGAAGAAGAGAGATTTTCAAAAAAGTAGGATATAGGGCAGGTCAAAGCCATCTCAGTTTGCTCAATCTTCTTAGTATGGGGTGTATATTTGGAAGAAGACTATATCCAGTAACTCTGACAGTAGTGCTTCAATTGTTACTTTATACAATAAGTGTGGAAGAATGCATAAGAGAGAGTGCCTCTCTGGCACTAATACTTATTTTTTGTGTCATTAGCCTGGACATATAGTGAAGTCTTGCTCTCTTTTGGGACAGAGATCTGCTACAGATGTCAGTTAGACAATAATACTCAAAGGACAGCTGGTAGACCAAGAGTTGTGGAGTCTACAGCTTTTGTTCCTTCTCAAGGTTAGACTCGTCAGAATGTTTAGCCTTGAGTGTATGGATTTTCCCAATAAGAAGCTAAGAGGTCTCCTGACGTTGTTATAGGTATGTAATTTAATTAAATGTCAATGAAAGATTTTATATAAAATTAACAAACAATGAATGTCATGTTTTATAATTGAATATTGTAACTTTTTATGATTATGAACAATCCTTATGTGTGATAGACCTATTAGAGTATTATTTGATACTGAAGCTTCACACTCCTTTTATTTTAGAAGAGTTTGTTAGATCTATAAATTTGTTTCCTACATTTATGTTGAAATCACTGTTAATTTTAATGCCTAATGGAAATCATATGGAAGCTAAGCAGAGATGTGATGTGAATTTGAGGATTTATGATAATATTTTAAAGGTGGATCTTATTGTATTATCCTTGTATGAGTTTGATACAATCTTAGGCATGGATTGATTTTCTTGTCATTTCGTGACTATAGATTGTAACAAAAAGAAGGTTAAGTTTTGTAGGACAGGTGAGGGGAAATTCAAATTTTAAGGGGATAAAGGAATAACGGTCGTGATTGTGTCATTTCTGAAGGCTTTTCAAATATTAAAGAAAGGGTATAAAGGCTTTTTGGCTTATGTTAAAGAGGAAAATAAAGAGGAGATGGAATTAAAAGACATTCCAATTATTCAAGAATTTCTAGAAGTATTTTTAGATGATTTACCTAGCTTACCTCCAAGTAGAGAAATAAATTTCTCTATTGAATTGGTGGCAGGAGCTGAACCTGTTACTAAGGCTCCTTAAAAACTGGCAATAAAAGAATTTAAAGAGTTGAAGGAATAACTGCAAGAGTTGCTTGAGAAGGGATTCATCAGGCTTAGTACCTCACCTTGGGATGCTTCTGTTCTTTTTGTGAAAAAAAAGGATGGAAGCTTAAGGCTTTGTAGAAATTACAGAGAGTTGAATATGTTGACAGTGAAGAATAAGTATCCTCTCCCAAATAGATGATTTGTTTGATTAGTTGGAAGGTGCTTCAATTTTTCAAAGATTGATTTGATGTCAATATATTATCAGCTCAAGATTAGAGAGGAAGACTTTGCAAAGATGGCCTTCAGTACCAGATATGTGCATTTTGAGTTTACAGTGATGCCTTTTGATTTGACAAATGCCCCTGCAGTGTTTATGGATCTCATGAATAGAATCTGTAAGCCATCTTTAGATTTATTCGTGATAGTATTCATAGATGACATACTTGTTTACTCCCTAGATGAACAGATGCATGCAAATCATTTAAGGGCAGTATTGCATACCTTAAAAAGAAATGAATTGTATGTTAGGTTCTCAAAGTACGAATTTTTGTTGAAGAGTATAAAATTTTTGGGACGTGATCACTGATGGGAAGATATCTGTGGATCAGCATAAGATGCAAGCAATAGCAGATTGGTTAAGACCAGCTACAGTAACTGAGGTTAGGAGCTTTTTGGTATTAGCAGGCTACTACAGAAGGTTTGTTGAGGCATTTTCACATATAGTTATGTCACTATGCAGATTGACTCAGAAAACAGTGAAGTTTGAATGTACAATTCATCAGAGATTAAAATAGTGTTTGATAACTGCTCCAGTGCTGACTATTCCCTTAGGGTCAGATGGATTTCAGCTCTATAGTGATGCTTCTCATAAACGGTTGGGTTGTGTACTGATGCAGAATGGAAGAGTCATTGCCTATGCTTCTAAGCAATTAAAGAATCATAAAAGGAATTATCCAACCCACGATCTGGAGTTAGTTGCAGTAATTTTTGCCTTAAAGATATGGAGGCATTACTTGTATCGAGTACGGCGCGAAGTTTTTACTGACCACCAGAGTTTGAAGTATATCTTCACCCAGAAGGAACTGAATTTAAGGTAGAGGAGATGGTTAGAACTCATTAAGGATTATGAGTTTAACATTCAGTATCATCCGGGTAAAACAAATGTGGTTGCAGTTGCTTCGAGCAGGAAGAATTCAAGTAGTATAAATTGGATGATTACACAACAACAAGAATTGATAAGGGAATTGGAGAAGTCAGAAATTTCAATGGTTCGACCTAATAATGTAGAAATTTTAATGTTGAATCAGATTATTATCCAATCAACTTTTTCAAAAAGGGTATGAGAAGATTTGCTACATGATGCAGATTTTAAGAAGATACTGGATATGATTAGTATGGGACATTGAAGATTTTGAGCTTGATGGTGAAGGATTACTTCATTATTAAGGCAGATTGTGCATACCAAATGTTGGTGACTTAAGGAAAGAAATCATTCAAGAAGTTCACTATTCTAGTTATACCATTTATCCATACAGCAAGAAAATGTATCAGGACTTGAAGGATATGTTTTGGTGGTCAGGAATGAAGAGAAGTATGACAAATACTGTATCAAAGTGTACTTTATGTCAGATGATGAAAGTGGAACATTAGAAATTAGGAGGATTTCTACAACCCTTACTTATACCTGAGTGGAAATGGGAATATATTGTTATGGATGTTGTGGTTGGTTTACCCAGATCCAGAAGAGGATGTGATGTTTTATGGGTGATAATTAATAGGTTGATTAAGTCTGCACATTTTTTACCTATCAAACAATCTGATCTAGTTGAGAAATTGACAAGCTTGTATATTGGTGAAATTTTTAGATTACATTAGATATCAAAGACTATAGTGTCAGATCGGGATGGAAGATTCACTTCCAGATTGTGGAAGAATATTCATGAAGCTATGGGTATCATGCTCACTTTTAGTATAGTTTTCCACCCTCAAACAAATGGGTAGTCAGAAAGAACCATCCAGACCTTAGAAGATTTGCTCAGGTTATGTATTTTGGATTTTGGTGGTAAGTGAGACACATGTACCATTAATTGAGTTTGCCTACAATAACAGTTTTCAAGCAAGTATTGGTATGACTCCTTATGTGACTTTGTATGGGAGAATATATAGACACCCTTAAGTTGGGCTGAAATAGGAGAAAGGGAGATTATTGGTGCAGATCTGGTTGATGATGCTACAAAAAATATCAGATTGATCCGTGATAGATTAAGGGCAGAACAAGATAGATAGAAGAAATATTATGATGCTAAACACCGACCAATTGAATTTGAGGTGGGAGAGTTTGTTTTTCTTAAGGTCAGTCCGATGAAAGGAGTGAAGAGGTTTGGCAAAGCAGGAAAGTTAAGCCCAAGATTTGTAAGTCTATTTGAGATTTCAGAAAAAATTGGAAAAGTAGCCTATAGGTTGATTTTACCAGCACACATGAGTTGAGTGCATAATGTGTTTCATATTTTCTCTTTAAGGAAATATATTTCAGATGAAGCTTAGAAGATTAGTACTGAAGTGGTAGATATTCAACCGAACTTGACCTTTGTGGAAGAACCAGAGAGAATCATTGATTATGATGTTAAGCAGTTGAGAAATAGAGCAATTCCTTATGTTAATTGCTGCCTGGATGAATTGTATAACTTGAATAATGAGCTTCCTAAAGGATTTATTTCCTTAAATCATCAATCATCAACATTTGGTATACATAATCTGCCTTAATAACGAAGTAATCTTTCACCATCAAACTCAAAATCTTCAGTGTGTCTCATACTAACCATATCCAATATCTTCTTAAAATCTGCAGCATGTGACAAAGCTTCTCGTACCCTTTCTAGAAAAATCGATTGGATAATAGTCTGATTCAATAACATAATTTTTGCATCATTGGGCTGAACCATTGAAATTTCTAACTTCTCAAGTTCTCTTATCAATTCTTATTGTTGTGTAATCATCTAGTTTGCAGTATCAAAATTCTTCCTGCGCAAAGTATCTTTAACCACATTTGTTTTACCCGAATGATATTGAATGTCCAACTCATAATCCTTAATAAGTTCTAGCCATCTCCTTTGCCTTAAATTCAGTTCCTTCTGGGTGAAGATATACTTCAAATTCGGGTGGTCAGTAAAAACTTCGCACTGTACTCCGTACAAGTAATGCTCCAAATTTTTAAGGCAAAAACTACTGCAGCTAACTCCAGATCGTGGGTTGGACAATTCCTTTCATGATTTTTCAATTACCTAGAAGCATAGGCAATGACTCTTCCATTCAGCATCAATACACAACCTAACCCTTTATGCGAAGCATCACTATAGAGTTGAAATCCATCTGACCCTGAGGGAATAATCAACACTAGAGCAGTTATCAAACACTGCTTTAATCTCTGAAGAACTTCTTCATAATGAGTTATCCATTCAAACTTTACCGTTTTTTGAGTCATTCTGGATAGTGGCATAGTTATATATGAAAACCCCTCAATAAATTTTCTGTAGTAGCCTGCCAATCCCAAAAAGCTCCTAACCTCAGTCACTGTAGCTGGTCTTGGCCAATCTATTTTTGCTTGCATCTTATGCTGACCCACAAATATCTTCCCATCAATGATCACATGTCCCAAAAATTTTACACTCTTCAGCCAAAATTCGCACTTCGAGAACTTAGCATACAATTCATTTCGTCTCAAGGTATGAAATACTGTCCTTAAATGATTTGCATGCAGTTTTTCATCTGGGGAGTAAACAAGTATGTCATCTATGAATACTATCACGAATAATTTTAAAGTTGGCTTAAAGATTATATTCATGAGATCCATAAACATTGCATGGGCATTTGTCAAACCAAAAGGCATCACTATAAACTCAAAATGCCCGTATCTGATACTGAAAGTTGTATTTGCAATGTCTTTTTCTCTAATCTTGAGCTGATGATACCCTGACCTCAAATCAATCTTTGAAAATACTAAAGTACCTTCCAACTAATCAAACAAATCATCTATCCTTAGGAGAGGATACTTATTCTTCACTATCAACTTGTTCAACTCTCTGTAATTTATACAGAGTTTTAGGCTTCAATCCTTTATTTTCACAAAAAAAATAGGAGCACCCCAAGGGGAGGTACTAGGCCTAATAAATCCCTTCTCAAGCAACTCTTGTAGTTGTTCCTTCAACTTCTTAAGTTCTTTTATTATCATTCTGTAAGAAGCCTTAGCAACAGGTTCAGCTCCTTCCACCAATTTAATAGAGAAATTTACTTCTCTATTTGGAGGTAAGCCAGGTAAATCATCTGAAAGTACTTTTGAAAATTCCTAAATAATTGGGATGTCTTTCAGCTCTCTTTCTGCCTTCTTCTCTCCTTAACATAGGCCAAGAAGCATTCATACATTTTCTTTAACATTTAAAAAGCCTTCAAAGAAGACACAATCACAGCTGTTACTCCTTTTTCCCCTTGAAATTTGAATTTTTTTCTCCCCTGGCATACAAAACTTAACCTTCTTTTTATTACAATCTATAGTCATGAAATGGCAAGATAATCAATTCATGTCTAAGATTACATCAAAACTAATAGTGATTTCAACATAAATATAGGAAGCAAATTTGCAGATCTAACAAACTTTTCCGAAATAAAAGAGTGTGACGCTCCAGTTTCAAATAATACTCTAACAGATCTATCACACATAAGGATTGTTCCTAATCATAAAAAGGTCACAATATTCAATTATAAGACATGTCATTCATTATTCATTCATTTCATATAAATTCTTTCATTGACATTTAATTAAATTACATACCTGTAACAACATTAGGAGACCCCTTAACTTCTTGTTAGGACAATCCATAGACTCGAGGCTGAACATTGTCTGACCTTGAGAAGGAATAAAAGCTATAGATTTCATAGCTTTTGGTCTGCCAACTGTCCTCTGAGTATTATTGCTTGACCTGACCTCTACAGCAGATCTCTGTCCCAAAATAGGGCAAGACTTCACCATATATCCAGGCTGATGGCACCAGAAACAGATATTAGTGTCACAGAGGCACTCTCCGTTATGCATTCTCACACACTTACTGCATAAAGTAGCAGTTGAAGTACTGCTTGTTGCGGATCAATGGTTTATGATTTTGATGATAGCAAACATTCCTTATTTCTCTACGATTGCCTTATGTGCTAACGTTTCAGGTCCACACGTTCAGACTGCAATCTGGAATCAGCTCAAGATTGGGTAGATTAGGTCTGTGTTAGGAAGTTCACCAAAGAAAAAGATCTCTTTGGTGTCAAAAGACCCGGCAACTCCGCATCACCGGGGAAGGTGGAAGTGATTTTGTAAGGGCTTCTCTGCCTAGCCGTGGGGGCTAAAGGAGAGACACTAGTTTAGTGCAATACTTGGGGGGTGCCTCGAAGGAGTGGACGTAGGTCAAGGTTTGACCGAACCACTATAAATCCGGTGTGTTCTTTCTTTTTACTACTTCCGCGTTTTAATTTTCGCATTTATTATTGTGGTGATTTGGATTGTGTTTTGGTTTTAAAGTTTTCCAATTCACCTCTCTCTTTAATTAGCTTGGGACTAAGTTCAAGAGGGCCTAACATCCCTAACGAACTTTCAAGTGGTATCAGAGCACTTTCTAGTGCCATCTGAGAACTTTCACTGCTGTTAGAATTGCTAGATCTGGGCTTCTTCTAAGTAGACACCCCAGACTGAGAAGACTGAGCAAACTGAGAGGGCTTTGACTTGCCCTTCATCTTTCTTTTCTGAAAATTCCTCCTCTTCTGAGTTGCCTGCATGTCCATCTCAATCCTTCTGTCTCTTTCAACCAAAACAGAATAATCTTCAATTCCAAAAGAAATGAGAGGCTGTCTTATTATGTTCTTTCCAGTCAAGTAGCGGTGACACTTCTCTTCAGCATTAGGTATCAAGTGAGAGACATACCTAGACAATATTGTAAACTCTACCTCATACTGAGAAACAGATTGATCTCCCTGAACCAATCTGTTGAACTTATCCTGCATTTGTCTCCTAGCTGACATAGGCACATATCAGCCTCTGAATACTTTCACGAACTCCTCTCAGGAGACTTGATTGTTGGGTCGTCCTCCAAAAGTTTCTTACAATTGATTGCGCCACCACCTTTCTGCCTCACCATCAAAGGCATAAGCAGCTATTGTCACTCTCCTATCTTCTGGGTAAGACATACCCTCCAGGATCTTCTCTATCCGCATCAGCCAATCTTCTGCCTCTATAGGTCCACCACTTGAAAACAACGGAGGCTTCATATCTTGGAATAGCTTCAAGTTCTTATCCATAGAACGACTCCCACTGCCACTGATCTGAGTTTAGGAGGTCTTTATCATCTAAGTCGTTGCTTCTATCATCTGAGCGAATGACTCCATAGTGTTGCTATTATTATTCTTCTGATATTCTGCTATTTCTGGTAGCTCCCTTCCTTCCTCGCCATCAATGTCATTAGTGGCATGTTGCTTAGTATCCATATTTCTGAGATAAAATATAACAATTATAAGGCGAATAATTCATAAATTTTATGCTTCTTACACATTCAATTATCCTATAGGCTCTTTCATTGATTAGTATTAAATCCTTTGCTTTGATACCACTCTTGTCACGACCCGACACGGCTAGCCCGAATTAACGGGGTGGGAGCAGACAGTCGTACAGAAAACATCATAACATAAAACATAATAATTTCATTTAACTTTTATAATAGAACATGAACATCATCCACATAATAAGAAAGAGCCACTAAAAACATCAACTGAAAGTTATCTAATTTGTTTCTTCTAAACCACAATAACTTAATACATAAACATCAATATCAATATAAACTCCAACATACTTCTCAGATACAAACCACTAAATCAACCACAAAATAGAAAACATAAAACATTTGTTCTTGAGGTCCTCTACGACGGTAGGTGTACTGTCGTCTCGTTGTCATTACTTTCCAAATGATTCTCCTGAAAAATATTCCCGCAAGCAGGGGTGAGCTTACTCGCACAGCATGTAATTCATATTTTTCATAAAAATTTGCATAAAACTAAAATAAAGCATAATTTCATAATAAAATTTTAAACGACGGTCAAACTTGCATAAGTTCATAATATTATTTATAAAAAATATTTTCATAAACTTTCCTTAATTATAAACCTTTCACTTAATATTTTTCCTCAAACATCAACTTTCATAACACGTAGAAAATATATATAAACTATATTATGCATAATGTCTATTATATCACCCGTCTTGGAGGTATCCATAAATTATGTACTGATCAGGTACACATTTTCATATCATTTAGTCATTCTTTTATCATTTAGCTTTTTCGAGCCCCTTTATCATTTAGTTTTTTCAAGCCCCTTTACCGTTTGGGCACTCCGCATCATCATGCACATTCTCATATTATAATTTATATTTTATGTTCAGTCAATCATGTGTAAGGAGAACAATTGTGAATCAAAAGTCATTCATTTAAAACATGAAAATCTTGAATCTAAACTTAATATGAAAGCTCACTAACATTATGAAATAAAAGACTTGAATATGTTATTTGCCAAAATAAAAATTTTAAAATCATATAATTTGAAAATTTTAAAGATTTGTATTGAAATAAAAAAAACATAACATAAATATGGAATTTTTACAAATAATATGAATACCTACATTTACCCATGCACAGTATTTCCTCAAAGTGTCGCTTTGACACATCTTGTTTACCTTAAAGATCACAAACTAAATAATCACATAAAAAGACGTGTCACAAATTAATCTTCCTTAAGGTTTAATCTAATTCCTAATTATCTAAATCCTTCATTTCTCCTTAACTATTCCCTACGACATTTAATAAAATTTATATTATTTAACCTTAATTTTCGGATTTATTAATATCCTAAATTTTAAATCCTAAATCTTTAATTTCATCATATTAATATGCTGAAAATATCCCTAAACATATTTTAATAATTACCTAAATTATTTTCGGATTAAATTAATTAGGAAATTAGGAAAAATAAAATTTTCTTATAAAAACCTAAAATTTTTTCTTTATACACATTCCTAAGATCCATATGAATCATTTTTGTAAAAGCCTCTTAAGGAAATTCGTTTTTTAGGTAAAAACCCTAAATTTTGATTTCCAAAATTTCTCCAAAAAAACTTCATTTCTATCATTAAAATACTTCCTTAAAGATTTCGTAAATAAGTTTTGAAAGAAAATTAAATTTTTGTAAAACTCTAAAAATTTAGCCTAAAAAAATCTTGAGATTGAGAAGAGGAATCAAGTTTCTAAAACGTACATTCTTCTTCCCTTGACTTCCTCTTCGATTTCCACAAGTTTCTTCGCCGGAAAATTATCTCTGGAACCGCCTGTCGCTCCTATCGTCTGCTCCTTATGTTTTTCGGCTGAAACTTGCGAAATGAGGGGAAAGGGGTTTCAGTTTGCTCATAATAGGGAGATGGGTTCGCCATAAAGACCTATTTGCCCTCACTTAAACAATTTCAGCTTAAGAAATAAGGGTATAATTGGTATTTCTAAGCTTCTAAATTTTATAATTCCTAAAATACATAAAATTAATTATAGTTTCTATATATCAAATTGATCAGAATTTTTCGTAGAATTTTATAAAATTATTTTCGTCAAAATCTGTTAACCTTGAATTTTTCAATTAAGTTTCGTCGCAACGCATCGAAATGCGTGTGACGACCTATGATTGTTGTTTTCGGGTTTTACACTAATATTATATTTTTAAATATTTAAATTTATTAATAATTCTAATAAATATAAAATCTTACCTTCTCCCAGTCGTTCAAGCACGCTCATCGTTCGCTCGATATTTCTCGCTTTCTCTCTTTCCCTCCCTCTCCTAATTTATAGGAAGGCGGAATTTCTTCGATTGAATCTATTTGTTTGTTCTGAAATCCTTCTTTCATCTTTTGTAGCTCAAGCGACATATGTGTCACAATCTATTCAAACTTTCAGCACAACCTCATGTGACGTCGTTTGAGCTTCGTATGGTTTCTGCAACACCAAAGGACATCTCCTTTGGCCTCCTATTCGACTTTCGTCTTAGCTGAGTCAAAAATGTCAACGTGATATATTAATTGGGGATAAGTTTCTAAAATAAATTAGTGAGATATGGTTAATTATTTTGGTGAAGTTTTGCAAGTGAAACAAAATTTACATAGTTATAAATATGGCATAAATTTAAAGGATAATATTTACCATTCAATGAATATATGATTAATTTAAGAATTAAACAATTGACTATAGCATGTTTGAATATTATGCAATATTTAAATATCTTATAGTTAAATATTATTTTCCTTTATATTAATATGTTCTCATTATCTATTTAATTAAAGATCATATGAAAGAATTTATGGATGAATTAAGCTATAATTCATCAAAAATATTACATGAAGCTTTATACATAATATTAGATATTGAAAAATATTACAAGTATTCTCTCATCAGGACTGCATCATTTATTTTTAATGTTTTGGAAGAAAAAATCATATCATTTTCTCTAAAGTTTTTCAAATTCACACAGTAACACATGGGTCATGCATAGTCAAATATTATATTATTGAAAGATTATAATTATGAATATTCTGTTAATGGTACATTAGATGCAAAAGAAGATTTTTATTTAAGCCTGTTGACTTTGAATCTTCATCTTTTATTATGCCAAACACATGACTTGAACCTATACTTGAATATGAATTAGAATTTGATTATCATATTGAAAATGAGCTTGAGATCATATCCAAACCCAAACTTCTATTTGAAACTAAATCTATTCTTGACTGGTAAATTGAACAAACCGTGCTTACTATATTTGAAGAAACATTTAAGAAACATAATAATGCATCCTTTGATGAATTATCTATAAAAATTATCCATATGGTCAATAATTGTGTTGAAAATGACCATTGGCTTGAGTTTCAAAAAAGCTCTGAGGTTTGAAGAATCCTAGAGCTTCACCCGAGCACCACCACTAGCAAACCCTCGCCATCTAACTATCATCGTCGGATCTCCACCTGGCTGTCGCATTCATTTGACTTTTGTTGGCTAACTACCACCAGCAAACCCTCGCAGGCCAACCATCGCTAGGCTTTCACCTCCTGACCACTATTGTCAGACCTCCCTTAGGCTGCCGCTGACAGACATCCATCTGGCTGACACTTCTAAACTTTTTTGGCCGACCACTGTCGTTGAGCTTTCACCTGCCGACAGTGAACATCAAACCTTTATCCCCGGTCATTGTTGCCAGTCCTTTTGCCGGCCAACTGCCACCATCAGACCATCGTCGCCTAACTATGGTCCTTTGGATCTTAGTAGCCCGCTAACTATAGTCTTCATACCAACGTCGATGAACTATGATCTCTCGGACACTATCTTCGGACAGTAATCCTTCCAAGCTTCGTAGCTTGCTGACTACGATCCTCGAATCTTCGTTGCCTAATTACGGTCCTTCGATTATAGTCGTCTGACCACTATCCTTTGACCTTCATCACCCGACCATGGTTCTTCTAACTTGGTTGCCCGCCAATTATGGTCCTCTAACCTTTGTCACTATTGAATACTATCCTCCAACTAGAACCACCCAACTACAATTCGTCTGAACTCTTTCATTCACTAACTACGATTTTCCAACCACCGTCGTTTGATCTTTCAGCCTATGTCGTCTGCTTACTATGATCTTCCAACCACAGTCCCCCGACTATGACCCTCCTACCATCGTTGTCCAACTATGGCCCTTCAGACCTCTGTCACTCTGACTACAGTCCTTTGACCATCGTTACCCGACTACAGTCGTTTCGACCTCCATCGCCCGCTTATTACAATCCTGGGATCACTATTGCCCGACTACGATCCTCAATATAATCACCAACTATGATCCTAGGACCTCCATCACCCAACAACGATCATTTAACCACCATCTCCCAACTACGGTCCTCCTATTACTATCGCCTGACTACGATCATTTCGACCTCCTTCGCTCACCAACTACAGTCCTGCCAGTCTTCATCACCTGCTGACTACAGTCCTTTTGTCCTCTATCGCCCGTCAGTCACAGTCCCTCCAACCATCGTCACCCTAATTATAATCTTTGGACCACTGTTGTCCGACTATGATCCTTTCAACCTACGTCGCTTGCCAACTACAATTTTCAAACCATCATTGTCAACAACAGTCTTGCCAATTTTCATTGCCTGTCGATTATAGTTCTTTCGACCCCTTTTGCCTGCCAACTACGATGCTCTGATCACCATCGTCTAATTATAATCCTCCAACCTCCTCCCACTGATTGTAGTCCTCCGACCACTGTAGCTCAACTATGATCCTTTTGACCTCCGTCGCATGTTGAATATAGGTCGCCAACCTACAAAATCTTGACCAATGTCGCTTGGCTACTTCAATGGCTATTGACTTCATTACCTACCATGGTCAATAATGCCAATGCACAACGACACTTGTAAGATTGGTGCAAACCATTAATATCAACTATGACTTTGAACTTCAACAATAGGATTTATGTTTTTCAATTTCAATCAAATAATGTATTCTTTATAGTATTTCGATACCTTCCCCAAGGAAAGTTTTCACCTATAATCAAATATAAATTCTAGTGGATGTAGGAGCCGGTTTGGCTGGTTCAAGTGAACTGGCCAGTTAATAAATCAAGCAGAGTCGGGCGAAACGAAGCAGTATGCAATCCAGCGAGCGAAGGACAAGCCGACCGCGAGCGTGGGGGCATCTGACAGGGTCTAATCGCGCCAATGAGCGAAGAATCGCATGCGAGGGAGAAAAATAGCAACTCCTTGTAAAGAATAACTGTATTTCGCTCCCCTTTTGAACCGAAGAGACTTTGAATGAGAGGAAGTGTTGCCAAAAGGAAGAAGAAGAAGAAGGGAAGAAATAGAGAGAAAGAGAAGGAAAAAAGGAAGGAAGAAGAAGACACGTGCGTGCAGGCTAGGGCTTGAGTTTTATCAACATGCAAGGGTGGCGAGCGTGAGCAAGGGCTTCGTTAACTTGAAAAGGTAAGATTTTCATTCTTTTATTAATATTATTTTGATAAAGAATAATAATAATAATGATAATAAAAATTAATATTAGAAACTAGTAATTAAAATGAGATAAATTGGTATTTACATGAGAGATTATTGATTAAAATAAGGTATGAATTTTAATTGAAAATATTAATTTAGATAATTAATTAGAAAGAGAATGAATATCTTATATTAAAATTCTAATTAGTGAATTAACTAAGTAATTTGAGAGAGAGCTTAAGAGATATTTCATTTAATTATTAATTTTTAAAAGAGAGTATTGTTTAATTAAATTAAAATGAGATGTTATTAAATATTAAAATGTTATAAATTAATGAAAATTAAATCATAGTTCGTATATAAATGTTGAAATGATGATAACAAATTATCTTATTTAAAAGTAAGAACTATTTAAGTATACTTAATAATTAATTAAAGAGAGATATGATTATATGTATATAAGTTAAAATAATCTAATGAAATCATTTATTATTATAGGTGTCATTTTATTGAAGTCAGAGCAAGGACAATAAGTGTAAGTTATTTAATCTTAATGTGAGTATTCATGTCTTTTAATTATAGTAATGATTTTATTCTTTCTTAAATTAAATGCATTGAAAGATAGTGATATATGCTTATTAAGTATTTTTTGCGAATTAGATTATGATTCGTCCTTCTCATACCTAATGATTGATCACGTTGAATTAAATGAAAATAAATGGCATGATTTATATTTTCATATAAAGTAAATGAATGATATGGAAATGATATGATTTATGTAGAATGTTTGCATGTGCATGTTGACTAATAGAGCACACTCCTTTATGGTACTGGTTGGGGACGCAATGTATATGCGCACGTTAATGGAAAAGGTTATGAAAAAGGAAAAGGAAATAAAAATAGCAAAGAAGTGCCTTCAATGGTACTAAATTAGATGATGGCACCTGTGACGGTTGTATTATTTATGATAAATAAGAAATGAGACAAATATGAATACAAATATGATACATATGACATATGATTTATGCATAATATTGAAATTCTTGATGAAATGATATGATTAAATGTAATTATTTTATGATATGAAATGAAAAATGGATCATGCATATTGTTTCAAATTTCTTGAGTTACTGTAGTTTAAAAGCATGAATTACTTACTGAGTTCTTTATGACACTCTTCCTATTGAAAAATAATTACAGGTATAATTGGATATAATCAAAATGAGCATAATAGGTGAAAATGTATACCGTAGGCATGGCACACCGGAAGAAAGGTATTAAATTCATTTTATTCAGTTTATATTTTTAAGTTTTAATGGCTCTTTCAATGTATTTGAGATAGATTAAGTAAAAGCAAATTTAATCTACCATCCGACTGTCTGTTCCCGCCTTGTTAATTCAAGCATCTGGTCCAGGTCGTGACAGTGGATGTATTTTTTGAGACTGCCATCGTGGTTTTTCCCTTTTAAGGTTTTTTTGCATAAAAAATCTAATATCTCTTACAGTTCTTGCACCTCTCCTGTAGTATATGTGCGTGTCTTGGATCTTCGTATAACACTAGGACGTTAAACTCTCTACGTCTTTACCTCTGCAAATGTTCCGGCACATAACAACACTTGATATCCTTAAGCATGTTCTACCGCATAACATAAAAAAAATGTTGTTGTCCAACAAACTATCAATAATATATTTGTTCAACTTACGCCGCGGTCTATATGAGCTAAATAAACTTAACATGTAAGATCCGAAATGATTTATTGCATGACAATTATGTTTCTTTACATGGATGCACTATATTCATGGGTAATAAATGGAAAACACAGCATTTTCATAATTCCTGTGGGGTCAATCTCAGTTATCCTGTTCTAGATTTATGGAGTCAATTTGTTTGCTCTCTTTCATACGAGTTCTCTTTTTCTGGTTGCTTCATCTTGATTAGTCTCATCTATTTGATTTCTGAAACTATTTTCTCTCTGATCAAGTAGGCACCTCAAGGAGTTCACGTTGTGTGTAAAAGATTCCCAAGAATCAAGATTGTGACATCAGAAATAGAGCAAGGTTTGAATGAAGATTTTCGAGTTATTCCTGGCATGGGTGAGTTTGGAGATAGATATTTCGGAACCGACGAAAGTTACTTTGGAACAGAAGATGATTAGAACGTGCAGCCCATCCATTAAATTCAGCACATCTGGCAAACTCTTCGAGTAGGTTTCCTGTCTTAAAAAGCATCGTTATCAAATATGCATAATTAATGTTGAAACTAAGGACAGTTCTGAATTTTCAGGAATTAATGTGTACATGCCGCATATGTGGTTGAGATCGAGGTAGGCACTTCACTGCTGTTTGGTTATTTAAACTTGACTCGGTCTCCATCTGTCCTTTAAGAAACATTCTTGAGCTAATAAAGATGCTTAAGATATCCAAAGTTTATAATCAGCATTTGTTTTAATAGGCTAAGCTGCATTGGCTCATCTTTGTTTTCTGCTGTTGCTATCTACATTAAATAGTTTAATTTACATTACTGAAATTTTCTCAAAATAATCTGCTGTATAGCTTTATCATATCTATATTAAAATTTGATATTCATCTTTTAATTATACCATTTTGTTACAATTCTTTAGTATCTCTAAAAGAACCTTTTGGTACTCCTGGATATCTCAACTAGATTAATGAAATTCCATCCGAACCAAGTAGGTCTGTTCAGAGCTCGACATGTTGGTTCATGGATTTCAATTGCTTTAGGCTTCATATGGGACGGCTTTCTTGCTGCTTAAAACAGCTTTTTAGTACAAAAATTTTAATTTTTTCACTAAAAAACTACTGCAGGAAGCAGTGAGAAAGCTGTCCCAACCGAAGCCTTAATTTGCTTTTGGGATTGTTGTAGGTTTGGACAATAGAGTAGCTATCAAACACCACATTCCATATCCCTTTCCATTTCCTTTACTTCAATGGAACTAGTTTCAGTAGCGTACATTCATGTGATTTTTGCTTTGTTCGTTTGTGATACCTCCTTTATGCAATCACTACAAGGATATCTAATATTATTTTGATCTTCGTATTCTGCTGCAGATTTTCGCTAAGTTCAATTTTTGAAGTTATCATCATTAACCTTACGCCGTTTGTACCCTCATTTCTCTTCAATTTCGTCAAGTGCTGAATTGAAAATAAATAAATAAACTGCACTAATCAGTTCCTCCCTTACGGGTTGGCGAGCACAAGTTTTTTGGAGTCCTATTTTCTTGTTGAAAACGATTCAAGCCTCTGGACAATCCCACATTTGGACTTATATTATTCATTTGAGTGTATGCAGGTTTTCCCTATGATAGGCTCTTTATTTTGTATGTTTAATCTATTTGTTGTCACATACAGTTATTTTGCGTTTTTTACTTTCTTCCATGTTTTTTTTTTTCAAAAATTGTAATTTGATCACATAATTATTCTTTCTTTTGTTTGATTATAACTACAAGGATGTTCAACTATGATCAAAGCATATTGGAAGAAGCATGGATAAGTGATAGAATCATTTGTCTAATGATCAACAAATGTTCTTGCAGAATTGAAGTTTTTAATATTGGTTTTAGACATGGATCAAGCCAATGTTTATGAATGATTCTCATACTTAATTATATTAAGTATGAAGGAACTGTTGACCAATAACCTTTTATTTTTTTGGAAAAAATATCTGAGTATAAAATTCTATGGAGGGTGCTATACATCAAGAATGTTTCTGTAAAAAATTTCATCCAGTTTTTATAAATGTATGAGATACAGAATTTTAAAGTGTGCAATAAACAAAAGAGCATATTTTAAAAAAAAAAATTGATTCCTAATTGTCCACAATTTTGTCTCATGCTATTGTGTGCTTCTTTTTTTTTTTTTAGAAAATTAGAGCTTGGGGAGAAAAATTTGTTCTATCCCAAGCGCCCTATGAGGATATTTGTAATTGAGGGAATATAATAGAGTTTTCTCTTATTTTCTTTTCTTTCTCATCATTTAAAAAAAATTTGATTTTTTTTAATTGTCTTACTATTACTTTCAAGTAATTGCACTTGAAAGAAATTTTGAAATATATAGTAAAAACATTTTAATGTTTTATAAAAAGTGAAACAATGCAAAAGGTACAACCTTTGTGGGGATAATGTCCACTTGTACCTTGCTTGTGGGTAACCAAGCAGAATGGTGCGGCTGATTGGTAGCCTAGGCTCGTGCTTGTACATTTGGGCTTAATTTCAGGCCTATCAGGTCTTCTTTCATAATCAACCACACCACGCACCCTTGCAATTTTTTTTTTTTTTTTTTTTTTGACAATTTCTACACCAAATAGAGAATTATGACTTATTTTAAAGAATATGTAGCAAAATATTGCTTTGATTTGCATGCTAACTTATAAAAACATACAATCTTAATCATTAAGAATTTGTTCAATTTATGGCCCTAAGGAGAGGTTCACATTGATGTTCAAGAGTGGTTTACATCATTTTTTTTTTTTTAATTATGACTTTACATGGTCATTACTAGGTCTCAAGTCCTGAATGAAAAAATCGGAGGGTTGTATTAGGTAGTCGATAGTCAACATAAAATTTATAGAATAATTATGATATGAATCCTTTAATACATTGTATTAATACTATGGTGCTCCTTGGAAGCAATGTATTGTATGGCATGAACACGGCAACAAGTGAGCAAGAGCTGTTGCACCGGCGCCTGAGTGCAGTATTATATAGACAAGGGTTTTCATATCATGGATAGATGTGAAACTAAAATTAGGATGAAAACTTGAAATATAGGTTCCTCTTATACGAAAATTAATAAAATTAATAGATATTATGATCCATATAAAGATAAAAATTATATGCATTCATGAAACTAGATGTGATGGAAAGAAAGCTAAGGAAATTGATACTTTAGAATTTCAATTATGGTATTCTGATAGGAGTCGTACTAAAAATTTTGCAAGTGTGATTATAGATAAGAGTTTGAATGATAATATTGTAAGAATGAAAAGAATCGGAAATAAAATTATAGCTTTAAATTTTATTGTTAATGCTAAGATTATTCATATTTTAAGCATTTATGCTCCTCAAGTAGATTTGGATATGTGTTCAAAACTAAACTTTGGAATGATCTAAAAGAATTAATATAAAAATACCTCTTGAAGAAAGAGTTTATTAGAGGAGATTTAAATGGTCATGTTGGTAGAGAGGATAATGATTTAAAAGTATTCATGGTGGTTATGCCTTTGGAGAGACCATATTAGATTTTTCTTTAACTTATGATTATAATATTGATAATATTTTATTTAAGAAAAGAGATAAGCATCTCATCACTTATAAGAATGAATATAGTAAAACTCAAAAAAAAATTAAATAGATCATTTAGATTGCAAAGACAGTAAAGTTATTCTAAAGATAGGATATTGATGATATTATTATTATTATTATTATTTTATAAGATTAGAGAGGGAGTTGAAAGTTAACTTGAATTATGGAGGCCAACCTTAGAGTCTAAATGCCTTATTTGAGTATATCTAAAAAATGAATATATTGAGTGTAATTTTAGTGATAATAAATCTAGTGGGGGGATTATGACTTTGGGCGATCAAGTCATAAGAGTATACATTTTAGATATCTTGGATATATTATTTAGAGGGATGGTGAAATAGATGGGGATATTATTAGTAGAACTCAAGTTGGATGGTTGAAGTGGAGGAATGCATTTGGCTTGTTGTGTGATAGAAAAGTCCCTCTCAAACTTAAGGGAAAATTCTATAAGATGCTAGTGAGAGCTGCAATGCTTTATGGCTTAATATGTTGGCCATTAAAAGAGAAGCATAATATTAAGTTAAGTGTTGCAGAGAAGAGGATGCTCAGGTGGATGAGTTGCTTACTCTTACAGACAGGATAAAAAAAGAGCATATACGTGAAAAGGTTGGAGTAGCTTTAGTGGAAGATAAGATTAGAGAGATTTGTCGTAGATGGTTTGGTCACATAAATGGTGGCCTTCCGATAACTCGGTTAGAATGTAGATGCATTAGATTTGACTTATGTTAATAAAGGTATAGGTAGACCTAAAAAAGATTTGGTTAGAAAATATTAGGAATAACCTTTCTTTATTAGATTTAGATAAGAATTTGACTCTTAATATGACACAATGGAGAAAAAGGATTCATGTAGCCAACCCCACATGTTAGGATAAAGACTTGTTATTGAGGTGATGACTTTACCTGGCATAATATTCAATACCCAATATATATTTGGACAAACATAATTTAATATCCTAAATAAAGAAGCAACAAATATGTTATTAGAAATTCATTCGATCAAGCTTGAACTTGGACATAAGAATATGATTTAAATTTTTTAAAAATCAACCATGTGACCATTCACATTGATTTTGGCAAACTTATAATTGAAATAAACATTTTGATGTGATTAACAATGTGACACCAAAATGCTTTGATCAGTATGCAAATGTCCTAATCTAGCACTATTATTATTATTATTATTATTATTATTATTATTATTATTATATACTATTTGAAGGTAAAAATCAATTTTGAATCTTATGAGTTTAGAGTCAAAGCAACTTGTCAACATGAATTCAATCAATCAAAAATCGCTAATTTTTTATGTTATAAATACACTTACCTAAAGAATCATGTATGATTAAGGAGATACTTATAAGACGTCAAATGAAATGTTTGAGGATTTTTATTAAAATAATTTAAATATTACTCCAAATTTTATAAATATGTCATATTATTCATCTGAGAGGAACATAGAGTGAGAGAAAGTTAACAGATTTTAGGAATTTAAGATCTTTTTCTCAATGATCACTACTAGTGATCTCAATTAACCACAATCACCTTATTATCATCTTCCAATGGCCATCAATATTAATGTTGACACATGTCATCATCAATAAAGGTAATACATGTTATTCACACTAATGTTGATGTGTACCATTACTAGTAAGGTCAATGCATGATGTCAATACCAAAATTAATGCATACCATCATCAACAAAGCTTATGCAAGAAGTCAACTTCAATATCAACGCCTATCATTACTGACTATGCACCATCAATATTAATGTTGATGCACATTAACGCAAATAAGGTTGATGCATACTGTTAACATCAAAATCGTCTCACACCATCATTAATAAAGTTGTTGCATACCATCAACATTCAAGTTGACATGCACCATCGCTAACAAATGCATATCCATGTCATTAGCACAAATGTTGACACATACAGTGACCAACAAGATCTTACCAAGCTTTTAACACCAATGCTGACGCCCTCCATTGATAATAAAGTCAATGCATACATTTGATACCCATCGATGCCAGTTATTATCAATGATATTGATGCACACCGTCAACACTAATGTCATGTATGTTATTGTCAACAAGATTGATGCATGCTATTGACCCCAACGTTAACGTCCACCATTGCCAATAATATTTATGTCCATTATTGTTAACAAGTTTTATAGATGTTATTGCCACCAATGTCAACATACATTATTGCTAACAAAGTTGATGCCTACTAATATCAACCTCAATGCCAAGTCTTCACTCACTTTTACCATCAATGTTGATTTCTAACAATATGTAAAAAACCTAACAATTATGAAAATAAATTCAAAATAAAAATATGAATTTCTGGTTGAACTGGAATGTTGCGACACTGTGCCTTAGAGTGCACAGGCTCCAAAAATTGTTTTCACAAAGTTAATGGCTCTATTCTACAATAATTCTGGATTCAGCATGCAGCGTAATATCATTGCATCATGGCGCCGTGGTGCTGAGCACTGAAATGAGTATATATATATATATATATATATATATATTTCTCTCCACTCAGCTCTTTCTTTCTCTCTTTTTTTTTCTCTTGATGGGTAAGGAAGAAAAGAAGGAGAGTGAGAGGAGGAGAGAGGAAAAAGGAAACAAAGTTTTGGCTGATGGTTTGTTTCGTCCCTTTATAAAAATTCTTCATATCACTATAGGTGACTTCTATCCTATTTTTGTTTTTAATGATTTTGATTTCGACCATTCGGTTCCTCCCAAAATAATTTTAATTGCATTTTATCTACATTTAGTGAAGTTTTATCGTGTAACTTTTTATATATTTTAGTACTGATTATTTTGGATATTTTGATTGGTAGAATTCATAATTTTGCCAGGTAAAATGGTAATTATTGCATTTTGTATGATTTGCATAGAATAGTATTTTGGTATTTTGATGCAAGCATAATATTATTATAAGCATGGTGAATGAATACTTGTATGTGATTGGGTGATAGCCGATCGCTATTACTTTAATAATATTAAATAATAATGTATTTGAAAATAAGTAAATGCCGATTATTTATCGACATTGGCTGGAGACCGACTGACCTGCATAAGATGGTGGGCAACAGGCTTTCCTTATACCATGGTTTAGTATTATCCTCTACCGATTTATGCGATTTACTTATTGAGATCGAGTTATAAGGAGATAATTATTGTGCCAATGAGCAAAGAGTGATGACTCTATTTACTGAGACTGCAGTTACTAATTTACTTATTTATTAATTACTGGAAAACATCACTTAAGTTAGAACTCATTTCTTGTTTAGTGTGATTAGTGAGATGCATTAATTTATTGTTATCGTACTATTTTACTATTATTGATGCATATTTTATTGATATTGATACTATTACTTATTCACTGTAATTTTAGTTTTATTAATTCATCATTTAATAATTTATTGTTACTGAGCGCGTGCTTTATATTACTGAGCATGTGATATAAGATACTGATTTGATACTGATATAGAATGATTGAACATCATGTGTATAATTGATTTGATATTACTACATTATTATGAATTCTAACCGTCTTCATAGGTGCTTCAGTTTTACCAATCTATATGATTTCTTTATTAAGGGAATAACACTATTAAGACGTATGAATGACATTTGTGTTGGGTTTACTGATTTACAAATTTCTTTGTTTATGTGTTGTAATATTTTATTGGCCTCTATACCACACTATTTTATAGATTTTACTGCTACAACATATATTTTACTATTTTTCACAAATTCATGATCATATTGATTGTACTATATAAATCAAATGATTACCTACATATTATTTGAATATCATGCGTTGAGTTCAGTTATAGGATGAAAGTGGCCTATAGAGCTTTTTAGTTTATTATATGTGACTTAAATGATTTCAAGTCAGAGAAGAGGATCGAGAGTGAGAGACTTATCAGCTACAAGATTTCTCAATTTTATTATTGTGTGTTTCTTTTGTCTTTTTGTTATTATTTTGTACTTGAGAGTGAGAAGATGAATTGTTATATTTGTATATATGACTCGTGAATATTGTATATGATTTATGGATAGTGATTATAGATGTACATTGATGTTTTGATCTATTGATTCATTTCTATTGCTATTTATATTATTGAAAGAAATTAGACGGCTCTGATTGTTATAATTAAAACGATTAAAGAACTACTTCTTCCAACTTAGATTCTCAGGCATCACACAATGACACCAACATTAATGTCCGACATCGAAATTAAGTTTTATTCTCATCTTCTTGGTTTCTAATCTCTTCTCTTAGAAGAAAAAAAAAATGATTGGGTGGACCATCGATATCTCTTGAAGAACACTTTAACGTCTCAAGCTTTTACAACTTCCACCATAAAAACATTCCTTCATAGTTCAGGTATATTAAAATATATTAATACATTCCTTAATTAAAGTGAAGGCAATCATTTATAATCTACAACATATGTTAGTGAAATCATTTCAATTAGTGAATTTTTCTCTTTTTGAATTTCCACATAAAAAATCACTCTTATCATGAGTTTCTCTCAACTTATCTCAACGGTTATGTATACAAAATTTTCATATTATATTAAAACAATAAATTTTCTCTTTTACTATTATGAATATTGTAACTTATAATATATATAAATTTATTTGAGTAGTATAGCATTGTTCCTTGAGCTAAAATAACAGCACTATTCTATAAATGTGTGCTATTTACAAGGTTATTAAAATCGGATCGAACCGGCCAGATCAATCGGTTCAATTGGGAACTGATCGGCTAAACGATTTGATCAAAATGAAGAACCATAATAGCATCGAACTGGCTTTGTATCGCTCGAATCGGCGGTCGTCGAACTGTCGAATCGACGTCGATTTTTCAAAACTATTTGGCTTGATCATGTATTAATATTAACCATCAAATGATGATCATACGGTCCAGATCTATATATCTAAAAGAAAACCTAATTCTCGTAAGCAAACTAGCACCCCTGATTTCATTCATGGGAAGTTCGAATGCAGTCCTAACTCTACGCTACTCTAATTCCTTGTATGCTCAATATTGCGTTCGTGAGCAGGACGAGCATCTACAAGCCTCCGGTGAAGACCTCCCAGCATAGGTCCTACTCCTCACTTCCTCTATGTCGTTTCTTCCTCTCCGCTCGGCACATAACTCTCATACTCATAACTCACGGTATATCATAAACCTCATTTTGTTTTTGATTTTTTTTAACGATTCAGTAAAAGTAAACTATAAATTGTAAAGTGTAAACCATTACCTTCCTCTTTTTTTTTTTTTTTTAGTTCCTTAACTACCTCATGTCTATATAAGAGCTGATAGTGAACAAATTCATGAAGATTGCTTATAATTAAGGTTTCGTTTGCTGATTTGCCTTTCGTAAATTATACTATATGAAGCTTTTTCTACTGCTTTGCCAGTTTGCATAGAGATCCATTTTAACATAGAGCTCCCTCAAAAAAATATACATTTTTTACTAAAAAAAAATAATAATGAATGAAATCACTTCCACCCAATCAATTTAATATATAATTTATTATATATACCATATAACCTTTTAATTATTACATTCTAATCATAATTACTATAAAATTTTCATTTGAAAAGAATTTATCTTATCAAATAATTATAACCAATTTTTTAAATATTTAAATGACAAAATATAATCTCCAACATTTTTTAAGACTAAACATACAAGGAAAGCTCAATTTCAAAATCAGATTTCCTAAATTTTTTTTCATTAATTTAATGTATTTAACATTACCTATGTAGTATTTTCTATATTTTATTTTTAAGTATTCATAAAACTATAAAAGATGATTTTGAAAATAATTTTTTATTTAAAGCTAAATTTGATAATTGAATTTTTAAAACTATCACATAATTAAAATTACATAATAATAATTAATTTATCATTCTAAGTTGCACACAAAGATTAAAGATAGCTTGAAGATAGGATCAAGCCAATAGATAATAAATTTGGCTTAACTTGAGATTATATTGAATAACTTTTAATCATTCTTCAATCGAACCCAAATTCCCAAATTCGTTGAATGATGACCCTATAATAAAATATTCTAAAAATGAATGAAATAATGAATTATTATTTTGATAAATTATTGCAAAAACATCTTATATATGTCACATTTTATTATTTTCTTATAAGAGTAAGCCCCTTGCCTTCTTATCTGTATTATGAATGTATTGTTTTTTCTTATAACTTAGTACAAAGTGTCACAATCTTGCTAAAATATTTTGCTTATTTACTTCACATTATGTGCACAATTAAGATTAGTATCTTATATTTATTTTATTTTCAGAGCTTTTCTAATTGGAGATAGAAACTATAAGATCTCAAAAAATTCTTTTGTTTATTTCTTTTTTAACTGTTTCACATGTTATAGAAAGAGAACTGAAAATAGTATGCACTCAACACCCAATACACAATATAGGCTCGACAATAGGTATGCATTCCTCCCCCAATGCAATATTGTTTGGCCATCCTGTGCAGGAACTAGGAGCCATGGATGGCTGGACCATGTCATGCGGGAACCTGGAGCCGCAAGGTGTGTCGTTTTGTGTTGTTGTTGCTGTTACAGTTACTCTCGATTTATTAGATTAGTTATAAATCCAGCTTAAGTAATTTGTGAAATATTTGTTTATATTTTATAGGCTTAATTGATACTCCATTTGTGTTATATGTTTTTATTTATGTTTTGTAGACTTAGTAGTGTGAAAATGGTAGAACCGTGAAGAAGGAGATAGAGGAAGAAGACGAAAGAAGTGAACGAGAGGAATAGAACAATTGTATTAGAAAACCTTAACTTGCTCATTTACATAAGTATGTTTATATAGACTAAGTACAATGTGGTGACCGGTTCAGCCTTTGTACAAGGTGACGTGTCGGTATCCTTAACAAGTAGTTCCATTATTAGTTTATTTTGAGTTGTCATATATGCTTAATGAATGCCAAACAACCAAAATAGTGCCATAAGAATAATATGATGTTAAATGGCTACGGAGGTGAAACTAATTTTATTAATTTTTAATAATATTATTATGTATTACGTCATTTATTTCGATCCTGATTTTACCAGTCCGCGAATTTCTCCTTACAGTTTGTTGTTTGATCCGATTTTCACGAACTTGATTATTTATACTTGAAATCGTTAATCATTGAGAAAATGAATTTATTTGGGGGGCGCGGGCGCAGAAGCAAACGTGTAACGAAAATTTTATTTTGTAGTGAGACATAATCAGACGGTCAGAAAATTCTGGCCTGTTTAACTCATCCAACGGTGCAGATCTTCCTCGAGGGTGCAGCGTAATTCACAAAAATGCCCATCCATATAAAGCTCTCGGATCTAACTGGTCCTCTTCGTTCGTCAGAGCCATTCAGTCGCTCCAACCATATCGAAGAAACCCTAAGTTAGCCGTCGCTACTATAGCTGAAATGGTACAGCTCACAAATCTAATTCCATTGCTGCGTTGCTTGATTTATAGTTTGATCAGATTTTCTTCTATTGGGTTTTGAGATTCCTGTTGCTAATATTGCAGGCTCCAAAGAGAGGAGGTAAGGCGCCGGTCGCGGGGAAAAAGAAGACGGTAGATTTCGTTTTTTTTTTGTTTTTTGGTCTTTTTTTAGTGTTACTTTGGTGATTTTTGGCTTTTTTAATGTGTTATGGCTTGCAGGAGAAGGTTGTGAATCCACTGTTTGAGAAGAGGCCGAAGCAGTTCGGCATCGGAGGGGCTCTGCCTCCGAAGAGGGATCTCCATCGCTTCGTCAAATGGCCTAAGGTTGTGAGAATTCAGAGGCAGAGGAGGATCCTTAAGCAGCGTTTGAAGGTCCCCCCAGCAGTTAACCAGTTCACCAGGACCTTGGACAAGAATCTTGGTAACAGTTTGTCCTGCTTTTTTTCATAAAATTGATGCTGGAATTGTTGTATCTGCTTCATGTTCGGGGCATCTCAAGTGAAATAAATGCTTTGCTATGCTTTAATGTTGATTAAACTTTTATGGTATTATTATTCAGATTGTGCACTTAATGATGCAACTGATGTGCCATTGAATGCTATGAGTGAAGTGGGTGGTGTGTAAACCCCTGGATGAATTGTATTTGCCACCCAAGTTGGATTCATCTAGAATGGAATTGATTTACCCTAGCTCAATTGTGTGAAAGGAGTTTGCAACTGCTGAGGGATCCAAATGGAGGCACTTCAATTTAAATTGAATGAATGCGAGGGCTAATAACATTTATTTGAGATGGTTGAATGACTTGGATCTGCATAGGTTGATGGATTGAGCTCTACTATTTTGGATGGAACTAGATTTGCATGTTTTGAGGAATTGTGATATGCAATTGAGTATGTGCTTGGATTTGCATAGTCCCTAGACATGGCATCCTCTAAATGCATCATTCATTGAACATTGTTATCATGGGTTACAACTTGGTCCACTTTCTTTTGTAAGGAACTAACATCTTCACCATGACCACCACCAAAAATGGTTCAAATATCTCTTTGAATTTGATGATTTACTTCCATTGAAATTTAATTAACAAATAATTTGTAAGATAAATGCATGATACTTGGACATGAATAATGTGTAATGTATTGCAACACACATCTACTGGAGCCCTAGGGCAGTATGTGTTTGGAGTAAGATGGGATTTAAGTAGATGCTACAAAGACCTCTATCTATTCCACTACATATACTATAATATTGTGGTGTGGTTGTCATCTATGTCTGTGGTGCACTCGACAACATATGTTGATCGATTGTTCCAAATCTTTATGTATCTATAGTGGTACTCAAACTAGTGTCTGTTTTTTTTTTTTTTCCATCAACACTCTTATACCCTTACTCCATTGGTTTGATGCTAATCTATTTTACCTGGCAAAATTGCCTCATCAGACAATCTAGTGGGTGTCATCTGACACATTTCCAACAAAACAATGAAATTTAACCCTCCGAATACTGAGTTCAGACAAACATATGTGAGGTTATATTTAGTAGGTCATGTGATTATGGTTGCCAATTTATCTATGAAGTATAATGAAATAATCAACAATCATGTTGTATGTGCCATATAATTTAAGCTACATGATTTATCAACAAAAATTAAATATTATGCTGCTGCTTTGACTCTATGGTAGACTATCAATTTTGTTTTTATAAACCACCACATTGCTTGCTCGTATTTGACAACTATTTCTTTATTCCTTATATATTTAAATATCATTTCTAATTAGCAAAATTGTAAAGTTCATGTTAAAAAATTATATTATTGACTGTAATCAAAACTCTTATTGATCTCCCGTGGGTTGGAACATATAGTATTGACACTCCTACATGCAAATACTCCTAGTTTTAAACTTGTAAAAGGTGTAACCCACCTTGCCATATTGACTTGAGTGGTTTTCATTGCTTATTTTAGCCCCTTATAGAGATATGACTACAAATTAGCACCAATAGAGTGGTTCAAGAACACTTCTAGGTCCTTTATCAATGATAGATATTTTAAGTGGCATAACACTTAGTCCTATCTTGTTGATAGGAAACAAACTTTGAAAAATAATATGTATGCATGGACATCCTTATGAAAATTTAATTTGATTAAATGCAACCATGACTCTAGCAAATGCCCATTTTAGCTATATAAGGGATAAGCATGTATGTGATTGGGCATGACCTATGATGCACTGACACGGCACTTAAAGAGGGTATGCAGTGTCGGACACGGCATGGACACGTGTCTGACACAGCATGGACACGTGTCCGACACGGCATTGGAGTGTCGCAATTTAAAAAATTAAAATTAAAATCGGACATGCGTGTCCGATTATTAAATGAGGTATCGCTATGTACATGCTCGGTATCGCTAGGTACATGCTCGGTATCGCTCAGTACATGCTCGATACTGCTCAATATATGCTCTGTACCGCTCAGTACATGCTCGGTACCGCTCAGTATATGCTCGGTACTGCTCAATATATGCTCGGTACTGTTAGGTACATGCTCGGTACCGCTCAGTACCGCTAGGTACATGCTCGGTACTGCTAAGTACATGCTCGGTACCACTCGATATCTTCCCATACAAACAACTTACGAACTTTAAAAACAAGCAGAACTTCAAAATTACTCTTACAATAAAATTTTGTTTTGAGGTCGAACCCCGCTAGCGGGCAGCGCCCCCTTGGACCCCGGCAGACTGGTATATTATTGTATTCATGTTGTCTTATTATTGGGATATTTTGATTTCACTTCATATCAATTTAATTTGATGTATTCATATGTATGATTGATTTGTTAGCAAAATGTGCTTTGCTGCTGGCGGGGGTGGATTAGGTGAAGGTTCAAAAGAGCCATATGTCCTGCGTTTGGGGCACATAACTTTCCCTTCTTAATCATGAGAATATACAATGCAATCTCTCAAATTTTTCCCTGCACACAAATCAAATTATGTCAATAATAAGGTAATATATATTTACTTAGGGATGCAAACGAGAGCCGAGCCGAAAGCTATTCAAGCTTGAGCTCTTTTATCCAAGGAATGTTTAAGCTCGATTCAAGCTTTTATGACGGTGTTCAATTTCAACTTGTTTGAATTCAGACTCGCTCAAGCTTGGTTTGAGCTTAGCTCTTATTATTTGATCATTGAGCTTTAACTGTGTAGCTCTTTTGGAGCTTTATCAAGTCTTAACGAGCCGAGGTTAGTGAGCTTAAACCATAATATTTTAATAAGCCAAACATTAACGAGCTCGAGTTAAAACCATAATATTTTAATTTAATCTTTTAAAACAAATAATGGTGAACTTATTAATTAAATCATAATATTTTAATTTTAAAAATTCCTAAAGCAAATTTAACTGCTTAAGCTAATATTTAAAATTTAAGAACTGTTAAAACAAACCTTATAAGTATAAAAATTACATATTTTAAAATATCACACCATCATGGGCTTAGCAATGCTAAACCATTAGCTTGACCACTATTCACGAGAGTCACATGCTTAAACCAGGAAGTCCTTTTTTCCCATTTAAATAGTGCATGCCTAACTTTTTCATATGATGTGGGGCTAAATGAGCTACATAAATGGGGAGTTTGGGTTGTGGGAATGGGCTAATGGTGAATTGGGCTATGGGAATTAGGTCATAGGAATTGGGCCGTAGGAATTGAAATGGGTAAACTATAAATGATAAACTATTATCTATTGATTTTAAATCATAAGATTTTATTTTTAAGATATTTTATATTACAAACTTTATATTATAGTTATAAAATATTTTTATATTTATACATTTGTATTATAAAATTTTAAATATTTAAATATATTTGATATGAATATTTCTATATTTATAACGCACATACTTATATTAACATCAATGATTAATCGAGCTTTTTAATGAGCTTTATATCAAGCTTTAATCGACCTCCTTTACGTGTTTCTTCACAAGTGTTAAATATGCCATTCATAATTATAAATAATTTGTGTAATGAGCTATTGAAGCTGTTTCATTTAATAACCGATAAAAGTTTTCAAGCATGCTTAATTAGTTAATTGAATGATCATAAAGAAGCTCTAATTGAGTTGGGCCATAAGTAGCTTGTCAAACGCTTGATTCACATACCTTAAGATTTCGAGCAATTTGTTGATTAGGAGGCTTACACCTCACCTCACAGGAAAAAAATGTTTTAATACCCAATTCCAGAATTTTAAGCCTTCATTAGCACAACTGAAGTGAATAATTTAGAAAAGAAAAACATACATGAAACTGAGTTACTAAAGGTTAACTCGTTATAGACAATCAGATTATTTCTCTATGTCAGGACCATAGGAGAACAAAGAAATAATAAGCTCTGAGGAAATTAGTTTTTAACACTGGAAGATTGTTGGGATGAGATGAGCTGGCTAAGCTGAAAGGGGATGAGTTTAGCTAAAGGGAGACAAACAGGTTGGGAGGGGGAGAAATGACTAGGTGTGCAACAGTGATATGATATCCCCCACACCCCCCTTCCACACTATATTTGTGCTCAACAAGTAAATTGTCCCAAATTAAATTAAAAAAAAAAGGCAAACATATCCCTTAATGGGGTGAGTTGGGTCCTTAAAATTTTGGACCTGTGATTCTTTTCTGTTTATTATTATTATTATTTTGATCCTAATAAAAATATGTCCTCAATCATTTGTTGATGAATGCATGCAAATGGCATGATCCTGATGAATGATTAATCCATTATTGACTGGCTCCCTTAAGAAAGATTGATGTGAAACTAACATGCGCAGGAGCTCATTTAAGAAATTTTAAGAATAGTTGACAATGAATTACCAATTAATAACTTATCGAAATAACAAACAAGTTCATCAAAGAATCTTAGTTTTTAACTAGCTTAGGCGAGGAAGTTCATGTAGATTAGCCAAAACTCCTAGGTAACCCAAAGATAGTAGCAATACCAAAAGCTATTAATCAACAATCTGCAACTTAATAAAGAGAGTTTTCACCTTGAGGATGTATCACTCAACTACACTAGGCTTAGCGGAAAAAGGTCTTCAGCACACCCAACGATGCCACGAGGACGGTAGCAACACCAATGGCCTTGATCCACGGAAAGGTTGGCGGTGGCGGAGATGGCCGAGATGGATGGCCTTGGAGGATCCAATCGTAGTCTTGAAATTGGTCGTCTATGATGTCCACGAGAGTAGGCAAGATGCGATTTAGATAGTCCTCAATAGTGTCGTCAAATCCAAATCCAACGTCGAAGAACTCCGAACGAGTGATGTGAATGTCACCGTAGATGTCGTACACGAATCCACTATCAAGCTCAGGATCCGCCATTCAACATTGAAGTGGAGAGGGGAGGCGTCGTCTTCTTCTTTCCTTGGCTTCTCAATTCTCAAGAGAAGCAAGATGGGGGGTGGCGGGAGCAGAGGACTGAGGGTAGCCGGCGGTTTCCAAGAGGGATCCAATGGCAATAGGTTTAATCCCAAAACCTGAAATTAATTTCAGGTTTAAGCGGATTTAGAGGGAAAATTCAAATTGAAATTAATTCAAATTTGAAAGGAGTTAAGGGGATTTAATGGCAAATAATGGAAGCCCATTAAGGGGGGCCGGCGGTATGAGAGAGAGGGGAGGAGGTTATGTTAAAACATGAAATTAATTTCAGGATTTGAATGAAATTTGGGGGGAATTTGGTTTGAATTTTGATTTCAAATTGGCTTTTAATTAATGCCTTAAGTGAGCATTAAATGGAGAGACAGAGAGAGGGCCTAGTAAGGCCGGCGGCATGGAGAGAGTGGGAAGAGGGAGAGATCACAAGGAAGAGGTTTCCAATTTGGGGAGATGACGTGGAAATAAATTTAAAAGGCTCCAATTTAATTTAAATTAAATTGGAATTCGTCATGAAAACTTTCCTAAATTGGAAATCCAAATTAGGAAAGAATTTGAAATTTGAAATTCAAATTTCAAATTTGAAACTTGCGGAAGGGGGGATTGGACGTGTGGGGAAGATCGCCGGCAAGACGGCCGGCCGGGGCTGTGGGAGTGGCCGACGGCGGCTTCCCAGGGGGCGGCGGCAACAAGGGTTGGAAGGGATTTTCTTATGGTGGAGGGGAAAGAAGATGAAAGAAAACACGAACAAGAAGATACAATAACGTAACCACGAGCCGCGGACTCTTCCAACGACTGGTGGGCCTTGCGATTTGCTCCCCTTGAGCTCTCTCCCTTCTCAAGCTCTCATGCAAGAAGTAGAAATAAAACACAAATTTTCTTTCAAATATTCATTCATTAGCTTTTACAAAGCATGAGACCCCTATAAATAGGTCTTAAACATGAGGAAATAAAAGTACTCAAATGCCCTTTGGGCTACAATAAGACAACACTCCCCATAGGGGTAAACTAGGAAAAAAAATGCCAACTAAATAAAACATGAAATAAATCAAAAATAAAGACTCTGAATCGTAGCCGTCGATCTGCGCTGTCTCCGGCGATACACATGCTTGAACCTCTGATCGATGTCCACATTAGTAAGATTTGTTTATAAATGAGATATTGAAAGAAGGAATAAGGCTAGTCGTCAATCAGATACATATAAATACATGTTATCTAGCATATAGTAGCAGCAATGAGTTTGGGAATTTGAAGGTATTTGAAGATTTGGAAAATTGACATTTAAAACAGAAATTGCACCATCTTGAACTTAAAGCGGATGGTGGGGGAATGGATGTTAGACCTGATCAAGATCCCATGGTTCCGTCATCCCGGGCCATCGTGGTCCCTGGTCTACTTAGTCAAAGGAGGTAGTCGACCCAACCTGACAGAAG
>NW_021318711.1:2752743-2798467 GCF_001605985.2 Dendrobium catenatum
CCATTTAATGTTTTAAACTTTGAAAATTCATATTTAGTTTGTTTAAATCAGATTTTGATGTATAAAACATCATATTTTTTAAAAAAATATGTATTTTCATTTAAAATATTTTTAGATGTCAAAACTTATTTTCCAAATTTATTTCTACATTATTTAATTACTTTAATTATTTAACTATTATTTAAATAGTAATTTGTTAAATATTTTAAAAATTAAAAATTATTTTTAAATCATTTTGAAATCTCGTTCGGGTGATCAGTAGATCTCCCATATAGTAATGTATTTTTATAAATTGAATTATTTTTAATTATATTATTTTCAAAAATACATATACTTATTATATGTATTTTAAAATTATTTTAATTTACATATATTTTAAATCTTCTAATTTTGGGAGATCCACTTCTTGAAATTTTGAACATGAGTTATACATGTGATTTGCAATAATGGGGGAAAAATTAGTAGGTGATTGGGCTCCAACCATCCAGTAATCATATCATTAAGCGTGTCTTATTTTTAATTTTGTTATCTTTTACATGTATATAATGCACTAGAACATAGCTTTGGCCCTCCTAGATCTTGAACATGTGACTTAAACCTATTTAATGTAGTGACATCCTAAGGATAATAATTGAGGACCCATCTAGCAAACTTAGAAAAATTCTATGAGCTAGGGTAGATCCCTGATTGACATAAAACTTATAACACATAAACTTAATAATATTCTAAATCTTCTAGAATTTCTAAGGAACTTTTAGGACTCTTTAGACCACTTAATTAACTAACCCTAATTTACCTATTAATTAAGCTCTGATAACTTCTAAAAATTTTAATAAATTTATTTCAACTCAAAAAATTAATTATAAGACATCAAACTCTTTAAAGTTTAATGCTTAATATCAAAAAATTAAAATCACTTTAATTAGACTTTAATTTAAACCTTAATTTAATTTGGACTAAAATTCACCTTTTTGCCTAAAATTAATTATTAAAAATTTCAAATTTTTCCCAAACACTTGAAAACACCTCTTTAGGTCATTCTTGACCTTTTAGGGTGATTCCAAGGGGTTTGGAACTAATTTGGATCAAAGCCCCTAAAATATCCCTTTATTAAACAATTTTAATAATTAATTAATTATCAAAAACTTTAAAATTCATAACTTGTCCTAAAAAACTCCAAATCTAGCAAAGACAAAGCCTAACTACTCCCCTTAAGGCTTAATATTTAACTAAAATGCTAGAACCCCCAAAGCTAACCTATTTCTAATAGTGATCTATTGGACCACCTTAGCCACGATTAGGAGGATCCCAGACCTAAGTTTTGCTAATGTAATTTAAACTTCAATGATCACTATCCTAAGTATTAAAACTGATCCACAAACTAAAATAACTATAATGAACAAAAGTTTTCCTTTTCAGACCTTTAACAAATCTGAACTCGAAGCTACTTGAACTAACTGTCCAACATAGGACCTATCCAAAACCACACAAACCTACTACACACACATAGAAGAACCACTTCTATCTCTAAGACTAGGGCTGGTGTTTTACTTTTTTCTACTTCTATGATGAAATGTGCTTCTGTGTGTGGCACATATAATTAATTGCTTTGCTATGCTCTATTGTGATGTGATTGATCTTTATTTTATTGTTGTGATTTCTACATTCTTCTTATGATATGCTTTGTGTGGTAGATTGCCCATGGGCTAGGTGCACTTTGATACTAATGATATCTCATGCAGGTGGCCATGCTAATGCAACACTAATAAAGAGGTAGTAATAATTATTAAGCTTTAAAACTAACTTTGTTTTCTACAAATGCTCCAGAAAATGCTAATTCCCCCTCCCTAAATTAAAAGATCATAGCCAAGTGTTATTGTTAATGTATTTTATTTATTTATATTAAGTTCTTGTATTGTGCCATATATATTGCTTGGGATATTTTCTAAGGTTAACCTTATAGGTTTAGTTTGAGTCTAGATTTTTTTTAATAATATAATTTGATTTAATTTGTATCGAGTTTTAAAAGTTTTTAAAGGCATGGCATTTCAAATGTTAGGTATGCAAAGGGAGAAAAAAAGGCCCCCTCTCAGAGAGTTTGTTTCTCATTTGGGTATCCCTCTAAAGGGCGATCCGATGGAAGATGATCCTAAGAAGGTGATCCAAAGGAAGAAGATCCGGAAGAAGATGACCCACCTAAAGATGGAGTCTTAAAGACAAAATGCCTTTCAATTAAAACTTGTGTCATTCATTAGGATTAGAATCTAGGTTGTTGTCAGTGAGGCCTGGCCACCATTACTTTTTTGTAGATCCTGGGTTTTATTTATATGGCACTTGTCGTGGACTTTGGACTTTATTTTACTCTTTGGATTTACATTGATGTGTTTATTTTATGTGCGTAGGAGAACTTACCTACTTTTTTAAGGTTTCTTTTTTATATGTGCTTGGCCTGATTCTTCACTAAGCTCTCTAAGGACTAAAAGTTTTTTATAATCAAAATTAAATTTTAAAATTTTAAAAATTAAATAATATAAAAATCTAATGACCTAGAGAATAGCTAGATTATCCTGTGTCACATACATATTATTGCATTCTTCTCTATCTTTCTAATAAGAAATCTCCCCACCTGCGAGTAGAGTCTGAATAATCTGGCCTATAATGATGAAGTGTCAGACTTTGGGATGCCCAGTATTTATAAAAAATTATTTTTATAAGCCTTTTATAACTTTCAAGCATTCATGATTTTGAGACATTTTCAACTAGCGTGCATTACATAAGAAATCAACTAAATTAAAACTTTAATTGCATAGCTCTAGGATAATTCACTCTACACACGTCCAGGGTTAATTAGGAAACTCTCTGGTCATCATCCCCACTTCCAAAATTGATCTACCTACCCATCTTTCATAAATACTAAAAAACATGGATTTTACATATTTAGGTGGTTAGATGGCTTTCCTTTTTAGGCAGGATATAAATCCATATGCATTAGCTAGGACATGGGTGTTAGTGTTGGATAGAACACTAATCTCACCTTAGATCTAGGGTTTAAGGTTACTACATTTGGTGTCTAGTAGTACGCCTCATCAGTGGATAAGTTCCCTTCTCGTTAGGGATTATAATTCCTGCTTATATGCATTATGTAGATGACGCCACTTCCATCCTTTCCCTCAGCATGTTTTGAGTGCATTATTTCCCTTTTCTCCACTTCGTTCTCAGTGCCTTAATTCCTCTTGATGTTTATTTGAGCCATTTGTTTTGATTAATCCACTTGAACCTTTCTTTACTTTGAGTAAAAATTTCTTAGTCTCCCCTCTGTGCCATCTTATTTTGGGAAAGAATAATATCGGATCTTTAATCAAGAGTCTTCTTGGGCTCCAACCAGAGATGTTATTAACCACAGGGGCTTGCAACCATGGGAAACAAAACTTCCCCATCAAATAAACCCCACTCGAGCTGATATATTGGGTGGGGGAATTCTATCATTTCAATCCGATCATGTATATTATTACCCATCAGGGTGCGTTTGCGAGAGTCACTATCCTCAATGGTTAATCATTTGTATGGTTTAATCTACCCTTCTATTGACCCACTTACAAAGAACGTGGAGGCCTGCAATCATCTCGTCTCTCGAGATGGTGCGATCATATACCCTTGCACTCTAGAGTGGCATAGCCCTTTCAGAGGTCCACAAGTTTATGGCGACTACAGTGGGACTCATTTCTCTCTCCATCTTTTGATCCTATATTAATCTTTCTTATGTGTACTCCAAGATTAGTATTCTTTATATTAGGTTCGTTCCACTCTTAGTTAGGGTCCCTTCTTTGCTAGGGTTTCCCCTAGTAATAGTCCCTTTCCTTATAGTTTTCTAGGCCATTTCATCCCTTATCTATCTTCTTCTTATCTCATGGTTTCCACTCTTACAAACTAATCCTTTCATATTCTTTTATTCTTTTAGCAACAGTTCCATGGCTTCCTGTACTTCTTTGTGACTCTCTATTTTGGCTCGGATGCATAGGTGACTCCCTGCTGGCTAGTCCCTAGTTGGAGGGATCACTTTTGGTTCCTTCATGAACTTAGCATTTGGCACTCTTGGTGGGCCAACCCTGGCTAAGACTGCTATATTATCTCCTCCCTAGAGGAGAGGATGTGTAGCCTTGCACCTCCTTGGATGACCAGTGGCTCGATGGACAGCCTAGGCACCTGCTCATCCCGCTCCCCTTTCTGCGCAGCCAGTGCGCCCTGTGGTTAGGCAACTAGTGCCTATACCACTCTCGATTCCTCCTAAAAGTTTGTTAGGGATGTTAAGCCCTATAGAACTGGCCCAAGCTAACTAAGAGGGGGGGTGAATTGGTATTTTTAAAATTTCTTTTCACAAAGAACAAAAACACATAAACCAAAATCACACCACTTGAAAAATAAATGCGGAAATGCAATTGCAGAAGCAAGAAAATAACAACACAGAAATTTATAGTGGTTCGGTCAACTCGACCTACGTCCACTCCCCGGAGGCGCCCTCCGAGTATTGCACTACAAACGTGACTCTCCTTTAGCTCCCACAGCTAGGCGGAGAAGCCTTTACAAGAACCTCCTTTTTGCCACCCCGAAAAGGCAAAGAACCTATCTCCTTTTGCTTCCTCCTGAAGCTGGCAAAGAACCAACAACCAGATGCTAACTCCTTACCTCTACCGACCCTTCCACGGACAAGAAACTCTAGACGAAGAAGAAGCAGAGCGATCCTTGAAGCAACCCTTGTGAATCCCCTCACAAACTCCCCGTCATAAGATCCTCTCTCTCTCCCTCTCTCTCTTTCTCTCCTCAAAGCCTTCTCAGGTCAAGGCAGCAGCCAAAGGTTTTTAAAAATGTTGAACAAGAGCTCTTAAATAGAAGAGCTTCAAAGGAGATCATTAATTTCAAGTTGTCGACAATATCGTCCAGGCCGATATGGACATCGGCCTGGCCGATCAGTATAAATCTCAAAAGATCGGCTAGAGCATCGCTCTGAATTTGAGCTGGCCGATATTTATCATCCTGAAGTAACTAAGGTTTTTGAATAGATCATCCTGGCTGATTTTGCGATCATCCAGGACGATATGATCGTATCAACCATCCTTAATTACTCTTTTGATTTCCTGATCAATTAAGGCATAATTTATAAATATCGTATAGGTTGATCAAAGATCGTCCTGGCTGATGATTTAAAAATACAGTATATCTTAATTATCTATGGCGGAAACTTCTTTCTATTTTGAGCTTATCGTCCTGACCGATACACGTATCGTCCAGGTCGATCTGTTAATGACGGCTGTCTTAATTAAGAATCCTTATTTAGACTTTCTGTTTTAAGCCTGATCGTCCAGGACGATGTAAATATCATCCTGGCCGATATGAGTAAAAATAGAAATTCTAAGTCTCTCAAGTGTGTGTGTGTAGGGTTACTTAGCATCAGTCTCTTTGACCATTATAAATAGACTCAAGAAGAGAAAAAATAAAGTACAGACTGACTCAACCCTAGACCTACGCAATGTTGAACTGGCTTCGATTATTCGTCCGATCTTTGATTCCTAAAAAGTTAGAAGTAACAAGCATTCCAAGAGAATCAATAGTGTTTGTCAATCATCAAAACATAAGTCATAAAAATAGATTTACAACACCTCCTACTCATCCAGTTGTTAGGTGACCTATGCCTACTATACCTTTTATATAGGCTGCTCCAGCCCCTCAGCACCGACACCCCATTATTACTCCTATAATTCTAGTAGAGGTAGTTCCTATTTAGGTTCTCACTATATGCTAGACCAAAGCTCCTTCATCTTCCACCCATCGGGCTTTTATGTTTTCTTGGCTCTCTCACCCTAAGAATATGGAGCAGACCCCAACACTTCTTGTAGCTCATGTTCTCCCTATCCCCCAAGTAGTTGGTTTATATGTACCTTCCTACTTTACCTCCAACCATGGAAAAAGGGTTAAGATGAATAAAAATAGAAGATTGTATTTGAATGTATCTAAGATAGATAGACAGAGGATGGCAGAGGCAATTTCTCACCAAGAGCCTGTTAAGAGGAGAGTGGTCCCCGTGCAGCGGGAGCCAAGACCAATTTTAGTTCCACCTAACCAAGCTATTGTAGTAGTGTATGAGATAGAAGTGGTCCACGGAGGATACTTCTCTCCATTGGCACATAGTGGTGATGAGGAGGATGTTGCTTGCATTGTGGTGACCCTTCCTGTCACCACTACTTTACCCCGAGCTAGTGTCCATAGGGATAAGGCTTTCTAAACCCTCTCTCAGAGGATTGAGAGTATCATCTGCCAGGCATGAGGTAGAGGGCCTATCAATAAGGAGAGGTTAATCTGTCAGATCTCTTAGGTGTATATTCAATTGTAGAGGCAGAGTTTGATGTAGAGATACAGGTGGTAGAGAGGCCAGTACACCCAGCCAACCTGCTAGTTCAGTTCCATCGATTTGACCACAGACAGTTACTCCTTGTGTTGGATGATGCCCACATCTTCATGGACTGAGATAGTAGTTGGATCCTACCAGAGCTCAGATTCATTCAGTAGTTCTGGCACCATAGTAGTTAGTTATTCCTACTATACCCCACCAAAGTATGTGGGTGTGGAGATAATGACATACGAACACCCCTGTCAAGACAATATAGTCAGTAGAGGCAGTTAAGCAAATCAAGACAATTATTCCTTCCAGACCTGAGGAAGTCCCGATGGTTTGTGATGTAGATGTGGTAGCTTCCCCCAATAGTTCACCAATAAGGGCAAAGATGGATTCAACTTTTAGCACCCATAGGGACTCTTCCCCTATGGGTCCTTATATAGATTCCTTATGTTAGACCCCCTTTGAGGAGGACACACTCGGGGAGGAGTCAGATGGAGATGTGCCAGTGCATGGAGTTTGTGTAGTTACCCGACGAGGTCACTCAGACAAGCAAAGAGAGCCCGAGGAAGACGATGAGTAGGGAGAGCTTGAGATGGGTGGGTCTCCCAGGTTAGTTGATATATAGGCTACAGTTTTGAACCTTCAGACTCAAATGGCAGAGATGACTAGAGTTATGGCGGTGATGACCATATAGTTGATAACTTTATGGGTAATATCCCATATGAAATGCGTAGCCACTCCTACTATGTCCAGGGATGAGCCCGCAGTACCAGCATTATTGCCACGCCCACCTATAATAGCTACTACCCCCAGTTAAGATTTAGTCGTCACAGTTATTAATAGGAAAGATTCAATACTTGATAGCCTAGAAGGTTGAGCAAACAATTTCCTCCATGAAGGCTAGAGATGTTGTTAGTAGGGAGAGACCCTAACAAATTGAGAATGAGAGGGAGCCCTACCCCATTCCTTCATTCCCACATGTTTTAGAGTGTTCGATAGGTTCGAAAACCCAAGGTAGCATGTGCCTCAGTACTAGGTTGTATGTTGTAATATAAAGGGGAACGATGACCTGATGTTGAGACTCTTTATTAGTAGACTAGTTGGGGTGGCATTTACTTGGTATGCTGACCTCTCCAATGACTCAGTTCTTGCTTTTATAGAGTTAGAACAGTTATTTGTTTTGAGATTTGTCAGTTCTAAGCACCAGGTCGCAATTGGAGAGTTAGTTGTGGCTAGACAGCGTCCTCGAGAGACTCTACTAGATTACATAGTCAGATGGATGAACCTTAGCCTGTAATGTGAGACCCAATTATAGGAGCAGCATGTGGTAGAGATTCTATTAAAGAATATAGATGTTCCCATATCACCCTACTTGAAGGGATTCAATATTAGAACCTTCTAGAAGCTATTGACAAAGGTTAATAGTTTACATGACAGTATACCCGATATAGTCCCTCCTAAGGTTGAGGGTTAACCTTCGCGTAGACCTCAGCGGCAGTAGTCTTCAAGGGCATCTTCTCCTAGGAAAGGAGAGGTATATATGACCTATGGGACATTGAATAAGGGCAAGAGGTTCGCAGTTAGTTTAACACATCCATAACACTCGTACTCATCGGGTCTGTCAGCAGTGTAGCCTAGACCTTCCCGTAATACTCTAGATAGTTAGCAGTACCTATATGAGAAGCTTAGTAAGAAATATATATTTGAAAGAAAAAAATATGAAAAAGATCTTTAAATTCCTTATTAAGAAAAACATCTTATCATTTCCAAGCAATAGTAGAGTGGATGAGGAGGGAACGACAGATCACCCACTCTATTATCCCATTCATAGACATATCGGGCATGTTATAGAGGAAAGTTATGTATTCAAAGATAAAGTTGAGAGGTTCATGGCCAATGGGAAGATACATCTATAGGTCAGTGACTTAGTGCAGCCCCAAGGCAAAGTTACTCAGACAGTTCTAATGGTTTTGAACTTCAGCCATTGTGACAATCAGAATAGTAGTAGTAGATCACTCAGAGGTTCTAAGGGAGAGAGGCAACTAGAACTCTCTTGAAAGACAAAGTAGATGATCGACTGGGTAGTTCAGAGTTCAAAGATAGTTGAGAGGAGGCCTCTATAGGCTGAGTAGGCAGTTGCAGCCCCAGTTACTACGGAAGCACCTTTTTCTCCTTATTCTTATGTTGTAGTGCCTACTAAGCACATTCCTTCTTCTTCTTTTACATGTACTAGACAAATGTATTAAAAAGAAAAGCTTGTTGTAACCTCAAATGGGAAGACGATGCTCCTTCCAGTACTTACACTGAAGAACTTTATTCTCCTTTCGATTGATGATAAAATAATAGAAGAAGGTCATTATGACTACTTTTGATTTCATGCTCCTATGTTTACTTCTATTTTTTTTAGAACTCGTTATTTTTATATTTTATATTCTTCTTGTAATGTAAATGATCCTTTATATGAAGATGAGTTTGAGTGTGAGGAAGAGTCTATTTTTATTATTCTAGAAGGTGGCTGTTTTATGGATTCAGAAGATGAATTTAAGAACCAACTCCAAGCACTCTCCTTAGAGCCAACACGAGCTGTCACCCCAGAGCTAAGTGATTCTCTTATTCAGGATAACTCGATATAGGAAGTTCACTTGCATTTAAAGTGAAGTTACTAGATGGACAAGAGGGGGGGTGAATTGTGAAAGCTTTTTGACAATAGTTAAAACCTAAGCAGGAGTTCTAATATTTTTTATGTTTTAAAATTTTAACATGAAAATTTAAACAATTTTTTCCACAAATTTTCCCAAGCAAATATTGAAAAATAAGATGCACGCAATAATAAAAGATAATAAGGAAAAATCACACCGAGATTTTTATAGTGGTTCGATCAAACCATGATCTACGTCCACTCCCTGGAATCCTCCGCTCCGGGTATTTCACTACAAGCAATAGCTCTCCTTTTGCCCCCCTTGGCAAGGCGGAGAAGCCCTTACAATACTCCCTTTCACTAACCCGGCGTGGCGGAGTGCCAAACTGTATTTTTACCCTCCTAGAGACGACAGAGAACCTTCTCATTTTTCTCCCTCCTGGAGAAGGAAAAGAACCTCGAGGTCACGGATGTAGAAGAGCCTTTCCCCTTTGAGATCTTCCCACAAATTCTTCTAGGGCCACAGGAGGAGCAAGATGCAACAAGTTCGGAGCAACCGTGTGATCTCCCTCACACCTCTTCTCCCTCACAACGCTCACCTTTTCCTTCCTCTCTCAGACCCTAAAGAACTTCTAAAAAGCTCTCTCCCTCGGAATCCCTCTCTAACCGTGTTCTCCTCTCTAATTCTCTCTCAAAATATGATAAGTTTTTCACCTCAAAACAGGCTCCAAAATCCCTGAGATTTCAAAAGTAGTCATTACTATCGTACAGTACCATTTCTACTAGTACAGTACGATATGTATAAACAGACTTCATCCTGGTAAGAAGTAGTACGAACAGTTCAAAAACATTCGTACAATACAATTTTAGATCGTACGGTACGATTTATAACAATTATGTTCGTACAGGATGGTAGTCGGGACTATCAAACATCGTCTCTATTCATCATCTAGTACGATTGACATTGTACAATACGATGAGATAAAATTGAAGAAATTGTCCTGGACGATCTTCAGAACGATTATAATTTGTTTATGTTCATTGTATTATATGACTGTGTCCGTATAGTATGATGTTCAAATTATAATTAAGCACAGATTTCTTGCATTAATCACGGATTAAATTAAGTAAGTATTTAAACAAAATTATACAGTACGAAGGTGTTCGTACAATACAAGCGGTGGAAAATAACTTACTTAAGTTTAAAACAGCTACTAAGGTTTTGGCTTTGAACATATCGTACAGTACGAATAAATTCGTACGGTACGATCTATTCACAGAATCATCCTACAAAGCTCTAATTGTACGGTACTAAATAATATCGTATAGTACGATCTAAAGAGGAAGAAAAACTCTAAATTTTTCATGTAAAACCACTCTCCCCTTGTGTATGTGTATGGTTGCTCAAACTTTTATGCATTTTGTGACCAGACTCAAGAAAATAAAAATAAAATAAACAACAAAATACATTGCAGACTCATACTCCTAATCTACCCATTCTTGAGTCTTCCTGTCGTCCTGAGTAGCTTTTGATCTTCCTAAAATGTTAGTACTCATGGATAAAAGCAAATAAAATAATATTCGATGAATAGACGATTCAAACGACATTATTTGTCATCATCAAAATCTCAAACTTGGGGTCATGGGTTGCAACAATCTCCCCCTTTTTGATGATGTCAAATAATATTTGTTGTAAGCAAGTGTTAAAGGTATTTTTTTTTAAGTTTACTTTAAACATAAGAACAAGGAGAAAAGAAATAAAAGAAGATGCAGTACGAAAGAAAAAAAAATGCATTTAACCATAGAAACAAAGTACAACAACCTTCTCCCCCTTTTGACAGCACCAAAAAGAGGAGCAAACACAAAAAAGAAAGAACTACTACAATACGAAGATAATTTATAGTTGAGGATCCTGATCAATAGGTGGTGGAGGTGGGTTTGGTTGGAAGTACTGAAAGAGAGTGTCAAAGCGCTGATCAATACCAGTAAAGCGTTCTCCAAACCAATACATATCTGTCTCGTGTTCCTGATGTTGTTCTTGAATGTGAGTATCGAGACGAGTCTGAAGTTGGTCGAAGAGTTCGACCAGATCGTCGTGAGGGTAAGCCTATACAGGTGCTTGGGGTGGTGCATGTCATTGTGGACATGCTTGAGCTGCAGCCATGGAATCTTCCCCTTCTTCTTCGTCAAAAATAGGTTCTTTCGGCTCGTGTCCCCGATGGAAAAGAATACGAAAAGAGGCATCCGTATAAAAAATAGGAAGATTATCAGGTTCACCAGGATAGGTCAATTGATATTTATTTTAGAGAATATATCCTATAAGGTGTCCAAGAGCTATATTTTGTTTTCGGCAAGTGGTAGGGAGACGAACGAAGGTCATGTGGCGAATGTAGTCAATAATCAGATCGGCCTCGTCAAATTTTTTGTTGGTCATGATAAGGTAGGTAGTGATAGATAGGGTCGGGGTCATGTTAACACGGTCACCACCTTTGGGTATTACGGAGGTACGAAGGACATGTTTAATTATGCGCGCATTTCTATTTAGTGATGAAATGAGAGATTGGTGTTGATAGAATGCGACGTTCCTAAGGACTCGATTAACGTCGCTACAGTCAAAATCATTTGTAAGAAAAGAATGAAACTTAGGCCCTTCAGTAGATAGACCAATGTGTTGGGCGATGTCAGCTTTGGTTATTTCAACATTTTGACGACAAACAAAAGAGTGGAAAGTGAGGTTGTCGACAGTATAGGTTAGATTGGCTAGGAATTCTAGAAGGAGTTCAGAATGGTAAGGGAATGCCATGGTGAGAAGAAATTGGAGGGTGGTGGAAGCAAAGAGGTTCATTACCTCAAAGTTCATAGCCTCTTGATTTAGCAGTCGGGAGCGTGTGATTTTGCAGGCTTTGAACTTGTGGTATGCATCCTCATTTTCGGCATTCAAGAATCGAGCGCAATGGTGGTGAGAGGAAGACGAGATTCCCACTACCATACAACCTCTCTTGCTTGAACCAGACATCGTGTAGAGGCTGAGTGTAAGGTAAGAAGGAATCAAGTGGATTGATTAGTGTAGTGCAAGTGAAGAGTTCGGCCTACCCACCCAATTTATAGAGTTTTCCATATATCGTATAGTATGATAATACATTGTACAGTACGATATGGTAATAATTACTCTGACATTTCGTACCGAGAAAAGGAGGTCAAAATGTACAGTACGATAAGTACCGTACAGTACGATCAGATGAATATCGATCGTCTCGAGGAATTCAGTACGACTTTTGACCAAACATATCGTACTATACGAACAGGTGTTTCATAGAGTCTTAATTGCATTAATATCGTATCGAACGCCTTTATTTTGTTCTTATCTGTTGGATGAGGTGGATCGTACAGTACGATGTGTGTATATCATACAGTACGATTTGTAATAATACGTACCAGCACTCTTAAATTCATCCCAATCTGGTCGCTGATGTGGCGCGTACAGTACAAAGAGGAGATATCGTACCATACGTTGACCAATAATTTATAGTACAGTATGATGTAAGTTGTACAGTACGATCAACAGAGACGAAACTTACCGATTAGTGCGTTCTGTGCAGATTATAGTGTACTGTATAGTACGATAGGTGTATCGTACAGTACGATATTATAGAGTCAAGGTTGATGCTTTATGTGTAGTGAGTGTGTGATGATCAGGAGCAACCCTATTTATTTTTTTTTTATTTATTTTTTTGTTTTCTTTTTTTTTATTTTTTTTTATTTTTTTTTATGCAGTTATATATATGACACCTAATCTAGTCCTCAAGGTGCTAAAGGTGTCTAAAGCTAAAGGTTTTGTGAATATGTCAGCTAATTGATCTCCTGTAGCAATGTGATGCAATTCTATATCTCCCTTAGCAACATGATCTCTAATGAAATGGTGTCTAATGTCTATGTGTTTTGTTTGAGAGTGCTGAATTGGGTTCTTAGAGATGCAAATTGCGCTTGTGTTGTCACATATAATTGAAATGGTTCCTACAGGTAGGCCAAGATCAAGAATTTGTTGTTTTAGCCATAGTACTTGTGTAACACAACTTCCTACTGCAATATATTCTGCCTCGACTGTGAAAAGTGCTACTGAGTTTTGCTTCCTACTGGACCAAGAAACTAATGATTGTCCTATGAATATGCAGGTACCAGAGGTGCTTTTTCTATCTATCCTATATCCTGCAAATGTTGCAAATCTATTTTCATGACTTATGTTTTGATAATTGACAAACACTATTGATTCTCTTGGACTGCCTGTTACTTCTAACTTTTCAGAAATCGAAGATCGGATAAACAAATGAAGCCAGTTCAAGATTGCGTAGGTTAGGGTTGAGTCAGTCTGTACTTTATTTTTTCTCTTCTTGAGACTATTTGTAATGTTCAAAGAGACTGATGCTAAGTAACCCTACACACACATATTTGAGAGACTTAGAATTTCTATTTTTTACTCAAATCAGCTAGGACGATATTTACATCGTCCTAGATGATCAGGCTTAAAACAGAAAATCTAAATAGGGGTTCTTAATTAAGGCATCCGTCATTAATAGATCGTCCTGAATGATACTTGTATTGGTCAAGACAATAAGCTCAAAATAGAAAGAAATTTCCGCCATAAATAATTAAGGTATTCTGTATTTTTTGCAATCGGCCAGGACGATTTTGGATCAGCCTGGACGATATTCACAATTATGCCTTAATTAATCAAACAAATCAAGGAATTAATTAAGGATGATTGATACGATCATATCATCCTGGACGATCGCAGGATCGGCCAGGATGATCTATTCAAAAACCTCAGTTACTTCTAGACGATAAATATCGGCCAGCATAAATTCAGGGTGATGCTTTGGACGATCTTCCACTGATTTGAACTGATCAGCCTGGACGATCGTGAGATCGTCCTGGACGATCAAGCCAATTTTAAATCGTCCAGTTTGCATTCTGGGCGATGCTCTGGCCGATCTTCTGAGATTTGTACTGATCGGCCAGGACGATGTTCATATCATCCTGGACGATATAGTAAGCAACTTGCAATTAATGAGCTTCTTTGAAGCTCTTCTATTTAAGAGCTCTTGTTTAACATTTTTGAAAATCTTTTGCTGCTGCCTTGACCTGAGAAGGCCTTGAGGAGAGAAAGAGAGAGAGAGAGAGAGAGAGAGAGAGAGAGAGAGAGAGAGAGATAGGATCTTGTGAGGGGGAGCTTGTGAGGGGATTCACAAGGGTTGCTTCAAGGATCACTCTGCTTCTCCTTTGTCTAGGGTTACTTATCCGTGGAAGGGTCAGTAGAGGAAAGGATTCAGCAACTGATAGTGGTTCTCTGCCAGCTTCAGGAGGAAGCAAAAGGAGATAGGTTCTCTGCCTTGCGAGGGCAGCAAAAAGAGGTTCTTTGTAAAGGCTTCTCCGCCTAGCTATGGTGGCTAAAGGAGAGTCACGATTATAGTGCAATACTCGGAGGGTGGCTCCGGGGAGTGGACGTAGGTCGAGTTGATTGAACCATTATAAACCCTTGTGTTCTTGTCTTTTACTGCTTCCGCATTTATTTTTTGTGGTGATTTAGTTTGTCTTCGTGCTTTGCCTAAAGAATTTTTTAAATACCAATTCACCCCCCCCCCCCTGGGCCAGTTCTATAGGGCTTAACATCCCTAACGAACTTTCAAGTGGTATTAGAGCGGGATTCATAAAAACTAAGTTTGAAAACTTTTTGAACTTAGATCCATGGCTAACTTTAGGAATCGTAATACACCGGAAGGGTATTCTATTACCCGACCACCTTTGTTTGATAATATCCCATTTGATTTTTGGAAAACTCGCATGTCTACGTTTTTACAATCTACTGATTATCGCATGTGGATGCTTGTTACGAAAGGTTACACACCTCCAACTGGTAAACTTTACGACATTATTGTTCCACTTCCTTTTACTGAATGGATTTTAGATGATAGGGATTTGGCTCAACTGAATGCAAAATATCTTAATTATTTTTTCTGTGCTTTAAAATTAGAAGACTACATGCGTGTTTCCACTTACAAAACTGGTAAAAAAATTTGGGATAAATTGTGTATCACTTATGAAGGCACTAATGAAGTTAAACAATCCAGTTTGATCATTCTCTTGCATGACTACGAACTTTTTAGTATGAAACCTCATGAATCAATTTTTGAAATGTATACGAGATTTACTCAGATTGTTACTTCCTTGTATGCCTTAAGAAGAAAGCTTGAGAATTTTGAAAAAGTAAACAAGATTCTATGATGCTTGCCTTCCTCTTTTGATGCAAAAATAACTACCATAACTGAATCTAAGGATTTGAACACGTATTCGATTGACAACTTACTTAGCTCACTCATTTCTTTCGAGTAAGGGGTGAATCAAAGAAATCTTTATGCAGGTGAGAAAAAGAAAGAGAAAACGGTGGCACTAAAGGCACACAAATCTGACTCCGATTCTTCCGGGTCTGAGAGCGATGAATTTGCCTTCATCTCAAGGCAATTCAAAAGCTTTCTAAGGAAGAAACAAAAGCATCATCAAAATTGGAGAAAAGGTAAGGATCATAAACATTTTAAAGGATCTTCTGATGTCGTTTGTTATGAATGCAGGAAACCAGGGCATGTGAGAATTGATTGCCTTACACTTCATGATCACTCAAGCAAAGAAAAGAATGAGGAGAAACCTAAGTTTAGGAAGAACAAGAAGAGAGTTCAAAAGGCATTCTGGGCAGAATCTGGTACTGATTCATCTAAAACTGAACCTGAAAATGAGACAACAAACTTGTGCTTAATGGGAGAAGATTAAAGTGATGAAGAAGAGGTATGTAAACCAACCTATGATGAATTGTTTGAGATTTATGAGAAAATCCATGCATCATACAAAAAACTTAAGAAGACTCATGCTAACCTAAAATTGGAACTTGTGAATTTATAAAAAGAGTATGAAGTTATTCTTAAAGATCATTCAACGATTGATTCTAATCAAATGGCTCTTCTTGATGAATTTGATCATTTGAACAAAAAGCATTCAGAATTAATTGATGAGAATGAAGCATTAAAAGTTTCACACACCTCTCTTCACTCTGATCTCAAGAAATCTAAAGAGAAAGAGAAAAACTTGAGGGTTGAGAATGATGTTCTAAAAAATACAAATTTGAGGATTAAAAATGAATTGGATACACTTAAGAAAACACTGATGACGCCTACTCTTGATCAAAAGTCAAGACCTAGGAAGAGGCATTATAACTCAAACCATTTAAGAAAACTTTTTCTTGGAGTTAGATGTTTTTCTTGTGGCATGCTAGGATACATCTCACACACTTGTACCATTCACCGTAGTACACATTGGGTGTGGAGACCTAAGGTCATGATTCACAGCATACCACACCAACATTGTATTCTACTTTTCCTAAGAAGGGATCCAAACTAGTTTGGGTTCCTAAATCTGACTGTTGTCGAGTTTTGCAGGTGTGCTCTCACCAAAGACCTCGTGGGAGCATAGGATAATTGGACATATGGAGGCTCGCAGCTCATAATTGCTTAAACTTGTTTCTTCATAATTTCTTGGAATATTTTTTTTTAAGTTTTGTGTTATTTTTTGTTGTGTGCTAGCTTGTTGTTATTCTAGATTGTTTTGTTTTCGCTTTGCTTTTATGATTGGTTTTCTATATGATTATTTTTTAAGCTTTTAGATTTTGGAGATTTAAAGCCATTGATTATCATATCTAAATCGGTTAAAGGGAGAAACACTGTTGATGGTTTCCCTCCCTCTAACCTCTTTTAGTGACATAATTTTCTTTTCTAGACAAAAGTCTATCTCATATTGACAACTAGTTTTTGAAACTATGATACTTTTTATCTTGCTAAAATAATCTATCTTGTGCATAATATTCAAAGTTCTTAGATATCTTTCAAGTTAATTGAAATCTTGCCATTGTATTTATCACATGATTATGATTTTGTTTTGTGGCTTGTTCTTCCCTATGTTAGAAAGAGAGTCTCTCTTCTCTAATATCTAGAAGATATAATCACAACTAAGAACTTTTTTAAATGGTTTGTTAAAGAGTTTTTAGCTTGCAAAAATTAAAAAGGAAAGAGGTCAATGATGCCAAATTGAAAAGAAAATTATATACACAAAAGTGTATTAAAAATCAAAAGATGCTCAAAAAGCCAATCAAAGTGACAAGAGACATAAAATGAGCCTACTAAATGCAAGCTATCCTCTCTTTTCAAAACTTTTAAAACTTAAGACTCATGGGTTATTTGATATATTTCAAAGGCTTGATTTCAAATTCCATGATTGAGACAAAATTACTTTGTTATATTATTTATAAGATATTTTCTTTATAACCAAGTTTTGATTGGATCTTCTTTTTACCCAGTAAAATTTTTCTGAGTTAGACCTTTTGTTTAAAAAAAAAAAGAGGATTATTGCCCTGAAAGAAGTCCGAGCTAGGGATTAACAAGATTGGATATCCTAACTTTTCAGATTTTGACTTGTTAACTCTTTGATCTTTTGAATCTCTAAAATTTAATTGTCTGGGAAATTTTTTATATGGATACTTTGCTAAAACAAAAAAAATTTAAAACCAAAAACAAGAAAATTTTTCCTTTCTTTCATTTTTTTTTTCTTTTTCTAGTTTTTTTCCCTTTTTATTGTTGTTTCTAGCTTTGTATTATGAGTCATTTATTTTTGAGAGCTTTGATCATCAACATCTTTTCCTTGGATTCAAATTTCTTGTCACATCGTTCTGACCGATAACTTTATCGTCCTGGACGATAGGATAATTACTCTTCAAATTTCCATCTGTTGAACTTTTCTATGCTTACTGTAACTCTTCGTCCTAGATGATAATTTATCATCATGTATGATCTGATCGAACACTATTGCAATCATGTTGATAGTCTTGGCCAATGACATATTTCATCCTGGCCGATGCATTTTATGGTCATCGTCCTGGCCAATACACTAGATCATCCTGGAGGATCCACGTGTCAGTACATTTAAATCCTTAAAATCAGCCATAGATGATCCATTATTGAAAAATCGTCATGGCCGATCCACTATTCGTCCTTGACGATACATGTGGCATAGATTTAAAATGTTTTAACTTTGGCCGGTATGATCAATATTGTGCATCGTCCTGGACGATACACCTAATCGTCCCGGACGATCTTCTTTTTCAACGGTCGTCCGGCTTGACTCCTCGGGATGACCGCCTGTGTCTAATCGTCCTGGCCGATATCTGATCGGCCCGGTCGATCGGCCAGCCTTTTTGACCAATCTTCCTATACGCAATAATTGAACCAAATCGTCCTGGAAGATTCTGCGATCGTCCTGGACGATATGGTTGTTTCTTTAAATTCAAGTCATTCCAGCCATTGTTTTCACCTCAACCTTCTTCTTCTCTTGTGTTTTCTTACTGTTTTCTTACTATGGCTGGTGGGAAGCGAGTCCGACAAACTTTTAGAAGTTCCTCGAGGGCCACTCTGGACCCTCGATTCAGGGAAGTGGAGGATCAAGCAGCTTACAGTCGCTACAAAGAATGTGGCATCACCCTTTCTAGAATAATCAATCCTGCCCACCTTTCATATCCGGTAATGGATCTCTTTATTCACACTTCTCTCTGTTTCATCTTACCCTTGTTGTCCCTTTTTCCTCAGAACTTCTGTTAGAATTTTATGCAAATCTTCGTATAAATTCTACTTTTATAACCCTGACCTCCTATGTGAATCGACGCCCCGTCGAGATCACATATCAGGACTATGCTGAACTTTTGCAGCTATCCACCACCGGGGATAAGCTGCATATAATCGTTTCATATCCTGATTTTGACTGGTCCACGGCAAACCATTTTCTTTGCCAAACCAACACACCCTTTCATGTTGGAGAAACTAGCTCTTTAGTCAAAGATGCTAGGACAATTCAGCATGTCCTTTGCACCTCCATCATTCTAAAAGCTGGGGACCGAATCCACATCACTCCTCTGCTTCTTCTAACTACCTTTTACATCATGGCCCGGAGAGAATTTAATGCTACTGATCTAATCTTTCGATACATGGACCATCTAATAACTATTCGTGACCCAGGACATAGGAGGAAACCTAATCTTGCCTTAGGACACCTCATAGCCTATGTCCTAGAAACCAAATACAATCTTCAATATCCTGGTCGTCAAGACCTTCAGGCACCTCACTACTCTAACAGCTCTTTCCAAATCCTTTATAGTACTCGTCTCCACTCAGGAAATGGGGAAGGTCGGGGGGCCGAGGAGGAGGAGGCTCCCGCTCCCGTTCCTGATCCTATTCCTCTCGACCGGAGTAGCAACATTTTGAGGACATGGCCCGCTACAAGCAGCACCGCACAGAGGACTTAGCCCGTGTTGATAGCTACATTACTCACCAACAGCAGCAGCATGATCAGGACATCGCCTGGTTCAATGCTCAGTTTACTACGCTAGCTGGCTACTTTTAGCAGCCACCTCCACGACCTCCATCTGATGATTAGGATCCCTCATTTTTTTAGTTTTCATTTTCTATTTTCTATTTTTTGTAGTTTGTCTTGTAGTTTGTTTTAGTTTCTATTGTGTTTTTTCTTTTTCTTTATGTGTGTCTAGGACCCTCTTTTTGGGATGACAAAAGGGGGAGTAGGATGTGGTAGGAAGAGTTGATGCTTGTAACTTTGAAATTTTAATGAACTGCTGTTTTTACTGAGATTTTCCTACTTGTGTTTTCCATCATCAAAAAGGGGGAGATTGTTGCAAATCTGATGTTTCATGAATTACACTTTTGATGATTAGCAAACACTATGATTTCCTTTCGTATAACTGATATTTCAGGGCCAATTTGTAATGTTCAAAGAGACTAATGCTAAGTAACCCTACACACACACACACACTTGAGAGACTTAGAATTTCTATTTTTACTCACATCAGCCAGGACGATATTTGGATCGGCCTGGACGATCGAGTTTAAAATAGAGATTATATTTAGGATTCTTAATTAAGGTAGCCGTCATTAACAGATCGTCCTGGACGATAAGCTCAAAATAAAAAGAAATAGCCGCCTTATTCATTTTAGGTACATTTTATTTTTGGAAATCGGCCAGGATGATATTGTATCGGCCTGGACGATAATACACAATTATGCCTAAATTGAACCAGTAATCAAGGAATCAATTAAGGATAGATTGATACAATCACATCATCCTGGACGATCTAAATATCAGCCAAGACAAGATAGTCAAAATCCTTAATTGTAACTGGATGATATGGATTAGCCAAATCCATTTCAGGGCGATGCACTTGCCAATATGGATCGGACAGCACCAATCCAGATTGATGCACTGGATGATATTATGCTAAATTGAACTGATCGGCTAGGATGATCTTGAGATTGGCCTGGACGATCAGACCAATTTTACCATCATCTAGCTCAATTTCAGAGCGGTGTACTGGCCAATCTTCTGAGATTTGTACTGATTGGCCAGGACGATGTCCATATCGTCCTGGACGATATAGTCGGCAACTTGCAATTAATGAGCTCCTTTGAAGCTCTTCTATTTAAGAGCTCTTGTTCAATGTTTTTGAATATCCTTGGCTGTTGTCTTGACTTGCAAAAACCTAAAGGAGAGAGAGAGAGAGAGAGAGGGAGAGAGAGAGAGAGAGGGAGAGAGAGAGAGAGGATCTTGTGAGGGGGAGCTTGTGAGGGGATTCACAAGGGTTGCTCCAAGAATTATTCCACTTCTTCTTCCCTAGAGTCTCTTGTCCTTGGAAGGGTTGGGAGAGGTAAGTTCCAGCAAACAATCAAGGTTCTCTGCCTTCTTCAAGAGGAAGCAAAAGGAAGAAGGTTCTCTGCCTTGCCGGGTGTGGCAAAAAGAGGTGTTTGTAAAGGCTTCTCCGCCTAGCTGTGGGGGCTAAAAGAGAGTTACGATTGTAGTGCAATACTCGGAGGGCGCCTTTGGAGTTAACGTAGGTCGGGTTGACTGAACCACTATAAATCCTTGTGTTCTTGTCTTTTACTGCTTCCGCATTTATTTTTTTCCGCATTTATTTTTTGTGATGATTTGGTTTGTCTTCGTGCTTTGCCTAAAGAATTTTTTAAATACCAATTCACCCACCCTCTTGGTTAGCCCCCCCCCTCTTGGTTAGCCTTGGGCCAGTTCTATAGGGCTTAACATCCCTAACAAACTTTCATTGACTGCCTTCCTCTACTAACATTTCAGGACCAAAAGATCAGACGACAAACAGATCCAGCTCAAGATTGGGTAGACTAGGTCTGAGTATATCTTTATTTTTTCTTTTTCTCTTTCTTGAGTCAATTGTAAATATTTGAAGTGATTGATGTTAAGTAACTCTATACACACACACTTGAGAGATTTAGAATTTGTAATTTTACTCACATCGTCCAGAATAATATTTATATCGTCCTGGATGATCGAGTTCAAAATAAAAGTTCTAATCATTATTTCTTAGTTAAGGCATCCGTAATTAACTAATCGGCCTGGACGATACTTGTATCATCCAAGATGATATGCTTGATACAAAAAGAAATTACTGTCATGATCAATTTAGGTATTCTGAATTTTTGAAAATCGGCCAAGACGATATTACACAATTATGCCTAAATTGATCCAGGAATCAAGGAAAAGTAATTAATGATGATTGATATGATCACATCATCCTAGACGATCGCAGGATCGGCTAGGACGATCTATTCAAAAACCCTTAGTTACTCCTGGACGATAACTATCGGCCAGCTCAAATTCAGGGCGATGCTTTGGACAATTTTTCTCTGATTTGAACTGATCGGCTGGGACGATCGTGAGATAAGCCTGGACGATCAAGTCAAATTTTAATCGTCTATATCAACTTTAGGGCGATGTTAAGGCCGATCGTCTTTATTTTGAACTGATCGTACAGGATAATATTATCATCATCCTGGACGATAAAGTCGGCAACTTGCAATTAATGAGCTCCTTTGAAGCTCTTCTATTTAAGAGCACTTGTTCAACATTTTTTAAGAGATCTTTGGCTGCTGTCTTAACCTGAGAAAACCTGAAGGAGAGAGAGAGAGGGAGAGAGAGAGAGAGAGGATCTTGTGAGGGGGAGCTTGTGAGGGAGTTCACAATGGTTGTTCTAAGCATTATTCCACTTCTTCTTCCCTAAAGTCTCTTATCCTTGGAAGGGTTGGGAGAGGTAAGCTTCATCGATCGATCGAAGTTCTCTGCCTGCTTCAGGAAGAAGCAAAAGGAGTTGGGTTATTTGCCTTGTCGGGTGTGGCAAAAAGGAGCTGTTCTGTAAGAGCTTCTCCGCCTAGCTGTGGGGGCTAAAGGAGAGTCACGTTGGTAGTGTAGTACTTGGAGGGCGCCTCCGGGGAGTAGACGTAGGTCAAGTTGATCGAACCACTATAAATCCTTATGTTCTTTTTACTACTTCCACACTTTAATTTTCTGTACTTATTTTTTCGTGGTGACTTTGGTTTGTGATATTTTATTCTTGGTTTTAAAGAATTTTTAAAAATACTAATTCACCCCCCCCCCCCCTTAATTTTATTCTTGGTTTTAAAGAATTTTTAAAAATACTAATTCAGCCTAACATCCCTAACGAACATTCAAGTGGTATCAGAGCGGGATTCATAAAAATTAAGTTTAAAAACTTTTTGAATTTTGATCCAAGGCTAACTATGGGAATCATAATACAACTGAAGGATATTCTATTGCACGACCTCCTTTATTTGACAATCTTCCTTTTGATTTTTGGAAAACCCGCATGTCAACTTTTTTGCAATCAACTGACTGTCGCATGTCGATGCTTATTAAAGAAGGATATTCTCCACATTCTTGAGAAATTAACGGAATTAAAACTATAGATGCTTTTACTGAATGGACTACCGATGAAAGAGATTTAGTTCAATTGAATGCGAAGTATTTGAACTATTTTTTCTGTGCTTTAAATTCTGAGGATTACATGCGTGTTTCTACTTGCTCTATTGGAAAAGAGATTTGGGATAGGTTGTGCATTACTTATAAAGGAACCAATGAAGTAAAACAATCTCGTTTGAATCTTCTCTTGCATGACTACAAACTTTTTCGTATGAAACCTTTTGAATCAATTTCTGATATGTATACACGGTTCACTCAAATTGTAACTTCTTTGCATGCCTTAGGAAAAGAACTTTCAAACTATAAAAAAGTGAATAAGATTTTAAGATGCTTGCCTTCGTCTTTTGATGTTAAAATCACTGCTATAATTGAATATAAGGATTTAAACACCTATTCGATTGATAACTTACTTGGCTCACTCATTGCTTACGAGCAAGGGGTGATTCAAAGAAACATTGATGCAGGTGAGAAAAAGAAAGAGAAAATAGTAGCACTGAAAGCGCACAAATTAGACTCTGACTCTTCCGGGTCTGAAAGCGATGACTTTGCCTTAATCATAAGGCAATACAAAAACTTTATAAGGAAGAAACACAAGCATCATCAAAGTTGGAGAAAAGTTAAGGATAATAAATATTCTAAAGGATCTTTTGATATTGTTTGTTTTGAATGCAGGAAGCCTGGACATATCGGAGCGGATTGTCCTACACTTTAAGATCACACAAGCAAAGAAAAGGGTGAGAAAAAACCCAAGCTCAAAAAGGACAAAAAGAGACTTCAAAAGGTGTTTTGGACAGATTCTGTAATTGATTCATCAGAGATTAAGCCTGAAGATGAAACAATAAACTTGTGCTAATGGCAGAAGATCATCTTGATCAAAGTGATGAAGAAGAGGTATGTAAACCAACTTATGATTAATTATTCAAAATTTATGAGAAAATTCATGCATCATACAAAAAACTTAAGAAAACTCATGCTAGTTTGAAGTTGAAACTTTTAAATTTACAAAAAGAGCATGAAATTATTCTCAAAGATCATTCTACGATTGATTCAAATCACATGGCTCTATTTGATAAATTTGATGATTTAAACAAAAAGCATTCGGAATTAATTGATGAGCATGATGCATTAAAAGTTTCACACACCTCACTCAAATCTTATTTGAAGAAATCTAAAGAGATAGAGCGCAACTTGAGGATTAATAATAATGCTTTAAAAAATACTAACTTGAGGCTTAAAGATGAATTTGACTCAATTACAAGAAATTGGATGACACCTACTTTTGATCTAAAGCCAAGACCTATGAAGAGGCATTACAATCCAAACCATTTAAGAATTTCTTTTCCTGGTGTTAGATGCTTTTCATGTGGCATGCTAGGACACATCTCACACACTTGCACTGTTCACCATAGTACACATTTGGTGTGAAGACCAAAATTGCATAATTCACAGCATAACACACATGCATCATATTCTACTTTTCATGAGAAGGGACCCAAACCTATTTGGGTTCCTAAATCTGATAGTTGTTGATTCTTGCAGGATTGATCTCACCAAATACCTTGTGAGAGCATAGGATACTTGAAAAAATGGAGGCTCGCAGCTATTAAATTGCTTAAACTTGTTGCTTCATAAATTCTTGAAATACATTTATTATTTAATGATTGGTTTTGTTTTTTTTCGTACTAGTATTTTGTTATTTTAGTTATTTGATCTTATTTTATTTTAATTTTGGTTTTCAATATAATTATTTTTCAAGCTTTTAGATTTTAGATATTTAATGCCAATGAATAGCATCTCTACATCATTTAGAGGGAGTAACACCGTTGATGTTTTCCCTCTTTCTAACCTCTTTTAGTATGTATGTTTTCATTTCTGTTCGTTCAAATGCTCGTCGAAAAAAAATAGACCAGGCCATTCCTTACTAAGTGATATTGTACAGTACAATCAGTTAAAAAAAAGTGGATTTTAAACTCTCCCCTATTGTGTGTGTGCTCAGTTACTCAATTATAATCACACTTTCTCAGACTCAATAAATTAAAAAATATGGACTTCAATTACAATAAACTCTAAACTGATCTTAATTTAAAGTCTTCAATAATCTGAAGTATGATTACCATGAAATGTTAGTACACACAAGAGCAAAAAAATTTTTCCAAAATATGTTAGGAGAAATAATAATCAATGCAATAATATTTGGAATCATCAAAAACATACAAGTTGTAAGAATATCAAACATGCAAAACTAAGTAGCAACTATCTTAACAATCTCCCCCTTTTTTATGATGGAAAAATAATTATTATTTGAATAAAATTGAAAGTCCTAAATTTCTCCTTAACTCCCCCTAAATGAATAAGCATGTGAATATAAGGGAATTTCTATCAAGAATAAGAAAGAAGAAAAACAAAAGAATGTAAGAAGTCATATGAGAAACCTTTTATAATTGATCTTGAAAGAGATTGAATTATAATAACAATAATAAGATTAATGTTCATTTGAGAAAAATAAAGATTCATAACATTTAAATTAAAATATAATATAGACAAGATAAATATATCAAGGTCATGAAATAATCAAGACAATCAGATAAGGAAAACTATTGCAATAGTGATTAAATGAAAATTAATTAAAGTCAAATTCCAATACAAAATATAATTGAACATTATATTGATTTGAAATTGAAGATTAAAAGATTGAGGAAAGAACATTATCAATACACTTATTTGGCGACATTGCACATCTTTTCAAATATTTGTGGCACACTTTATGCATCATTTTGTATTTGGGCTAATTTTGTGCCTCTTTTCAATTTGCGAACCATTGCGCATTCTTTCGATTTTTGTACACTTATACATTTCTCTAATTTTTTAACTAATCTTTCCAAAATCAATAATCTAAAAATTCAAACTTATCAAAGTACAATGATAATTATATTGAAGAGAGAAATAAAAAATAATAAGACAACAAAATTGAAAAAATAATATTAAGATTATTATGTATGCCTAAAAAGAATATAAGATTAATAGCCTTAACTTGATCTAGTTATAAATTAACTTGTATTTTCAATTCTAATTAAATTAATTTTTTTATTATTGTTTATATTATATCACTTTTTAGAACAATTAAGTTATGAATCTTATAGAAAAACTAATATTTCAAAAATAAGGTTCATAACAATATTTCAAATAGAGAACAAAATCAGTGCATATAGATTATCATATAGAAAATCAGGATTATCATATAGAAAAACTAATATTTCAAATAGAGAACAAAATCAACTAAACAAAAATAGGAAATTTTTTATTAATAACAAATTTTTAAAAGTGATATAATGATGCACAATAGATATCAGTGCATAACACTTAAAAATAAGGTACATAACAACAAGTGCATAAAACATAAATACAACGTAGAAAACATCACATCACATCTCAAAGGACTAGCAAAGATGACACTCAAAAAGTACATCTATAAATCTAAGGGGACCTAGTTTGGAGGAGGTGGCTAGTTGAAGATAAAAAAAATAGCTACTCATCATAGCCACATTGGTGTTCATATAGTCAATAATAAGTTGGGTTTCATCAATTAGTTGTCCAATCATGATAAGATAAGTGACAGTGGACAGAAGATGAGTAATATTAATTTGCTCACCAGCTTTAGGAATTATGGACATTCTAAGGACATGCTGGATGATCCTTGCATTTTGGTTCAAACTAGAGATCCTAGGCAAATGACATACTTTTTTAATCCCTCTAATAACTTTATTTATTTCAGTCCAGTCAAAATCAGATGTAGAAGTCAAAATATGGGCTCTAACTCCTTGAGTTCTTAAGTGCAAAATGGTTCCCAAATCTTCCTTAGTTATTTCAACCCTCTTCTTCAGAACATAAGAACTTATCCTACTTTGATCAGTACTAAAGGACATGTTGGCTAGAAAGTAGTGAAAATTTTTTTTATTATAGGTGTGAATCAGGGTCAGATTAAATACAAATTAGGTGTTAGCAAAAAGGGGCATCATTTGAAAATGGATACTATCTTGAAGTAGGATTTTAGAGGGTGTAATCTTTGCAGAAACAAACCTAAGAAAAGAATCCTCGTTAGCCTTGGATAGAAAGTTATCTTCTCCACCCCTGGAAGACAGACCCTTAGTGAGTCTACCCCTCTTTCTAGAACTGGCTATTACTAAAATTTGAAGGATTGGAGAAGGATATTGAAGTGAATGAAAATGAATTCCAAAGCCCTACTATTTAAAGAAAAACGATCTTTTGTATACATGAAAAGAGGTTTGTACAGTACGATTCATGGGTTCATACGTATGAAAATAAATTTTGTATGTACGAATGAATACGTTCGAATCAAAATGATTTTTTGTAATCACATAAGTTAGAGGCGTCCTTTAGTATAGGCTTTTTGACCATATTATTATACAGACAAATAAGTGTTTATCCAGGATGATAAGTTATTTAAGATCATTTTAATGACGGTTAGATTCATCCCCCATATTGAATGACACGTGGTTCATATATACGAACTAGGGGTTGGTACGTACGATCAGTTATAATAACTGATTCTTCCCGGATAACCATCTAGGTGCATACATACGAATGAATACACATTGTATGGGATGATACAGAGATTGTACAATATGAAATGTATTAGAAAAATAAAACAATACACAAACAGTTCAAAATAATGATCGAATGCTACGAAATTTGTACATGATGAAAATAAATTCATACAGTACGAATATAACACTTAGAAAAATTCACACGATCGATCAGAAACAGGAAATCCGATGTGAAAACATTTCAAAATCACACAAACCATAAAAACAAAAATAGAAAAATATAAGCACAATAATCACATTAAATACAAAAATAGAAAAACACTCAAAGACACATATCAAGTTTGCAAAAAAATTTAATTATGCATTAAGATCAATCACACCAAGCTTTGTTCTTAATGTGCTGAAAGTATCAAAGGCTAGTGGTTTTATAAAAATATCTATAAGTTGATTTTCTATTGACACATGGTTTAGTTCAATTTCTCCTTTGGATCATGATCCTTTATGAAATGATGCCTTATGTCGATATATTTGGTTCTAGAATGTTGAATAGGATTTTTTTGAAATGCAAATGGCACTAGTGTTATCACAATATATTAGAATTATGCCTATTATAAATCCTAAGTCAATCAATTGTTATTTCAACCAAAGAACTTGTGCCACACAACTTCCTAAGGCAATGTATTCAACTTCAGCAGAAGATAGGGCTATGGAATTTTGTTTTCTACTGGACCAAGAAACTAAAGAATTTTCTATAAATTGACAAGTTATATAACTACTCTTTTTATCAATCCTATAACATGCAAAGTCCGAATATGAATATCCAATTATTTGAAATGAAGAGTTAAACTTAGGATACTAAATTCCTAAGTGCTGAGTTCCTAAGAAATATCTCAAAATCCTTGTTAATACTATCAAATGTGATTCTTTTGGAACTGATTAAAATCTAGCACACAAACAAACACTGAACAAAATATTGGGTCTGCTAGCAGTCAAGTAAATAAAAGATTTAATTATTCCCCTAAATTTATTTTGATCAATAAATTTTCCCTTTGGGTCTTTATCCAATTGAATTGAGGAACTTATAGGTGTACTAAAAGGTTTAATATTATCCATTTCATACTTTTTTAGGATGTCCTTAATATACTTCGACTGACTAAGAAATGTTCCCTCCTCAATTTGCTTAATGCTAAAACCTAAAAAGTAACTCAAATTTCCCATTACACTCATCTCAAATTCACTACTCATTATTTTAGAAAAATCATCACAAAGAATTTTATTTGTAGATCCAAAGATGATATCATCAACATAAATTTGTAAAATGAGTATATCGTCTCCCAATTTTTTTAAAAAAGATAGAAGTGTCCACGGTTCCTTTTTCAAAAGATATCTCTAGTAAGAAAGTGCTTAACCTCTCATACTAATCCCTAGGTGCATGTTTCAATCCATACAATACCTTTTTTTAATTTAAAACATGATTTTGGTATTTTGAATTTTAAAAACCTGGAGGTTGTTCAATATAAATATATTCTTGAATCACCTGATTTAAAAAGGCTCTTTTAGCATTCATTTAAAATAATATGAATCCTCTAAAATAGGCAAAGGCTAATAAAATCCTAATTTCTTCAATTTTTGCTACAGGGGCAAAAGTCTCCTCAAAATAATCCCTTCAATTTGATTATACCCCTTAGCCACCAATCTAGCCTTATTTCTAACGATAACTCCTGAGTCATTCATTTTTTCCTTAAATACCCATTTAGTTCCAAATACACTTTGATCATTTGGCCTTGCAATTAATTCCCAAACTTCATTTCTTACAAATTGATTTAATTCTTCTTGCATTGCCAAAATCCAAAATTCATTCAAAAGTGTTTGATCTATATTTATGGGTTCTATCATTAAAATAAAGGTAAAATGATTTAATTATTTGTTTAGTCCATGCCTAGTCCTAACACCCTCACTAGGTTCACCTAAAATCAATTCCTTAGGGTGGTTTTTAGAAAATCTTAAATCTCTAGGTAACGGATTTTCTAACTCCAATTTTTTATCCAAATCAACTTTCTTTATCCTTTGGGAGTTATTTTCTATTTCATCCTCTTCTAAGAATTACTCTTCCTAAATTCCAAATTCATCAAATACAATATGTGTGGTCTCCTCAATTACCAAATTTCTTTTGTTAAATACTCTATAAGATTTTCCATCACTAGAGTATCCAAGAAAAATTCTTCATTTGATTTTGGATCAAATTTTCCTAAGGCAGATTTTCTATTTTATGTATGAACACCTTACATTCAAAAACATGCAAATATGATAAATTAGGTGTTCTTCGCTTAAGTAGCTCATAGGGTGTTTTCTTTAAATTTGACCTAAGATTTTCCATCACTAGAGTATCCAAGTAACTATTATGAACAACAAACAAAATCCCCCTCACAAGATCCTCTATCCCTCTCCCAAGCTCTCCCTCTCCTTCTTTAATCTCTCTTAAGTCAGAACAAAAATAAAAGATACTCTTAATAACTATTAAGAGATCTTATAAAGAAGGCCTTAAAATTTTCCCTAATTTTTATGTTGCTATCAAAGATCGTCCAGGAAGATCAACAGATCATCCTGTATTATTAGTGTAATTATTCCCTTTTAGCCTAAACTATCTATGTTTCATGTACGATAAGATCATAATGTTTATTCTGATTTTTCAAGATGATGTGAACATCATCCCATACGATTAGTTCAAAATCATACATTATCAACCATCAAATAGTTCTAGGCTTCCATGAAATAAATTCGGACGATGAAGAAATATGCCTGATCATCCAGGATGATGCTTGGATCATCTAGGTTGATGCTTGGATCTTTCTTATGATTAGTTCAAAATAAGTGATTATCATCCAGATTATAGTTCAAGTCATCTAGAAGATATATCTGGATGATGAAGAAATATAATTGATCGTCCAATACATAGTTTGGGACATCTAGGAGATTTAGGAGAAGACTAAGCTTTTTCTTACTCTTAATTACTTTCCTTAATCGCCTGACTAATTTAGGCATACTTGTAATAAATTATCTAGGATGATATTGGATCATCTTCTATGATTAGAAAAAAAACTCTAAAAATAAAATCTGGCCTAAATGAGTTTAGCGACTGAGTATTTTTGATATGAGCATATTGTCGAGGATGATAGGAGTATCATCCAGGAAGATTTGCTTAAGCAAGTTAACATGAACTAGATGCCCTAATTAGGATTTCTATTTTTGATTTATCATCCAAGATGATTAAAAATCATCCTGTATTGTGATCACAAACAAAAAAAAAAACTCTAACTCATCAAATTTCCCCCCCTAAGTGTGTGTGTGCAAGGTTACTTAGCTTTAGGATCTACTAAGGTACATTTGACTCAAGAAAAGATAAAAAATGCATTTAAATAGAAATTATAGACTGAATCAATCCTAGACTACCTAATCTTAAGCTAATTGATGTTCCAAGTGAACTTGTGGACCTAAAAGGTTAGTGAGCTGAGCACATCAAATAGATATGCATGAATGAAAGTAGTTAAGGAACATTAATTTTTGTTATCATCAAAATCATAGTACTTGGGTGTAGATATGTAATAGAAGGAACTTTGAGAGAAAATTTCTTTGGAGCTCTTAGGTGAGAGAGGAAAAAAAGGTGAGTTTGAGCATCAGGGAGAAGTAGTATGAGAGCTTCGTACGATTTCTCCAAGCTTTCTTGCATCTTGATTCCTCCTTTGGCCTTGTGAGTCCTTAAAGTTTCTTTTTGGAGAGAATCTTCAAAGGAAAGTCCTCTAGGTTATCTGCCTTCTCCAATAGGGAGAAAAAGGAGTTGAGGTTCTCATCCTTCTTCATGAGGGAGAAAAAGGAGCTAAAATTCTCTGTCTTCTCAGGAGGGAGAAAATTTAAAGGTTTGCTGCTGTCACCAAGAGGGTGGCAGAGCTTCTGACACTCCACCGCACCAAAGTTGGTGGAAGAGATTTCTTTAAAGGATGCTCCATCTTATTGTGGGTCCAAAAGGAGAGACACTTAGTTTAGTGCAATACCTAGAGCGAAGGACACGAGGGAGTGAACATAGGTCAAGGTTGACCAAATAACTATAAAAAAATTTTATGTTTCCTTTTTGCGTTCATTTTTTTGTAATTTATTTTTATGTCATCACAAATTTTAATATTTATAATTAACTATAATTATAATAGGTTGTGGCATGCAAAAAGAATAACTTACATGTTTTGAAAAAGTATTTAAAATTCTCAATTGCTTTCGCATGATTTTAAGTAAATTGTTTGGATTAGTTTTAAAATAAGTTTATAGTAAAACATTATATCAATATTTTTGCTGAATAATTTTAAATTACCAATTTACCCTCCCCATTTTGGTGTGTCTCGCTAGTTCATTGAGGTCTCACAACATCCTCAGACTTTAAATATTATTATCATTATATATCAATACTAACAGTACTGTATGTGATATATAAATATTTACAATACTCTTATCATTATACATCAATACTAGTAGTACTCTCTATAATATATCAACACCACTAGCAGAGGAGATCCATTGAACCTTTTTGGTGATATCTATCTCTTATATTTGCTTTATACTATGCTATTAATGAAAATGTGTTTGCTTCAGTTATACTCAATGTCAGGTTAAATTCGCTAGTTTTGGATTGATGATATAAATATCATATGTAGTACTAATGTGTTCTCTTATTTCTTAAAATATCAAAAAAAAATATATTTTTAATATTATGAGATCTTAATTTAATGTACATAGTTATCATATTTGTAATTAAAATTAGGTGTAATATAGAGCCTTAATGGAGCGAAGAAAACATAACCAAGAATATTGAATTAGTATGCATCATGCCTAGACATTAGGTATGAAATATACTAAATTCCTAAGGAGATATTTAAATTATTGAATATCCACAACATCCATTTTTATTTAGTAGAATAATTTTAGTAATTTTGATAGACAGCACTAGTGTTTACAAGTGAGCACATCTATCTTATGGGATCGATACTTTACTCTATCATTGTATTACTTGATTCAACACATATACTTGTGTATATTAAGTGGGGATTTTATAATTTTTGTGCATCAAAGAAAATCTAAATATTGTTAGGGTATGATAGAGCCCCAAATCATATCATAATTTATAGGTTACTATATAACAGAACCCTATCAATCTCCATCAGGTAAAATCAAATAGCTGTATAATTACCCTCTTCTTAAATAGTGAAGAAATGATGATTCTTATATCACTTACTACATTATGATTTTTTTAGCTAGGCCAGACCCCATAGTTTTTTCCTTGGTTTTGTAGTTTTTTTCCTTTCCAAGTTTTCCACTTAAAAGAATTATGATCTTATTACTTTTACTTCCACGTGCTAATTTTTTATAAAATGTTGAGAAGTAAAACACATACTATACCAACTCAAAATTTCATGTAACAATTATCATTTCTAAACTTGAAAAATATTATTTTGATAAGATCAGAATAAAATTCTATCCAAGAGGAAGCTAAAAGTATTGGTACTCTTAGTAGTATTTTAGCAAATTTTAACACTCATCCCATTAACTACTTGTTATTGAATAGGAATCTAGAATATTTCATATGTAGCATTTTATCTATCAGATCACCAATGCACATCATAAAATGAGTAACCCTTTGGACAATTTTAACTCTTCATCAATATCAGCACCTAGTTAGTGGTAAGTAGCTTGATCACTAGCTGATGCATCACGAAGAACTTTCTTTATTGAGAAGATAACTATGCAAGCCACCAACATACTATATAAAATTTAAATTCTATTTCTATCTTTGAATTTTTGGTGCAATTTTGGGGAAAAATTATGCTAATACATTGGCTTTCTTTAGTGCATTCTGGTGTTTAATCCATAGGTATTTATAGCACACTTTTATGCTGGAAATACCGGTGGATAATTCACTACCCCAATCCGTTGCCTATGGTCATTGGATAGTATCGACAAATTTTTTGTCAGAAATTCAAGCATAAAAGTGCGCCAGAAATGACATTCCATTGTCATTGTATCATATGGCTGACGGAGTTTCCAATATAAATTTTGTTGAAAACCTATAGTATAAATAAAAAAAAAACATATGACTTATGAAACTGATTTATATAAAACAACCTACATACAAATGTTCCAATACTATATGCATTCAAACATATACCTCTAATGAAAAATATCATCAAATATTGAACATAAATATATAAATATGAATTAAATAAGAAAATAATATCATCAATAAATATCCAATAATAAATAAGTGCAGATGTCCAAAAAATAAATAAGTACATATATCCAAAAACAAATAAATATAGATGTCCAAAAAAATATACAACATCTACTCTGAATCAGTCTCCTCCTATACTGAAGTTGTACACTTCATACGAAACAACTCCCTCATTTTTTTGCATTTTATCTAACAATTGAGTTTTTTTGCATCTGCATCTCACAGTCAATTTGTGCTTTCCTGACCTGCTTTAGCTCGGTTGTAAGGGCAGCTACCTCTTGGCTATATAAGGACTCATGGGTACTTACTAAGAAGCTAGAGCTACCAGATGTATGCCCCTTATATGCATAGGCTTGCGAGCCTAAAATGTAAATTATACTGTGTTACATTCCTCCTACCGCTTGTGACCAAAAGTGGTAGTAAGAATATTCTCCACTAGAAGAATCTTCATCTTCTACAACTTGGCTCTCTTGAAGCCGTGTATACTCCTCCTATAAATGTTAATAAAAATTTAAGTAATTTAGATATAACCAAAAAAATATTAAACTTATATACTTACATAAGCTCTCCTCGCTCACTCATCAACCCATTGTTGGTCCTCCTGCCTCTTATGGGTATGACTATGCAATTCAATAGGGGTCGGCTCTCTACCCATCACCTCTTTCTATAACAGACATATATTACTATTTATATAAAAGTAAATTATTAAAATCTTTTAAAATTCCTTACCAAAGATTATCTATGCTCATTATGTGAAACTAAACCCCCAGTATGAAGGGAACTACCCATGCCTCCAATATTAGAAGCTTTATTCTGCATATTTTGGTCCCTCATCTTACTATACTATGGGCTACCCCAAACACTATTCAACTTAGACCATACCTTCTCACCAATCCAAAGTGGTCGCTTGACTGAATTTTTAATATCTATAAACATATAAAGCATGGGAGTTGACCCACACTTCTTAAAATTCTTTTAATTTTATCAAAGCCAAAAAAAATCTTTCTACAGTTCAAAACATATAATTTAAAATATATTTTTTTATTAGCTTATATAAAAAAGATACAATACAAAATATATTTATATTATAATTAACCTCAAACTCTATAAACCATATGCCCCGCATTTCTTTTGAGACTTTCTTCCAAGAAATATAAGGAGCATCATACCTACTCTATATTATGTCCCGTACTTTTTGTGTCGGTTGTTTTGATGGGTGAAACCTGTAAAAAAATATGTTATGTGAGAAAAAATATTTATTTAATTTTAGTTGCATGTTAATAATATTTTAACAATGTACGTTTCTCCATCAGGTTCAATCAATATTTGACCATCTGTCGACTTCTCTATTACAACAGGGGTAGAAGGTTCATCTGTAGCTGGCAAAGGGAGTGGTGGGGGATAGTATGGAAGGATATATGTTGGATATATATAAGTAAAAAGGCCACAATAAGAAGGTGGGGGTCGGGTGGGTAGTAAGGGTAGAAGGGAGTACTTTGCGTGGTGTTTGGAAAAGGAAAGTAGGGGTCTGGTAAGTCGAACTGCAGGCTACTAGCTACAATAAAATGTAAAGACGGGATAGGCTGACTCTGAGTGGCAGGCTGAGATGAAGATGTCCCCTCAATGCAAAAAAGCTTGCTGGGTGGGCCACTAGTCATCTTCTTGCTATGCTTTTGAAATTTTTTTTTATCATTCCTCTTTTAAGCTCATCACCTAAAGCCATCTGCAAAAAAAGTAATAAATGTTAGCAACATAAATTATAACAAAAAGTTAATATAAAATAATATAACAATTAAATAAATGAAGTTGAGCAACAATAAAATAAAAATAACTAACTTTTTCTATACTGTTTAAATAAATCATATTATTACTATAAATTATTGATTCATAATTGATTGTCAAAAATAATTTACCTTATATTGATTCACTTTCATATGATAAAATATCTACACCACTATCAGATTTTTTATAACTTTCCTTTATTTTTAAATCTGCTTCCTATAACTGTAACTTACTCTCAGTAGTTGTAATTTAATCATCCACATCGTTAGTAATATCTTTTAAGTTTGACATAAACTCTTCTTGATGTGTTGGTGGTATTGATGTGATTTTCTCAATAACTCCCCTAAGTTTGGTCTTCATAACTACGAGTCAATCTTATTTGCCTCGTACTCTACTCAGATAGTTAGCAAAATAAACTTGGCTTGTCTGGCTAGTAATGATGAATGGGTCAAACTTTGAATATCTCCCACCCCGCTTAACTTTTGTTATACCGTAAAGCGGACATATTCTTGTACTTATGTTATATACTGGATTAAACTACTCATAATTGAATATATACATATTATTCTCATGACTAGGATATTCTAACTGTAATATTTCCTGTAATACCCCGTAGTACTCATAATCATTACCTGTATGGGTGTTCCCTTATACACATACATCAAAATTTTTTGTCTTCCTACCTTCACACTAAAATTTTGTTTTGAATTTGTACCTATTAACCAAAAAATTGGATAACATTTCACAACTCTATTTGATCCCCAAGTTAGATCAACTAGCCCATAATACTTCAAATCAGTTCCATGAATGTTCACATAATTAGTAGATAAAGTATATTATTAGTATGTTTATTAACTAATTAAAGATATATTACTTTAAAAGAATAGTCTAAATATATATCGTATTTTTTAACCAATTAAGGAATTATATTTCTTCTATATTTTGAACTTCAAATAGTTATGATGTATTCAAACCATCAATGAAACTCCTATAAATATTAAGGTTTAGATCAGATTTATGAGTAACAAATTTATGAGTAAGCTAATTCATACTTAAGATTTGACTCAAATTCATCATAGTTAAGCAAGACATACAATGCGGCAACTCTTATCCACTTATCAGACAAATAGCGATGGTGCTAGCACCTGAGGGTTTACCACTTCTATTGAATACATATAAATGTGAGGATTTACCCATATTTTTAGGTGCAGTGCTCTTGCTTGATTATGACTCTCTTTCAAAGTAATACGAGCAAAACTAGGTTGTCTCAGACATTAAATTTGCTTCACATATTGAGCCTTAAGGATTTTCTTTATTCTTAATAGTCTTCTTAAGTTTATTTAAATACCTCTCAAAAGGATATATCTATCCATATTGAATAGGTCCACCGATTTTAGCCTCATATAGTAAATGCAAAGGTAGATGCTCCATAGAGTTAAAAAAAATGGAGGAAATTTTTTCTAAAGTTTACACCGAATAAAAGGGATATTCTACTCCATAAGATTCATGTGCTTTACATTTAGTTTTGAAGAGTATAAATCCTTGAAGAAGATACCTAGCTTGATCAAGGCCATTAAATTTTAATCTAACAAATAACTAAAGATAGTTAGTAAAAGACATTGCATAAAGATATGACAGTCATGACTTTTTAAACCAAATAATCTCCTAGATCTTATGTCAACACATCTACTTATATTTAAAGAATATCCATTAGGTACCCATAGAGTCTTCACCCATTCATAAACTTCTCATCTCTTCTCTAAAGTTAAGGTGAAAGGAGCTTTTGGTCTGTAATCTTTTCCTTTTCTTGAGTCAATTGTAAATGATGTGGTTTTTGATGCTAAGTAACCTTGCACACACACACACACTTGGGGAAAATTTTTTGACTATTTTAGAGTTTTTTATTTTTACCCACATCGTCCGGGATGATCTACAAATCAGCCTAAATGATCAGTTAAAAACAGAAACCCTAATTAGGGCATCCTGGTTAAGGCAGCCGTCATTAAGCGCATCATCCTGAACAATATTTGTATCAGCCGAGATGATATACTCAAATCATAAAGAATCAACCACCAGATTTATTTAGGTAGGCTTTATTTTTGGATATTATCCTGGATGATGTAACATAATTATGTATAAAATAATCTGGTAATTAAAGAAAGTAATTAAGGTTTAATTGCTCGATCATATTATCCTAGACGATCGCGGGATTGGCCAGGTTGATCAGTTTAAAAACCTTTATTATTCTTGGATAATCAAACATCGGCTAGCTTCTATTCAAGATGATGCTCTGGATGATATGCACTAAATTAAACTAATCGTCCGGGATAATTACGAGATTGGCCTGGATGATCAGGTTATTTTTTTATCCTCGAGATATCCTTTTAAGGCGATGTTCTGGATGATATTTAACGACTTGTATTAATCGTATAGAATGATATCCTATCGTCCTAGATGATATGAACAACAACCTTCTGAAGTCCTAAATCATCCTGGCTGATTAAGCTTATATTGTATTGATCATACAAGATGATATTTATATCATCCTAGATGATAAAGTCATTTTGTTGCAATTAAGAGGTATTCTGAAGCTTTTCTATATAAGATCTCTTATTTCACCCAAGAGGGTATCTTTTATTATTATTTTGACCAGAGAGAGCCAAGCGGAGAGGGAGAGCAAGGGAGAGAAAGAGAGGACCTTATGAGGAGGATTTTATGAGGGGTTTTACAAAGGTTGCTCCAAGCAAAGATCTATCATCATCTTCTCTAGTCATTATCATTAGTTCCTGGGGGTTCTAGAGAGGTCTACTTTAGCATCTAATCAAGGTTCTCTGCCTCCTTCAGGAGGAAGCAAAAGCAGTTGGGTTCTCTACCTGCTTCTAGAGGAAGCAAAAGGAGTTGGGTTCTCTGCCTCACCAGGGTCGGTGGAAAGGAGGTTTGTAAAGGCTTCTCCACCTTGCTATAGGGACAAAAGGAGTGATACTGTGTTTAGTCCAATACTCGGAGCAAATGCTCCAGGGAGTGTAGGTAGGTCGAGTTAACTGAACCACTATAAATTTGTGTTTTTTATTACTGCTTCCGTATTTAATTTTTGCACTCTAATTTTTATGGTGAATCTTGATTTTTGTTTTAGTTTATGCTTTTGATTTAAAGGATATTTTTAAAATACCAATTCACCCCCCCCCCCTCTTGTTTAGCCTTGGTACTAGTTCATAAATGCTTAACATCCCTATCAAACTTTCAAGTGGTATCAAAGAGAGATTCATAAAATTTAGTTTTTGAAAACTTTTGAATTTTGATCAGTGGCTAACTTTGATAATTATAATACTACGGAAGAATATTCTATTACACGACCACCTTTGTTTGACAATATTCCTTTTGGATTTTGGAAAACTCACATGTTTATGTTTTTACAATCAATTGATTATCGTATGTGGATGCTTGTTATAGATGGTTATAAACCTCCTTCTCGTAAAATTAATGGCATTAAAACTGAACTTCCTTTTACTGAATGGACTTTTGATGAAAGAGATTTAGCACAACTTAATGCAAAATGTTTGAACTATTTTTTCTATGCTTTGAAATCTAAAGATTATATGTGTATTTCAACTTGTGCAACTGGTAAAGAAATTTGAGATAGATTGTATATTACTTATGAAGGAACCAATGAAGTTAAACAATCTAGGTTAAATATTTTGTTACATGACTACGAACTTTTTCATATGAAACCTACTGAATCAATTTCTGACACATATACTAAGTTTACTCAAATTTTAACCTTATTACATGCTTTAGGAAGAGAGCTAACTAATTATGAAAGAGTCAATAAAATTTTGAGATGTTGCCTTCTTCTTTTCATGCTAAGAATACTACAATTATTGAATCTAAAGATTTGAATACTTACTCTATTGATAACTTGCTTAGATCACTCATTGCTTACGAGCAAGGGGTGAATAAAAGAAATCTTGATGTAAGTGAGAAAAAGAAGGAAAAAAATGTGACGCTGAAGGCCAACAACACAGACACTAATTTTTTTGGGTCTGAAAGCGATGATGTTACCTTCATCACTAGACAATTCAAAAGCATTCTAAGAAAAAATAACAAGTATAATCTGAAGTGGAAAAAATATAAGGATAATAAAAATTTTAAAAGTTCTTCTGATGTTATTTGTTTTAAATGCAAGAGCCTAGACATGTTAAAGTTGATTGTCCTACACTTAAGGATCACTTATGAAAAGAAAAGGGTGAGGAGAAACCCAAACATAGGAAGGATAAAAAGTAGTACCAAAAGGCGTTCTAGGCGGGTTCTTCATCTGAATCATCTAAGACTAAAGCTGAAGAGGTGATACAAACTTATGTTTGATGGGTGATCATCTTGGTCAGTCTGATCAAGAAGAGATATGTGAACCAACCTATGAGCAATTACTTAAAATTTGTAAGAAAATTCATGCATCATATAAGAAACTTAAGAAATCACATGCTAGTTTAAAATTAGAGTTTTTGAATTTGCAAAAAGAGCATGAAATTTTATGTAAAGAACACACTGAACTTGATAGCAATCACAAGTCTTTACTTGATGAGTTTGATGATCTAAATAAAAAGCATTCTAAATTGATTGTTGAGCATGATTCTTTGAAAGCATCCTACACCTCAGTCAAATCTAATTTTAAAACTTATATTGAATAATCTAAGCATAAGGAGCACTATTTGAATGTTGATAATATTATTTTAGAAAGTTCTAACTTAAGATTTAAAGCTAAATTGAATGCACTTGATAAAAATTGGAATACATCCATACTTGATCTAAAGCCAAAACCTAGGAAGAGGCATTATAACCCGAACAAATTAGTAAATCCTTTTCCTGAAGTTAGATGTTTTTCATGTAGGATGCTAGGATACATTTCACACACTTGCACTATTCACCATAGTACACATTGGGTGTGGAGACCCAAATTGTATGATTCACAGCATAGCACACATGCATTATATTCTTCTTTTTATAAGAAGGGACCCATACCTATTTGGGTATGGGTCAATGTTTTACATCTCTTAATATGTTAAAGAGAGAAAACTCCGTTGATTATTTCTCTTCCTCTAACCTCTTTCAGTGGTGTAATTTTGTTTTCTAAATAAAATTCTATCTCAAATTAACAACTGGACTTTGTGAATAAGATCTTTTCTATCTTGCTACAGTAATCTATCTTATATTTATAATGTTCAAAGTCTTTATATTACTTCAAGATTTCTCGTTATCCCATCATTGTATTTGTCATATGATTTTGATTCTGTTTTATGGTTTGTTCTTTCTTATATTAGAGAGTGAGTTTTTTCCTCTAATATCTTGAAGATATACTCACAAATAAGAATATTTAAGAGTTTTAAAAAGGGATCTAGCTTGCAAAAAAAAAGGTCATTTAATTGACAAGAGGCATAAAATGAGCCCACCAAAAGCAAGCTCTCTTCTCTTTCAAACTTTTAAAACTTAGAAAAATTTATGTGTCACTTGATATTTTCAAAGACTTGATTTCGAGTTTTGCGATTATGAAAAATTACTTTGATACATGACTCTATAAGATATTTTTTTGAAATCTCTTTTTCTTATCCTATTAGTTTTTCTTAGTTAGGCCTTTTGATTTAAAAAGATGATTTTGTCCTAAGAGAAGTCCGAGATAGATTTAACAGGATCAGATATTCTAACATTTTCAGATTTTAACGATGGTAACTCATTCGTCTTATAAGTCTTTAAAATAAATCACATGGAGATTATGTCATATTCATGCTTTGATTAAAAAAAATGTTACTTTCATTTCTCTTTTTCCTTTTTTTCTTTTCTCGCTTTTTCCCCTTCCTTTTTTTTGTGATGTCAAAGGGGGAGTAGTGTTTGAGTTATTTTCATTTTATTTAATTTTTTTTATTATTTTTTGTCATAAAAAATGGGGAGGTTATTACGAATTTAATTACAGGGAATATAATTTTGATGATAGCAAACACTTCTGTTTCTCTACGATTACCTTGCCTACTAACATTTCATGTCCATAAGATCAAACTACAATTTGAACTAGCTCAAGATTGTAAAGACTAGGTCTGAGTTAGTTTGTAATCTTTTTCTTTTCTCAAGTCAATTATAAACGATGTAGTTTCATATGATAAGTAACATTACACACACACACTTGGGGGAAATTTTTTGACTGTTTAAGAGTTTTTTTGTTTTTACTCACATCGTCCAGGGTGATCCATAAATCGGTCTGGATGATCAGTTAAAAATAAAAATCCTAATTAGGGTATCTTTATTAAAGCAATCGTCATTAAGCGCATTATCCTAGATAATATTTGTATCGGCGGGGACGGGCTGAAATCATAAAGAATCAGCCGCCAGATCTATTTACGTAGATTTTATTTTTATATATCATTCAGTGCATCATCTTGGATGATGTAACATAATTATGCCTAAATTAATCTGGTAATTAAGGAAAGCAATTAAGGTTTGATTGATCGATCATATCATCATGGATGATCGTAGATGATATGCACTAAATTGAACTAATCATCCAGGACGATCGTGAGATCGGCCTGAATGATCAGGTTATTTTCCATTGTCCATATATCCATTCAGGGTGATGTTATGGATGATATTCAATGAATTATAATAATCGTACAGGATGATATCCTATTATCCTGGACGATATGAACAATAACCTTCTTATCATCCCAAATCATCCTGGTTGATTGAGTTTAATTTGTATTGATCGTATTATATCATCCTGGATGATAAAGTAGGTTTGTTGAAATTAAGATCTATTCTGAAGCTCTTCTATATAAGATTTCTTGTTTCACCTGAGAGAGCTAAGAGGAGAAGGAGAGCAAGGGAGAGAGAGAGAGAGAGAAAGGATCTTATGAGGGGGAGTTTGTTAGGGGTTTCATAAAGGTTGCTCTAAGCAAGGATTCGTCATAGTCCTTAGTTTCTTGGGGGTTGTAGAGAGGTATACTTCATCATCTGATAAAGGTTCTATGCCTACTTTAGGAGGAAACAAAAGGAGTTGGGTTCTCTGCCTACTTCTGGAGTAAGCAAAAGTAGTTGGATTCTCTGCCTCACCGGGGTTGGTGTAATGGAGGTTTGCAAGGCTTATTCACCTTACTGTGGGGGTAAAAGGAGGGACACTGTGTTTAGTGCAATACTTAGAGGAAAGGCTCCGGGGAGTGGATGTAAGTCGAGTTGACTGGACCACTATAAATTTCTATGTTCTTTATTATTGCTTCCGCATTTAATTTTTGCACTTTTATTTATATGGTGAATCTTAGTTTTTCTTTTTGTTTTTGTTTGTGCTTTTGATTGAAAATTTTTTTATAAAAAAATATACAAATTCACCCCCCTCTTAGTTAGCCTTGGGACTAATTACATAAATGCTTAACATCCCTATCAAACTTTCACCTTAAATTATAATACTTTCCTCCTATAAATTTCCTTTAAGTCCATCCTTACTTTTATGTTATCATTGGATTTATCTTTGATGTACATAATTGTATTGAATATGTTATTAAAAACAATTTTTTATATATGTATCACATCCAAGTTATGTCTAATCATGTTTGTCCTTTAATATGGAAATAACCAAAAAATATTTGTCTAATTATGATTGACATCATACCCTGGTAATTTGTAATAAGCTAATATTAGAGAATCCACTATTGTGGGCATGAATATTACTCTTTCAAATATTTCTTCACTAGTTAATCTAGGAGGAGGATGTGATATCACCATTTTAGTTTTAACAAAATTATCCTTATTTAGCCTAAAAGGATGACTTGTAGGTAAAAATATGTCATGACAGTCAAACCAAGTGTTATTTCATCCATACTTTAAGGTGAATGAATTTATATATTTCATACAATATGAAGAAGCTAACTTGCCAGAAGTGTTCCAACTTGAGAGCATACTGTACCTAGAAAAGTTACCAATTATCCAAAGTAATGTTACCCTTATAATGAAATTTTGTTTGGTGGAGATATCATATATACTTATTCCTTCCCATAATAAATTTCAATCATTAATAAAAGATTTTAAGAATACTTTTATCTTTTCTTTTGGATTACATGGCTTTGGAATGATAAGCATCAGAAACATGCAAGGAGTAGTCATACACAACTTTAGGGGAAGATTGTATGGGGTGAGTATTATGGGCCAACATGAGTAAGGTGAGGTAGACTGGCTAAATATAGTTAAAACAACTATATATAAACCAAATCTTACATTTCTTAATTCTATGGCAAAGGTGGGATGTGCACGATCAAAGTGTTTCCAGGCATCTGTACCTAACAAATATGTAATAAAATCTTCTTACGAGATGTGTTCATTATGTCAATTCACATGTGCTAAAAATCTCATGGATGCATATAACCATTGTATTATAGGAATTATGTGTAAGTAAAACATCATTTTGATTAGTACTTCCTTCAGCTTTCTTTTTTTGATAGATTTTGGTTTAAATCTTAGTACGTTGTAGTAACGATAACACACATAATCTCTGATTGATCATCTTTATAAAATAACAAACATCCATTGACACAATAATTTATCTTTGTGTATGTCAAATTAAATTTGGAAACCAACTTCTTAGTTAGATATAAAAATGTAAGAATTATGTTATCTACCGAGTTGGTTACCTTAACTAAGCTAATGAATTGATTAAAATATTCACGGGAACATTATATTATGTCTTGATGCTTAGTATCTTAACAACAAAAGATAACTCTGAGTTAGTGGTGCACTCCTTCCATATTAGTCGTTGGGAAGCATGAAACAAATCATAAAAATTTTATGCCTCCTTATTCGATGACTCTTCTGTATATTGTTTAAATTGTACTTCAGTTACATCATGAACTAAGTCCTCAAGACCAAGTTGGATATTTTCTTCCTCAGTTATATTAGAACTTATTGATGGGCCACATCAAGAATTGAAATGTGTCTCATACTCACCATGAGAAGTCCAATACCAATATCCTGGTATGAAGTCTCGACGATATAGATCAACAGTTATATCACCAGGGCTTAGGTGCACTTGAATTTTATGTTTAGAACATGGGCAATGAAACTTTCCATCTGAGATGAGGCTGAGTAGTTGAGAAGGTGTCCAAATAAAAAAATTCACTCCTTTAATGAACTCATCCGTTAATGTATTTTGTCCTTACGCCATTCAGTTATACATCCAACTTCTTTGAGTTATGATATTTATAATATAGCCTACATAGAAAATAGGTATATTAGATATTTTTGTAACATTTTTTAAAGGAAAATAGATAAATTTTAATTTCACATAAGCCCCCTATCAATGAAAAATATGACAACATCTATTTAAAGGAAATACAAAGAATCTTAGCCTGCTCCGAAGGTTGTCATTTTATGTGACCAAACCATCTAAAGTGAAGTTCTCTAATCTTATCTTAGGTTGGATCTACTCCAACCTTCTCACATATATGCTCATTTTGTATCATGTCTATAATGGTAAATCTACTACTCAAACACCTAAGCATCCTCATCTCTACAACACTTAACTTAATATTATAAATGCTTATCTTTTAATGGATAATAGTCTGCATCATATAGCATTGCAGGTCTCACCAACATCTCATATAAATTTTCCCTTTAGTTTGAGGACTTTATTATCACATAATAAGGCCCAATGCATTCCTCCAATTCAACCATCCAACTTGAATTCTACTGATAATATCCCCAACCATTTCACCATAAATAAATAAAGATATCAAAAGCATGTACTCTTATTAATGATTGTTGCAAATTTATTTTCATAGCTTATGTTTTGATGATTGACAAACACTATTTCTCTTGGACTACTTGTTGCTTCTAACTTTTCAGGAATCGAAGATCGGACGATCAAGAAGAAGCTAGTTCAGGATTGCGTAGGTTTAGGGTTGAGTTAGTCTGTACTTTTGTTTTTCAATTCTTGAGTCTACTTGTAATGGTCAAAGAGACTGATACTAAGTAACCCTACACACACACACTTGAGAGACTTAGAATTTCTGTTTTTGCTCATATCGGCCAGGATGAAATTTTACATCGTCCCGGACTATAAGGCTTAAAACAGAAAGGCTAAATAAGGATTCTTAATTAAGGCATCCGTCATTAACATATCAGCCTGCACGATACGTGTATTGGCCAGGACGATA
>NW_021318711.1:2802190-2814116 GCF_001605985.2 Dendrobium catenatum
TTTGAGGGCCTTGATCATCATCATCTTTTCCTTAGTTTCAATTTCTAGTCACATCGTCCTGGTCGATACTTGTATCGTCCTGGACGATAGGACAAAATACCTTCAAAAACCATCTGCTGACCTTTTTCTGTGCTTGCTGTCACTCATCGTCCTGGACGATCCTATATCGTCCTGGACGATCTGATCAAACTCTGTTGCAATCATGATGATAGTCCTGGCCGATAGAATATTTTGTCTGGCCGATGCAATTTATGTGCATCGTCCTGGCCGATACACTGGATCGTCCTGGACGATCCACGTGTCAGCACGTTTGAATCTTTAAATTCGGCCCCGGACGATCCACTATTGGACAATCGTCCTGGCCGATCCACTATTCTTCCTGGATGATACACATGGCAAGAATTTAAAACATTTTAACTTCGGCCGGTACGATCAATTAATGTGCATCGTCCTTGATGATACACCTAATCGGCCCGGACGATCTACTTTTTCAACGGTCGTTCGACCTAACTCCTCGGGACGATCGCCTGTGTCTAATCGTCCTGGCCGATATATGATCGACCCGAACGATCAGACCGCCTTTTTGACCAATCGGCTTGTACGCAATTATTGAGCCATATCGGCCTGGACGATTCTACGATCGGCCAGGATGATATGGCTGCTTCTTTAATTTCTAGCCGTTCCAGCCATGATTTCTCACTCTCCACCCTTCTTCCTTTTGTGTTTTCTTGTTAACTCCCTTCTATGACTGGTGGGAAACGTGTTCGACAAACTTCTGGGAGTTCTTCGAGGACTAGGATTGACCCTCGTTTTAGGGAAGCAGAAGATGAAGCCGCATATCATCGTTACAAAGAGTGTGGGATAACTGTCTCCAGAATCATCAATCCTGCCCACCTCTCATACCCGGTAATGGATCTTTTCTCTCACACCTCCCTTTGTTTCATTCTATCTCTTGCTTTCCCCTTTCATACCGAGTTTCTTCGAGAATTTTTCGCAAACCTTCGCATTAACCCCACCTTCACAGCCCTGACCTCCTATGTGAATCGACGCCCTATCGAAATCACATATCACGATTGTATTGATCTTTTACAGCTATCCACCACCGGGGATAAGCTGCACTTAATCGCCTCTGATCCTGACCTTGACTGGTCCACGGCGAATCACTTCCTTCGCCAGACCAATGCACCTTTCCACATTGGAGATACTAGCTCTTTAGTCAAAGATGCTAGGACAATCCAACATGTCTTTCGCACCTCCATAATTCCAAAAGCAGGGGACCGAATCCACATCACCCCTCTACTTTCCCTCACCACTTTCTACATCATCACTCATAGGGAATTCAATACTACGGATTTAATCTTTCAATACATTGATCACTTAACCACAATCCACGATCCGGGTCATAAGAGGAAACCCAATCTAGCCTTAGGACACATCATAGCTTATGTCTTGGAAACCAAATACCAACTTCAGTATCCTATTCCACCAAACCTCCCAACTCCCTTCTACTCAAACAGTTCCTTAATACCCTTCACAGTACTTGTCTCCACCCTGAGGAACCTCAAGGGGCTGGGGAGGAGGAGGCTCCCGCTCCCGCTCCTGTTCCTGCTCCTGCTCCTCTCCACCATCACTCACCAGTTGATCAGTTGATAGAGAGGTTTGATCGTTGGGAGACTCATTTTGACGCCTACATTGCTGCACAGGAGCAGCAACACTTTGAGGACATTGCCCGCTACGATCAGCACCGCACTGAGGATTTAGCCCGATTTGATAGCTTCATTACTCACCAGCAGCACCAGCATGACCAGGACATCACCTGGTTCAATGATCAGTTCACCACACTTGCCAGCTACTTTCAGCAGCCACCTCCACCACCTCCATCAGATGATCAAAGTCCCTCGTTCTTTTAGTATGTGCTTTATGTTGTTTGTTTCCTAATTTTTGTAGTTTGCTTTTTAGTCTTTGTTTGTTATGAAGTTTTTCTTTTGTATCTAGACCCTCTTTTTGTGATGACAAAAGGGGGAGTAGGGTGTGGTAGGAAAAGATGTTGGGTTTGTAACTTTGAAATTCTAATGAACTTTTTTGGACATTTTCCTACTTGTGTTTGTCATCATCAAAAAGGGGGAGATTGTTGCAAATCTATTTTCATAGCTTATGTTTTGATGATTGACAAACACTATTTCTCTTGGACTACTGGTTGCTTCTAACTTTTCAGGAATCTAAGATCGGATGATCAAGAAGATGCCAGTTCAGGATTGTGTAGGTTTAGGGTTGAGTCAGTCTGTACTTTTGTTTTTCACTTCTTGAGTCTACTTGTAATGGTTAAAGAGACTGATGCTAAGTAACCCTACACACACACACACTTGAGAGACTTAGAATTTCTATTTTCGCTCATATCGGCCAGGACGATATTTTACATCGTCCTGGACGATCAAGCTTAAAATAGAAAGGCTAAATAAGGATTCTTAATTAAGGAAGCCGTCATTAAAATATCGGCCTGGATGATATGTGTATTGGCCAGGACAATAAGCTCAAAACAGAAAGAAGTAGCCGCCATAGACAATTAAGGTATACTGTATTTTTAAATTATCGGCCAGGACGATCATTGATCGGCCTGGACGAAATTATCAAATTATGCCTTAATTGATCAGGAAATCAAGGGAGTAATTAAGGATGATTTATACGATCATATCTTCCTGGACAATCGCAAGAACGGCCAGGATGATCCAGTCAAAAACCTTAAGTTACTGCAGGATGATAAATATCGGCCAGCTCAAAAACAGGGCGACACTTAGGACGATTTTCCTCTGATTTGAACTGATCAGCCAGGACGATTTTCCTCTGATTTGAACTGATCAGCCAGGACGATCGTGAGATAGGCCGGGACAATCAAGCCAAATTTCAATCGTCCAGGAGTCCATCCAGGGCGATGCTCTGGCCGATCTGATGGGATTTATACTGATCGGCCAGGCCGATGTCCATATCGGCCTGGACGATAAAGTCGGCTACTTGTAATTAATGAGCTCCTTTGAAGCTCTTCTATTTAAGAGCTCTTGTTCAACATTTTTGATAATGTTTGGCTGCTGCCTTGACCTGAGAAGGCCTTGAGGAGAGAAAGAGAGAGTGGGAGAGAGAGAGGATCTTGTGAGGGGGAGCTTGTGAGGGGATTCACAAGGGTTGCTTCAAGGATCGCTCTGCTTCTTCTTCATCTAGAGTTTCTCATCCGTGGAAGGGTCGGTAGAGGTAAGGAGTTAGCTTTTGGTTGTGATTCTCTGCCAGCTTCAGGAGGAAGCAAAAGGAGGTAGGTTCTCTGCCTTCCGGGGTGGAAAAAAGGAGGTTCTTGTGAGGGCTTATCCGCCTAGCCGTGGGGGCTAAAGGAGAGTCACGTTTTGTAGTGCAATACTTGGAGGGTGCCTCCAAGGAGTGGACGTAGGTCGAGTCGACCGAACCACTATAAATTTCTGTGTTCTTATTTCTTGCTTCCTCACTTTTTCCTCATTTATTTTTGTGGTGTGATTCTGGTTTATGCAATTCTTATTCTTTGAGAAAAGAAATTTTTAAAATACTAATTCACCCCCCCTATTGGTTAGCTTGGGCCAGTTCTATAGGGCTTAACACTCCTAATGAACTTTCAATGACTTGATCGCCCAAAGTCATAATCCCCTGAGTAGGTCTATTACTACTAAAATTACACTTTATATATTAAATTTTTGATCTATTTATGTGAAAACCTTTAGACTCTAAGGTTGACAGACATAATTCAATTTTACCTTCAAGTCCCTCTCTACTATTATCAATAAGAAGAATATCATCAACAAAAAGCATACACCAAGGTACATTCTCTTGCAAATGACTAGTGAGAACATCCATAACTAAAACAAAAAAGCATACACCAAGTTACATTCTCTTGCAAATGTTTGGTGAGAGCATCCATAACTAAGGAAAAAAGCATACAACAAGGTACATTTTCTTGCAAATGTCTAGTGAGAACATCCATAATTATTAAAGCAAAAAGCATACACCAAGGTACGTTCTCTTGCAAAAGTCTAGTGAGAACATCCATAACTAAACAAAAAGCATTTACCAAGGTACGTTCTCTTATTGAAGGAAGGTCACGCATGGAACGGGGCGTGGTAATGCATGGAATGGAGGCAGTGAATTTAGGCAACCGACGGTGGAGAATGTGGGCAAGCTCGATGGTGAACATTGGCGATAAATTGGTTCCAATAACAATGGCGTTCGAGGTAGCTCACAAGCATGAACGGAAAAAACTTAGAAGAGGAAAAGAAATGAGAAGAAAGATGGTGGAGCGGTCAAAATAGGGCCCATACCATCGAACGTTCTGACAGATTATTTGTAGGTTATAATACCAGTGGATAATACGTTGGAAAATATTCATTGAGTTTAAGTAAGCTGGCATAATTTATACCAGTGCTTTTGCCTGTAATAACCAATAGAAATTGCGCTAGAATATTTTATATACCGACGAGCCAACTGGAAAATATATATGCTAGTAAGTTGACGACAAAAATTTTGCCAGAAATAACACCGCAAAGTTACCGGTATATTTTCCACCGGTTATGCCGCCGCTTTTTTCGATGTATGTGTTGCCAGTAGAAAGTCTGATGATAATAGTAGATTTTATTGTAGTGTTAGTACTAGTGGCTCACAAATCGAACTACTTTGTTTGTATGAGAGATGATTAATTATTAATTTAGCTACTTATGCATATTATGGCTTTATTTGGGACAACATTCTTATTGGTTTTTAAAGCATCTTTCTAATGCAAAAAATTTTCGAACTAGAATTTTTTTGTACTAGAAATTTACTTTAGAAAGTTGTAAGAAGTCGTCCCAAACCAAGATTAAGTTAATAATGTTTTACTAGTTTTGTAGGCAACTTTCTCAGGTTAAGTATTCAAATTATATGACTCTCTAACTTCATCAAATTGCTAGCTAATGTATATAACATACATTGTGTTACATAACTCTTGTATTTTTTTAATTTAGGTAGTGTCAAATAAGTAGCGAATTCTATAGGATGCAATCTCTTACCTAAACTTATAAATAGGAATTAACTCAAGTTATATAATTTTTTTGTACTTAAAATTATTCTAATAAAATTTCAGTGTTCCTATTTCTCACTCTAAAATTAATGTTTTCTCATTATTTCTCTATTTTCTTTTTCACTCAATAATTTAAATAAGATTTAGTGTGATTCACAAGTAATTTTAAATTATATACATATGGTTCTTTTGACCACCATCACCTACTATGGTTGTGCCGACTAAACAAACATGTATATATTATAACTCTCACCATGTAATGTGCTTTATATGATGTACATTTGTATCATCAAGCCAATGCATTCCCCCAAGGAAGGGCCTCATTTGTAACCGACTACAAATACTAGTGGATTAGTTCAAACTGGGCCAGGCTCCGTGGTTTTTCCCCCTTTTCAGGGGTTTCCACGCAAAACTCTCGTGTCTCTTATGAACGCTTCACCCTCTCTCTTATCTGATTATGTGCTGGATCATCATACAATGATAAGACACTAAACTATATATTTCTCTATCATCCTGAATACTCCAGGATGCAACAGTTTGTCGCTGCCTGTGGGAACCTAATTCCCGACTGGGGTGCAATTTTTGCTCCAAACTCAAAAGGTCATTCATGTCAACTTCTTGACTTTAGCTATTACTGCAACAATTCCATGGGAATCAGATATAGACCTGGGGCAACCTTTTCTCCAAATGTGGTCAAGAAAATCCCTCCAATAATGTTAAAATTTATACGACATATCAGGAAACTCCTAGAAAATATGAATATGTTTGCGATACATTTCAAGACACAAACATTCCCTTACTAGATTTCTACTCCTTGGGTAAGGTCTTGATCTCGACCTTAAAAAGGATTAATGGTCTAAAGATAAACCCTTCTTTACATTTGATTCTAGATATACGTGGCATTCTCCCCCTCCCAATTAAGGTAAAATAAATCCCATGGGATTAGATTTGATCTCTCCTACACAGGTTAACGTCATCGAGCAGGGCTTTGATATATAACCTCGGATAGGTCAAACATCCTAAGAGGAGGTCGATAAAATCTTAAATCCTTGATTAGAGAAATACTCAATCTTTATTGTATTTCAATCACTGGATGATCAATTCCAGAGGAATTCGATCCGACCTCTTTCACACAGGTTAACGCCATTGAGGAAAGGCTCTGACATACAACCTCACATAAGTCTTACATCCTTAGTGGATTCTCTTGACCTCTTCCACATAGGTTAACATAATCGAGCAAGGCTCTGACATACAACCTTTGATAGGTAATATATCCTTGGTGGATTCTCTCGACATCTTCCACACAAGTTAACGTAATAAGTAAAGGCTTTGACATATATCCTCAGATAGGTCTTACATCATTGGTGGATTCTCTTGACCTCTTCCACACAGGTTAACGTCATCAAGCAAATGCTCTGACATATAACCTCGGATAGGTTTTACATCCTTGGTGGATTCCCTCAACCTCTTCCAAACATGTTAACATCATCGAGCAAAGGCTCTAACATAAATCCTTGGATAGGTCTTAAATCCTTAGTAGATTCTCTTGACCTCTTCCACATATGTTAACATCATCGAGCAAGGCTCTGACATATAATCTTAGATACATCATACATCCTTCGTGGATTCTCTCGACCTCTTTCACACAAATTAACATCATCAAGCAAAGGCTTTGACATACAATCTCGGATAGGCCTTAAATCTTTGGTGGATTCTCTCGACGTATTCCAGGCAAGTTAACATCATCGAGCAAAGGTGAAAGTTCATTAGGGATGTTAAGCCCTTAAGAACTAGCCCAAGGCTAACCAAGAGGGGGGTGAATTGGTATTTTAAAAAATCTTTCTTATAGTCAAAGAACAAAACTTAAAACCAAAATCACCACAAAAATTAAAGTGCAGAAAAATAATGGTAGAAATCAAAACAAAGAAAGATCACACCAGATTTATAGTGGTTCGGTCAACTCGACCTACGTCCACCCCCTAGTGGTGCCCTCCGAGTATTGCATTACAAAGTGACTCTCCTTTGCTAACACAGCAAGGCGGAGAAGCCCTCATAAAAAACTCCTTTCCGCCAACCTCGGCGAGGCAGAGAACCCAACTCCTTTTGCTTCCTCCTAAAGCAGGCAGAGAACCAAACTCCTTTTGCTTCCTCCTGAAGTAGGCAGAGAACCTCGACTCTTTTTGCTTCCTCCTAAAGCAGGCAGAGAACCTCGACTCCTTTTGGTTCCTTCTGAAGCAGGAAGAGAACCCCGACCAATTGTTGAAGCTTACCTCCTTTGAACCCCCAAGGATGAAGGACAAAGACTGGAGAAGATTCCTTAGAACCTTGCTTGGAGCAACCTTTGTGAATCCCTCTCATAAATTCCCCCTCACAAGTTTCTCCCTCTCTCTCCCTCTCCGGCTCTCTCATGTTAAGACAGCAGCTAAAGGTCTCTTTGCATGAGAAAATTTGGGTCCTTTAAATAGAATTTCAAGAACTAACATTATCGTCCAAGATGATAAGAATATCATCCTGGTCAATCAGTACAAATTAATCTCAATCAGTCGGGATGATTTAGGACAATCAGAAGAAAATTGGTTACATCGTCCAGGCCGATACAATATCGTTGTGGCCGATTAGTTCAAATATGAGTACAATCATCCTGAACATCGCCCGGAATAGATGCTGGCCAATCTCAATCATCCAAGACATCATCTCGGTCGATCCTGAGATCGGCCAGGTTGATGTGATCGTATCAATCAGTCTTAATTACTTTCATAATTACCATATTAATTTTAGGCATAATTATGCTGCATCATCCAGGCAGATATGGAGATCATCCTGGCTGATGTACTAAAATAAAGAATACCTAAATTGATCATGGCAGCTGATTCTTTTTTATTTGAGCCTATCATCTTGGCCGATACAAGTATCATCCAGGATGATTTGCTTAATGATGGTTGCTTAACCTGGATGCCCTAATTAGGGTTTCTATTTTTAGTCGGATCGTCCTGGCTGATATGAACATCGTCCAGGCCGATGTACTCAAAATAGAAAAACATAGAAAACTCCTCAAGTGTGTGTGTGCAAGGTTACTTAGCATCAGGAACCACTTTTACAAATGACTCTAGAAAAAGAAAAACATTACAGACTGACTCAAACTAAATCTACCTAATCTTAAGCTGGTCTTGAGTTGTGTTCGATCTTGTGGACCTAAAAACTTAGTATATAAGGCAGTCATAGAAAAACATGAATGTTTGCTATCATCAAAAGTCTAATCCATAATCTCAAATTCACAACAAAAGGCTCTGACATACAATCTCAGATAGGTCTTACATCCTTGGTGGATTCTCTCGACCTCTTCCATATAGGATAATGTTATTGAGCAAAGGCTCTAACATATAACCTTGGATAGGTCTTACATCCTTGGCAGTTTCTCTTGAACACTTCCACAAAGGTTAATGTCATTGAGCAAGGCTCTGACATACAACCTCATATAGATCATACATCTATGGTGGATTCTCTCGACCTCTTCCACACAGGTTAATGTCATAAAGAAAAGGCTTTGAGATACAATCTCGAATAGGTCTTACATCCTTGGTAGATTCTCTATATCTCTTCCACACAGTTTAATGTCATCAAGCAAAGGCTTTGACATACAACCTCGGATAGGTCTTACATCCTTGGTGGATTTTCTTGACCACTTCCACACAGGTTAACGTCATCGAGCAAGACTCTGACATACAACCTTAGATAGGTCATACATACTTGGTGAATTCTCTTTACCTCTTCTACACAGGTTAATGTCATCAAGCAAAGGCTTCAACATACAATCTCGGATAGGTCTTACATCCTTAGTGTATTCTCTCGACCTCTTCCACACATGTTAACTTCATCGAGCAAAGGCTTTGACATACAACCTCGGGTAGGTCTTACGTCCATGGTGGATTCTCTCAAGCTCTTCCATACAGGTTAATGTCATCAAGCAAAGGCTTTGAGATACAACCTCGAATAGGTCTTACATCCTTGGTGGATTCTCTCAACCTCTTCCACACAGGTTAATGTCATCAAGCAAGGCTTTGACAAACAACCTCTGATATGTCTTACATCCTTGATGGATTCTCTCGACCTCTTCCATACATGTTAATGGCATCGAGCAGGGCTCTGACATACAACCTCAGATAGGTCATGCATCCTTAGTGGATTCTCTTAATCTTTTCTATATAGGTTAACATCATCGAGTAAATGCTATGACATACAACCTTGGATAGGTCATATATATTGGACAGATTCTATTAACCTACACAAGACTTTTGTCGGGATTCTCTATAACGTTGAACTTTTACCCAACATCAAACTTCTACCCGTCAATGAACTTTCCTCGATCTTCTACCCGACACAGTACTTCTACTCAACGTCAGACTTCTGTCTGCCATCGGACAACTACCCATCGTCGGACTTCTGCCTGTCGATGGACTTTCATTGATCTTCTACCCGATGCTATACTTCTACCCGATGTTAGACTTTTGCCTGTCATCGGACTACTACCCGTCATCAGACTTCTAGCCATCGATAGACTTTTGTCAATCTTTTATCTAACGATATACTTTTACCCGATCTTAGACTTTTGCCTACCGTCAAACTACTACCCGTCGTCGGACTTCTGCCCGTGGATGGACTTTCGTCGGTCTTTTACTTGATGCAGTAGTTGTACCCAACTTCAGAGTTCTACCTGCCATCGGACTACTACCCATCGTCAGACTTCTGCCCATCGATGGACTTTCCTCGATCTTCTACCCATCGTCAGACTTCTACCCGTCGATGGACTTTCATCGATCTTCTACCCAACACAGTACTTCTATCCGATGTCGGACTTTTGCCTGCCATTGGACTACCACCCATCATCGAACATCATCCTGTTGATGGACTTTTGTCAGTCTTCTACCCGATGTTGTACTTCTATCTGATGTCAAACTCCTATCTATCAAAGGATATTCGTCAGGCTTCTACCCATCACTGTACTTCTCCCCGACATCATAATTCTACTGGAAATAATTTTACTAGATGTTGAATTTATGCACATCGTTAGACTTATATGTGACCCCAAATTTCCACCATTTATTGGACTTATGTCTGTCATAAGACTCATATCTGACGTCATATTTCTACCTGATGCTAGATTTTTTCCCATCAATAGTCTTCTCAACCTCCCTCCTTACAACGATCTCTCTGACCTCCTTCTCTAACCAATTAACATCGAAACTCTGCAGGATCTCTTGAATAAAGGAGGGAGAAGGGGGATCTCTGGACCTTCTTGCACAAAGAGGGGCCTTATCAACGCACGAGGGATACCACACGTATAGTGTTAAGGGAAGGCCTCAACTGGAAGAAAGGAGGGAGAAGGGGGGATCTCTAGACCTTCTTGCACAGAGAGGGGTCTTATCCCCACATGAGGGATATCACATGTAAAGGGCCATCGGAAGACCTCAATTGAAAGAAAGGAGGGAGAAGGGGGGATCTATGGACCTTCCTGCACAAAGAGGGTCCTTATCTCCGTACTAGGGATAACACCCGTACAGGGCCAAGGGAAGGCCTCAATTTAAAGAAAGGAGGAAGAAGGGGGGATCTCCGAACCTTTTCGCACAGAGAGGGGCCTTGTCCTTGCACGAGAGACACCCATACGGGGCCAAGGGAAGGCCTCAATTGAAAGAAAGAAGGGAGAAGGGGGGATCTTTGGACCTTCTTGCACAAAGAGGGGCCTTATCCTCGAATAAGGGATACCACCCATACAGGGCCAAGGGAAGGCCTTAATTGAAAGAAAGGAGGGAAAAGGCGAGATCTTCGGACCTTTTTACATAGAGAGGGACCTTGGGCCTTGATGAGGGATACCACCCAGACAGGGCCAAGGGAAGGCCTCAATTGAAAGAATGGAGGAAGAAGAGAAGGTGCAAAATTTTCAGGGTATTTAAGGGTGAGAGGGGGAAGTTGGAGAAGTTGGGGAAGTTATAAAAGAGAGAGAAAAAAAAAGGGACTCTCTTTAATGCGAAAAAAAAAGAAAGAAGTTCCACAAAAAAAATCATAAACCACTGGCAGTTAGCCAGCAATTAGCCAACCGCCGACGGTTGGACAAACCGACCGGCTAACCGCAACCGAGCAGCACGGGCAGCAGCGCGTGACGTGCAAGGTGAGGGCAGGCCGAGCGGGCCTATTTTCTGTAGTTTGTCTTTTAGTTTTAGTTTCTGTTGTGTTGTTTTCTTTTTCCTTTTTGTACCCTCTTTTTGTGATGACAAAAGGGGGAGTAGGTTGTGGTAGGAAAAAGGATATGTGCTTGTAACTTTGAAATGCTAATGAACTGTTTTTTTTTTTTTTTGAGTTTTTCCTACTTGTGTTTGCCATCATCAAAAAGGGGGAGATTTTTGCAAATCTATTTTCATTACTTATGTTTTGATGATTGACAAACACTATTGATTCTCTTGGACTGCATGTTACTTCTAATTTTTCAGGAATAGAAGATCGGACAAACAAACGAAGCCAGTTCAAGATTGCGTAGGTTTAGGGTTGAGTCAGTCTGTACTTTGTTTTTTCTCTTCTTGAGTCTATTTGTAATGTTTAAAGAGACTGATGCTAAGTAACCCTACACACACACACTTGAAAGACTTAGAATTTCTATTTTTACTCATATCGGCCAGGACGATATTTACATCGTCCTGCACGATCAGGCTTAAAATAGAAAGTCTAAATAAGGATTCTTAATTAAGGCAGCCGTCATTAACAGATCGGCCTGGACGATACGTGTATCGGCCAGGACTATAAGCTCAAAAAAGAAAGAAGTTGTCGCCATAGACAATTAAGGTATACTGTATTTTTAAATTATCAGCCAGG
>NW_021318711.1:2814216-2864097 GCF_001605985.2 Dendrobium catenatum
GATAAATATCGGCCAGCTCGAATTCAGGGCGATGCTCTGGATGATTTTCCTCTGATTTGAACTGATCGGCCGAGACAATCGTGAGATCGGCCTGGACAATCAAGTCAATTTTAAATCGTTCAGTTTGCATTCAGGGTGATGCTCTGGCCGATCTTCTGAGATTTGTACTGATCGGCCAGGCCTTATGAACGCTTCAACCTCTCTCTTATTTGATTGTGTGTTGGATCTTCGTATAATGCTAAGACATTAAACTATATATTTTTCTATCGCCGCGAATACTCCAGGACGCAACAATGCTCTAAATGATAGAGAACAATTTTCTCTAAACTTATAAAATAATAATGAGCCCTATCTCACAATGAAGCTATTAATTTGTTTATTATTTTATTTATTTGGTCAAAGCTATAGAATTTTTTATTTAATAAAGAAAAATCGCATATATTAATTAATTTATTATTTTTTGTAAAAATCATATAATTTTTTAATATAAATAAAGACAAAAGAAATAAGCTTTGTTTTAAAATAACTCTCTAAAATTTTTAAGAAATATTTATTCTTTTATTTATATTTGTAAAAACTTCATAGTTAGTAACTTAATATAATATATAGATTGTATTAATCCATCATAAAAAGTAATCTCAGGCAATACCAACTACAATTATACTAATCGAATCTAGAAGAAAAATGATAAAAATATTATTTTTAATTAAACTAGTTTATTATTATTACTTATTTACTAATTTATTATAATTGTCATAAGTTTACGAAAAGACATAAAAATTAGTTAAAGATTTTTCATCATTTAAAAAAACATAATTAATGAAGTCTTTGTAATCAAAAGTAAAATTTAATTATCATAATTATGCACTAATTCAATAATTTTATTCAAAATATTGACTATATATTAATAAAAGAAAATAAATCAAATAATTTGAATTATTATGTTATATTTATTTTTTTGGAAAAATTTGGGCATAGCCCATATATCAATAAAAAAGATTACAAGTAAATAAGAAGCACAAAAGCCTCAAAAAAGGAGAGGCTGGCTCAAATAGAGCCCAAAATGAACAAAACAGAATCCTGTAAAAGAGAAGGTTAAGAGTACAGGAGGACATCGAAAACATTATGTTATAATTCATTTCTAAAAGTATTGTTGCGGGTTAGAATATACGCGGCGGTAGAGTTAGAAATTTTTGTCTGAGTGTTGTATGAATATCTAGCACACACAAACAGAAGATAAAAGAACACCAGGATTTTTACGTGGAAACACTGAAAGGGAAAAAACCACGGGTTCTCGCCCAGTTGAAATGGTTACACTAGTGTTTTGTAAATATAAGAGGCAAACTCATCCACAAAGTGAAGACGATCAGATTACAACGAATCTCTTCTAAGTTGAGATTCAATTACAAAGTTGAGCAGAGTTATGGCGTCACTATGGAGAATTGGCAGAATTCAAGTATCGTCTGAAAGTTGGAATGAATTTTGGCGTCGAGCAGGACTTTTATATCGCTTGGGAAGAATTCCGACGTCACTCGAGTGTCTAGCCAAGCTCCGGCGTTGTTCGAGAGGTAGGAAGAATTTTGATGGTGGTCGAGGAGGAGCTATTTCCTCCTGTACTTCTCTTCTCTCCTTCTCTCCTTCTTCTCTCCTTCTTGTTTGGGTTCGTATTTCCGAGACGCTCGGTTTGACTCAAGCTCGATGAAATTAGAGTTTGGGTGCTCCCGGATTTAATTTTTGTAATTTCTGGTTTGATTTTGCCTCGAGATTCATGCTCGATCAAGATAGTTTTTTGAGAATATATCAGTTGCCCCCCAATTTTCGGACATCATAGCTCCAGGAGTTCAAAAATACATGTCACAAATCATGGAGAATTTTTTCAATTATCCAAAATTGATCTTGCATGTAGGAGCTTCGAATGGATCTAAAAGTGCCAAAATTGAGTTCCGAATGAAGAAAAATGGTCCCGGGGACCCAAAAATGTTTGATTTGGTCTTCCCGGGGTGAAAATCGGGCCCGAAATTGCTTGGGCAGCCGAACCTTCCTAACAGGCAGGCTGGCTGCCACCACAGCTGCCGGTGGCGTGAAAACGCTTGCCCACATGTCGCGGATCCGCCTGCGCCCACGGAACTGCCACCTGCGGCCACCACCCACGCCGCTTGCTCTCTCGTGTAGCGTGGCACGCCGCGCCCGTGCTTGGGCTTGCCCGCACTAGTGCGCTGCGAGCCACGATCTACATGTTGCGCCTGCGGATCCCACTGGTTTCGGGTGGCAGTTTGCTGCCACCGCCTTAAGCGGGCCCCACCGACGCGAAAAAACCTAATTTTGGCCTTTTTTCTTGTAAAATTTCCCAAAAAATCCCAAGAAATTCCAAAAAATTTCAAAAAAATTCAAAAAAAATTAGAAAAATTTAAGAAATTTGAAAATGCCAAAAACTGACCTCTTCTCCCTTGAAGACTATAAATATGCCCTCAAGGCCTTTAAAAAAAAATTGTACCTTCTCTTCTTCTCCCTCTGGCTCTCTCACAGTTGAGGCTTTCTGCTGTTTTTGAGTAGGAGACTTTCCCTACTCAACCCAGCACCCCTCCTCTTGTACAGAAGTTAGAGACTTCTCCCCCTTATCTTTCTTTCTCTCCCATTTTTCTTCCTACTCTAGAGGCTTTCCTCTATATTTCGTAGGTGATTTTCCCTTCTCGAATTTTCCCCCCTCTTTAGTAAAGGAAAAGATATGGGTGATCACGCATCTAAAAAATCCTTCCTGCCAAAGAAGATTGCCCTATCGACCGATCTGAGGGTGCAAAGAAGACTCACAAGGCACCAAAAATTAATGATGTTATCTGCACCATCACTGATGATTCCTTCATTTCTTTTAGGAAAAAATTCCATTTCCAAACAATTTGGTGATGAAGGTGCCGACAAAATTTGATCGTGCCTTCTTTCCTCCCCCGGGACATGTGCGATGTACGAATTCAATTTGCGAGCGGGACTACGGTTTTCACCATCTCCAGAATTGATTAACATTCTGACTGTTTGTGGAGTGAGTTTATCTTAATTTTCCTACAGTTCCATGACGATCGTAATGGGCCTGATTGTGCTTTTCAGAGACCGTGGAGTGGTGTTGTCTTCAGAATGTCTTTCTCAGATGGGGCATCTCTTTAATAATACGCATGGTCGTATTTCCTTCAGATCTAAGTGGTTGGATATTCGCACTCAAGACCCATCGAAAGATTGGATTAGCGACTTCTTTTTGTGCAAAATGATTGGAGTCTTCAAGAAAAATGGGGAAGGTTAAAGGATTTACCCGTCCCCCTACATATTGAAGTGGAAGATTTATTAAAGATTCTGAAGCTTCCTGATATTGACACCCTACGTTATGAGGTGCATTATTTGAGCAGATACATAGATGAAGAATACTTGTTCAAGGTGGGATTATCTTCTCCAGAAGGAAGATCACATGCACAAATGTTGAAGAAATCTGTGAAAGTTCTAGAGGCCCAAAAAGGTCAATCCAATCGACCAAAGAGTGAGAGAGATTTGCAGGCATCAAAGAAGAAAAAGAAGGATAAAAATTTGACAGTCACCATCAAAGGTCCTCATTTCTCTCCGTCCAAGATATACATTCCAAAAGATGTTTTAAAACATAAGTGCATTGGTCATCGACGAGCTAATGAGTTGGTGAGTTCATCCTTTCTCCTTTCCTTTTGTATGCATATATATACACTTTTAAAGGATATATTTTTCACTTGTTACTTCATTTAGAATAGCAACTTGAGATGAATAAATCCTTGGATGACTAGAATGATGAATTCATGAAGGTTAAATACCTTCAGGAGGAATACAAGAAGAAATATGACGATAAAGTGAAGGAGATGAAGACGGTGGAGGATCTACTTGAGTAGTGTAGAGAAGAGTAGGCCAATAGGATCTCTTCGAATTCTTCCCAAAATTATTGGATGGATCATCTACATATAGAGTTGGTGGAGGCGCAGGCGATGAACAACCAACAATTGAGAGATCAACAAATCCTTGAAGCTGAGAATAAGAAGTTCCAGAGTATGTTGTTAGAGAAGGAAGCTCTACAGTCGTCGTCTGCAGCCGTAGAAGAGTTCAAGAAATCTTATGCCTTCAAAATAATTATTGAGGATCACGTTCAGGAGGCTCATAATCATATTTATGATGTGGAGGTGAAAGCTTTGGAGGCAGAGTGCGTAGAGGATGGCTTCATCAGAGGTTTAACAAAGGGCATTCATGTAGTGTAGCATAAGATTGGAGCGGAGATCGAGGGGTTAACTCCTAGCCAGGCTTCTGGTGATCCTTCTCCAGACTCTGGTGATGAAGAGTTAGAGAGTAAATTATAGTAGGCTTTTTCTTTGGAGGAGGATGATGATGATATTTAGATCCTGTAGGATTGTTCTGATGTTGTTTGTATCACTTTATTTTTTTTATAGTGATTATATATGTGTTTCTGGTGTTGATGTTTTCATATGATGTATTTGATGTTTTAGTTATTTATATAAAAAGTTATTTCTCCTTTTTGCATGTATATGAAATTGATTCAACTTTATTTCAATGAGAAATATTTTGGCAGCCTTTTCTGAGTTAAGTGATTGCGAGAGATATCCTCCTTGGATATCCTTACCTATCTGAGGTTATTAATCAAAGCATTTGTTTGATGATTTTAACCTGTATGGAAGAGGTCAGATCGAACCCCATTGGGATTGATCATTCAGTGATTGAGATATAATGTAGCTTGTGTATTTCTCGAATCACGAAAAAAGAGTTTGAGGAGAAGAGATAGTATCATAATAAAGGTGAACATCACGTTACTATATTATGTAAGACAGTATAATAATTCCCTAATAAAACATAGGGATACTGAAAAAGCATTCTTCTATAATTAACAAACAAGGGGAGTCCGAAAAACTTGAAAGATACAAAGCATAACTACTTTATGGGACATAACGCAAGACAAATATTACGAACAACATAACACCTAATAGTACTTGCGAAGGTTGCCCACATTCCAAGTTCAGGGGAGCATTTTTCCACTAGCATCCTTCGGTGTGAAGGTTCCAGGCTTGACCATAGCCGCCACCAAGTAAGGACCTTCCTAGAGGGTGGAGAGCTTATTGCTCTGAGGTCCTTTTCCATTGGCTCCGATGCTTCGCAGAACTAAGTCCCTAATGGTGGTATGCAGCAGTCCTGAGTGAGGCTTCATCTCTTACTTCAGGAAGGATATCTAAATTCATCCCGAGCCTCTCTTCGTTGTTATTAAAGTCAAAAGTCTGAACTCTGTTGCTTGGGACTCCAATATCAACCGGTATGACTGCTTCTGTACCGACAGGTTATATGGGTTTCTCTTGTAGGAGTTTTGGTAGTGGTCCGATAAGCCCAAAGGACATTAGGGAGTTCTTCAGCCTATTGCCCCCTAGCCTTCCCTAGGCGTGTCTTCAACCCTTTCAGAATTGTTCGATTTATGACCTCCGTTTGCCCATTTTCTTGAGGATGGGCGACAGCTGTGTGGACGAGCTAAATATAAAAAACTTTATAAAAAGATGTAAAGATCTTTTTAGTAAACTTTGTCCCGTTGTCAGTAATGACTCTTACAGGAATGCCAATGTGATAGATTATATTCTTCTATAAGAATTGCTTGGCATTTTCTTCAGTAATTTTCACCAAAGGTTCTGCCTCTACCCATTTGGTGAAGTAATCTACAGCCATAATAATGAATTTTTATTGTCCAGTGGCTATAGGGAAGGGTCCCATTATATTAATTCCCCACTGGGAGAAATGCTAAGGACTTTGCATTGATGTAAGCTTTAGAGCTGGTGTATGAGTGAGATTGGAATGTAATTGATAGTTTTCGTACTTTTGAGTAAACTCAAGTGCATCCTGTTTCATTGTGGGCCAATAGAACCCTTGTCTCATGATCTTGTAAGCCAATGCTCTTCCTCCCATATACTCTCCACATACTCCTAAATGAACTTCTCGAAGTGCATAATCAGCTTTTAAAGGTGGGAGACACTTGAGATATGGTCCGGTGAAGGCACGCTTATAGAACTCACCACCAATAATGGTGAAATTTACTGCTCGCCTTCGAAGTCTTGTTGCAACCATGGGTTCTTCAGGCAGTGCCCCATCTTGTAAAAAAGACAAGATGGGATCGATCCAAGACACCTCTCTTGGTTCATTGATTGATTGTATGACCCACGGACCTTGAATACTTGGAAAGTGGACCTTCTCAATACACTTTTTCTTGTAGATGTCTTCCATTATTAATGTAGCAAGTTTAGAAAGAGCGTCCGCTCTAGCATTTTACTCTCAGAGAACATGTATGATTTAATGCTCTCTTATATGGGCTAAGAGTAACTTTACAATGCTGTAATACTGGGCCAGTTATGGATTGTGGACGTCGAATTCCCCCTTCAGCTAAGAGGCGACTAGCTGGGAATTAGTGTGGACTATTAGGTTCTGGACCTCACAGTCAATTACTAGTCTCAATCCAACAATAAGGGCCTCATACTCTACTGTGTTGTTTGTTGTCGAAAACTTGAGCCGGAGCCCATACTCAAGAGTAAATTTCTATGGAGAAATTAATAGAATTCCAACCCTAGTGCCAGAACTTCCGGAAGCTTCATCGACATACAATGTCCAACATAAAGGGGAAGACAAAGTATTTAATTAAACATCGGATACTAGAACGGTACATTCAACTACAAAATTTGCAAGTGCTTGAGATTTGATATCAAGGCTAGGCAAGTAGTGGATTGTCGAATTTTCCTACCTCTACAGACCACTTAACGAGCCTGCCTGATGCTTATGGTTTTTGCATAATACTTTTTAGCGGCAGGTTTGTGTAAACCTCAATTGAGTGGGATTGAAAGTAAGGGCGTAATTTTCTGGCAGAATAAAATAACATCAATGTCATCTTATCCGCTAGGGGATAACGTCCCTCTATTTTAGATAGGATTTTACTGACATAATAGATGGGGCATTATACTACATTTTCTTGTCGTACTAAAACTGAACTGATAGCCTGGGTAGAAATAGGTAGGTACAAATATAACCTTTCTCTTGGCATTGGTTTAGAAAGTAGTGGTGGGGAAGCAAAATACATTGGTAGCTGTTCAGAGGCTTCTTGACATTCATTTGTCCATTGAAACCCAGAGCTATGAGCGCCTCTAAGTATCTTGAAGAAAGGGAGATATTTGTCTCTTGAACATGCAAGGAAATAAGATAGTGCTACAATTCTCCCATTTAATCTTTGGACCTCCTTGATATTTTTTGGTGGCACCATATCCTTCAGCACCTTGATCTTTTTGGGATTGGCTTCAATCCCCCTGTGGGTTACCATAAACCCCAAAAACGTTTCAGAAGAGACTCCAAAAGCGCATTTAGCGGGGTTGAGTCACATATTGTAATGCCTCAGTAAGTGGAAGCACTGCTCTAAGTCAGAGATATGTTGTGATTTTTGGAGACTTTTTACCAATATATCATATATGTACACCTCCATAGTATGCCCAATAAGGCTTTTAAAAACCTTATTCATAAGGCGCTAATAAGTTGCTCCGGCATTTTTGAGCCCGAATGGCATAACTTGATAATAGTATAACCCTTTGTCTATCTGAAATGTTGTCGCTTCTTCATCAGTCAGATTTATCTTGATTTAATTATAACAGGAGTAGGCATCCATAAAGCTCAACATCTGATGTTCAGAGGTGGTATCGACTAACTGGTCGATATGAGGAAGTGGAAAGCTGTCTTTTGGGCAGGCTTTATTAAGATTTGTATAATATATGCACGTTTTCCACGCTCCACTCCCCTTCTGAATCATGATGACATTTGCCAGCCAAGAAGGATAGTGCACCTCTCATATAAACCCGGCTTCCAAGAGTTTATCTGAAAGTTTGTTAGGGGTGTTAAGCCCTATGAACTTAGTCCCAAGCTAACCAAAAGCGGGGGTGAATTGGTATTTAAAAAAAAAACTTCTTATCACAAAGAAATAAAATCACAAACCAAATCACACCACAAAAATAAATGCGGAATTTAAAAAGCGCGGAAGCAAAAAGAACACAGAAATTTATAGTGGTTCGGTCGACTTGACCTACATCCACTCCTTGGAGGCACCCTCCAAGTATTGCACTACAAAACATGACTCTCATTTAGCTCCTATGGCTAGGCGGAGAAGCCCTTACAAGAACCTCCTTTTTGCCACCCCGGCAAGGAGGAGAACCTACCTCCTTTTGCTTCCTCCTAAAGCTGGAAGAGAACCACAACCAAAAGCAAACTCCTTACCTCTACCAACCCTTCCACGGACGAGAAACTCCAGACGAAAGACAAGCAGAGCGATCCTTGAAGCATCCCTTATGAATCCCCCTCACAAGCTCCCCCTCACAAGATCCTCTCTCTCTCCCTCTCTCTCTTTCTCTCCTCAAGGTCTTCTCAGGTTAAGACAACAGCCAAAGGTCTTCTAAAATGTTTGAACAAGAGCTCTTAAATAGAAGAGCTCACAAGGAGCTCATTAATTGCAAGTAGCCGACTTTATCGTCCAGGCTGATATGGATATCGGCCTGGCCGATCAGTACAAATTCAGAAGATCGGCCAAAGCATCGCCCTGGGAACAGTCCTGGACGATTGAAATTTGGCTTGATCGTCCAGGCCGATCTTACGATCGTCCTGACCGATTAGTTCAAATCAGAGGCAAATTGTCCTAAGCATCGCCCTATTTTTGAGCTGGCCTATTTTTATCGTCCTGAAGCAACTCAAGGATTTTGAATGGATTGTCCTGGCTGATCCTACGATCGTCCAGGACGATATGATCGTATCAATCATCCTTAATTACTCCCTTGATTTCCTGATCAATTAAGGCATAATTTGGTAATTTCATCCAGGCCGATACAGGGATCGTCCTGGCCGATAATTTAAACATACAGTATGCCTTAACTGTCTAAGGCGGCTACTTCTTTCTATTTTGAGCTTATCATCCTGGCTGATACACGTATCGTACAGGCCGATATGTTAATGACGGCTGCCTTAATTAAGAATCCTTAATTAGACTTTCTATTTTAAGCTGATCGTCCAGGATGATATGAATATCGGCCTGGCCGATGTGGGCAAAAATAGAAATTCTAAGTCTCTCAAGTGTGTGTGTGTAGGGTTACTTAGCATCAGTCTCTTTGACCATTACAAGTAGACTCAAAAGGTGAAAATCAAAAGTACAGACTAACTCAACCCTAAACCTATGCAATCTTGAACTTGGCTTCTTCTTGATCGTCCGATCTTCGATTCCTGAAAAGAAGCAACAAGTACTCCAAGAGAAATAGTGTTTGTCAATCATCAAAACATAAGACATGAAAATAGGTTTGCAACATTATCCACTTCTTGTTCATATCACTTGCTAATGATCAAGTGCAAAGTTTCATTTCTTCTGGATGATTAGTTTGCATGCCAGATGGACTTTGAGAGAGTGTATGATTACTTCGGGGTCAATTCCAGGCATATCCACCGGGCTCCATACAAAAATATCCTGATTTTTTCGTAGAAAATCTGTGAACTTTTTCTTCTCGTGGTTTGAGAGAAGCGATCTAATTGGCACCGTCTTTGAAGGATGTTCTTCAGAGATAGACACAGTAGTAAGGTCTTCTACAGGGGAAGCTCTCTGAGAGATATCCTCATTTCGGAGATCAAAGTCCTCGATACTCAGGGTAACCATTGGACGTGACTTGACCTGACTGAGATAGCAAGTTTGTGCTATCTGTTGATCTTTGCATACCAAACTAACTCTTGTTGTGGTATGGAACTTCAGCTTGAGGTGAGGTATACAGGCGACAATCCCAAAAAATTATTTGAAGCGACCTCCCAAAGATAGCGTTATAAGCCCATTCTGACTTTACAACGATGAACTGAATGGAGTGTGTAGACTGTCGAGAAAATTCTCCAAGTATAACTGGGAGATTGATTATCCCTTCTGCTCGTATAGGTCAATTATCAAATCCATACAAATGACCTGTAGTAGGTTGAAGCTTTTCTCTTGAGAGACCCATGTTGATGAAAATAAAGTAGAACCGGATATTTATGGAGCTTCCATTGTCCATAAGAATTCTTTTGACATTATAACATGGGTCACCTATGCCTGCATTGATGACGAGCAGATCTTGATAAGGGATTTTTACTCCTTCCAAATCAGAATCATCAAAGGTGATAGAGTGATCTATACGAGTGTTCTTTGGAGTTGGATTTTTATCTACAGCTAAAAAGACTCAATCAGATAATAATGAGCCTCTAGCGATTGTCTCAATTTCACCAGCTGTTATTCGATTATTCATTTGTGGCCTATGTTGTTAATTTTATCGCCCAGCAGGATGAGTTTCCTCTTGGGTAGGTGAATCCCGAATAAACTGTCGAAGATAATCTTGATGGATAAGTCTTTCATTCTCCTCCTTGAGTTATCTACAAGCTTCGGTAGTGTGGCCACGACTACGATGAAAGTGGCAGTACTGATCTTGATTTCCTGTGTTCAGCTTCAAAGGATGCGGCCATTTCACTGTATCTTGATCTCGAACAGCCATTAATATATTTGCTCAAGATGTATTGAGTGGAGTGTACTCCTTCTCCTGTCGAGGTTCTCGTCATGGCAATGGAGGCCTATGAGGTAGATTGTTCTTCCCTTGCTTCTTTCGTTGTGAGGATGAATTATCCGCCCCATGTGCTGAAAGTTCATTAGGGATGTTAGGCCCTATGAACTAGTCCCGAGGCTAACTAAGAGAGGGGGTGAATTAGTATTTTTAAAAATTCTTTAAAACCAAGAAAAATATCACAAACCAAAGTCACGAGGGAAAAATAAGTGCGGAAACAGTAAAAAGAACATAAGGGTTTATAGTGGTTCAATCAACTTGACCTATATCCACTCCCCGGAGGCGCCCTCCGAGTATTGCACTACCAACGTGACTCTCCTTTAGCCCCCACAACTAGGCGGAGAAGCCCTTACAAAACACCTCATTTTTGCCACACCCGGCAAGGCAGAGAACCCAACTCCTTTTACTTCCTCCTGAAGCAGGCAGAGAACCTCGATCGATCGTTGAAGCTTACCTCTCCCAACCCTTCTAAGGATAAGAGACTTTACGGAAGAAGAAGTGGAACAATGCTTGGAGCAACCCTTGTGAACTCCCTCATAAGCTCCCCCTCACAAGATCCTCTCTCTCTCTCTCTCCTTTAGGTTTTCTCAGGTCAAGACAGCAGCCAAAGATCTCTAAAAAATATTGAACAAGAGCTCTTAAATAGAAGAGCTTTAAAGGAGCTCATTAATTACAAGTTGCCAACTTTATCGTCTAGGATGATAAACATATCATCATGTACGATCAGTTCAAATCATAGATGACCGGCTAGAACATCGCCCTGAAGATGATCTGGACGATTGAAAATTGGCTTGATCGTCCAGGCTGATTACACGATCGTCCTGGCCGATCAGTTCAAATCAGAGGAAAATCATCAAGAGCATCGCCCTAAATTTGTGCTGGCCGATATTTATCGTCCAGGAGCAACTAAGGGTTTTTGAATAGATCGTCCTGGTAGATCCTGCGATCGTCCAGGACGATGTGATCGTATCAATCATCCTTAATTACTTCCTTGATTCTTGGATTAATTTAGGCATAATTGTGAGTTATCGTCCAGGCCGATCTGTCGATCGTCCTGGCCGATTTCCAAAAATACATAATACCTAAATTGATCATGGCGGCAATTTCTTTCTGTATTGAGCATATCATCCTGGCCGATATAAGTATTGTCCAGGCCGATCAGTTAATTACGGCTCCCTTAACTAAGAAATCCTAATTAGAACTTTTGTTTTGAACTCGATCGTCCAGGACGATATAAATATCGTTCGGGAAGATGTAAGTAAAAATAGAAATTCTAAATCTCTCAAGTATGTGTGTGTAGGGTTTCTTAACATCAGTCACTTCACTATATTACAATTGACTCAAGAAAGGGAAAAAGAAAAAGAAAAAAACATACTGACTCAGACCTAGCCTACCCAATCTTGAGTTGGCTCAGTTTGTCGTCTGATCTTTTGGTCCTGGAACATAAGTAGAGGAAGGCAATCAAAGTGTTTGCTAACATCAAAATCACAATCCATGAAATTAAGCTTGCAACAGGTGCACCCTTGCACTTCCCATCAGTTTGCTCAAATTACTTTCTATGAGTATTTATGGCTTCATCTATCGAGATTTGAGCTTCCACACGATGAATCAAATCGGCATATAAATGAACGGTGTCGCGCATGAGTGCCAAATAGAATGGGTCAGGATGAAGGCCTACAAGAAAGACCCCTCTCAGTAATTCAGGATCCACTCCCGAAATTTGTCGAGCTTCAGTGGAAAATCATTGAAAATACTCCTTTAATGATTCTCCCTCATTTTGGCGGATCTCGGAGAGGTGGGAAGAATCTTTATCTATTCTTCAATTGGCTACGAATTGTTTGACAAAGGTTTTGGCTAATTTGATGAAAGAAGGGATCGTTCCAAATGAAAGCGAATAGAACCATGTACGAGCCTGTCCTTTAAGGGTGGAAGGAAAGACCTGTCAAAGGAGCATTCGAGGCTCGCTGAATATGCATGATGGTTTTATAGTGGTCGATATGCTCATACGGGTCAGACGTCCCATCGTAAGACTCAATGCTGGGTGCTTTGAATCCGACCGGAATGGGGTGCTGAAGGATGGCTTCAGTTAGAGGTAACGACTCCTGGAAGTCCCTCTATTGGAGAGTCTATCTCACATCCTCTCAGGGGAACTCTTCTCGTACCAATCTTCTCAGTTTATGATGTAAAGCATTATAAGGGAGCTCAGCAATGTGTGGTTGGGCTGAGTCTTCTGGGAGATTTGGAAAAACACGAGGCTGCCGAGTTGAGAGCGGAGGATGTGTAGAACTTGCTGTATCGGCAAGTTCGTTATCCTGTCGTGACTGCGGACGTCTTCTTGGTGGAGGAAGATGTATCTCCGTTAAAGATGTTCGAGTTGAACATCTTCAGCCAGCGGTGGAGCTTGAGGGAGAAGAACTTCCTCCCGTTGTGGTATTGCAGGTTGCCGAGTCTCTCGTATGAGTTGAAGGATCTCGTTCTGAGATTCTTCCATTTTTTTGGATCTTCTCTTCTAGGGAGGGTCCCGAAGTTCCTTCTCTAGCAGATAAAAGGGGGAAGACATCGGGCGTCTATGATTCATAGACTGATTTCTGGACTAGTGAGAGTTGGAGCGGGAAGCCCCAGCGATACGACTACTACGCTGTTGATCATTGTAGCAATAATTATGGGATAATGTTTCACATTGACGGAGCCAAACTGTTGCGGGCTAGAATATACGCGGCAGTAGAGTTAGAAATTTTCGTCTGAGCGTTGTATGAATAACTAACACATACAAATAGAAGATAAAAGAACACCAGGATTTTTACGTGGAAACCCTGAAAGGGAAAAAACCACAGGGCCTAGCCTAGTTGAAATGGTTCAACTAGTGTTTTGTTTGAAATACAAGAGGCTGACTAGTCCACAAAGTGAAGACGATCAGATTACAACGAATCTCTTTTAAGTTGAGATTCAATTACAAAGTTGAGTAGAGTTCTAGCATCACTATGGAGATTTGGCAGAATTCAAGTATCGTTCGAAAGTTGGATTGAATTCCGACGTCGAGCAAGACTTTTATGTCGCTTGGAAAGAATTTCGGCGTCACTCGAGTGTTTGGCCGAACTCCGACGTTGTTCGGGAGGCGGGAAGAATTCCGACGGTGGTCGAGGAGGAGCTATTTCCTCCTGTGCTTCTCTTATCTTCTTCTCTCCTTCTTGCTTGGGTTCATATTTCTGAGACGCTCAGTTTGACTATAAGCTCGATGAAATTGGAGTTCGGGTGCTCCCGAATTTAATTTTTGAAGTTTCTGATTTGATTTTACCTCGAAATTCATGCCCGATCAAGATAGTCTTTCGAGAATATATCAAGTATTATTATAATGAAGTTCTAAAACTCTCTTGGTTAGAGGTGTGAGTCTATCACGTCATCTCATAAATCTGCTCAATTAAATAGTTTGTGAGTCAGCACATTAAAAATATTAATATAATTTTTTTATTAAAAAAATTCATTTAAAAAATATTAACATAAAATATTTTTTTAAAAAACTAAAATTTAGGGCTGGTTGAACTCATTTATACCCTGCCGCTAGTGGTCTTGCGAACCTTGCGCTTGAGCACATGAATATCTTAATAAAAATGATAATAATAAAATTGAAGGTAGAAGAGGATCCGAAAATATTGGAGAGGAACACGCCAACAGAGGGCAATGGCGGCCGTTACTCCAATTTCTCTATTTATCCTTAGCCCTAATTATAATCCTTCTCACGAAGCTGCATCCTTTCGCTCTAAAGCTTTTCTGCAGCGAAGTGATCTGCTTGCTTCTTCACACTCTCTCTTCTGCATTCATCCTTCGCTGGTGTTCAGGAGCCGTCTCCTATTCCGAATTGCGACGAGTAGGCAGTTCTCCTGCGTAAACTGCTCTGCAGAGAACAAGCCGTCTCCTTCTTCCGATATAAGGTTGATTCTTGAACCTTTTTTTTTTCTTGAAATTGAACCTAGGGTTCTAATTTGAAAGTACATTCAAGAGATACCAACTCTATTTGATGTAGTCTAGAAATCGGGCCAGTGTATAGCAGGAAAGCGGCCTTAGGTGTCCCATTGAGTTGAGAGTGGGCGAGTATCTTCTTGACATGATCCTGTCAATTCAACAAGAGATGTCTTATGGGGAGATTTGTGCTGTTAGCTTAACTGTTGATATGTCTCTCATGGGAGCTTGATTTGACTGGGATGGACAAAGATTTGTCTGATTGAGAAAGTAATTTTTGAGGTTTCCCCCACCAGAGAGGGCGATTGTTTGGAAGATGTTGCCGAAGCTGTTCCGTCATGCTCCAGTGTTAAGATCGTTTACAATTCCTATGCAAGTCCCTAGAATGGACTGTTCTGAGAGAGGATACAGTTCTTTTTCTGCTCGGTCCGAATGTAATCTGCAAGACACCTATGAATGGGTACCTGCACAGGTAGTCATGGGTGCATAGAGTCAAAATAGGAGATAGCGTAAATATGTTGTGGGGCATATAATAAGCTTGAGGGTTCTTTTGAAGTTATACATATTTTGCCCAGTTTATAATATAGATGTCCTTTATTCTTAGCATATGTCCTTTAACTATACTGTTTTATCTTTAAAAAAAAAAAATACTGTTTTATCTTGGCCTCCAAAAAAAAAAATTCTCATACAATTTTTTTTTCTTCTTGTTAGCTGCATATGTAGGTAATTTGATGGTAAACGTTCTCTGCTCTGATATGATGGATAAAAACATAGATTATTTATATATTTATTTAGTCAATTCTAAGCACCAAAATATGACACATCTGCTACATAGAAAATGACTGGGTTTTTTTGCATTTCTGATGGTTTTTCTTGCATTTTGATAGAACTACTATATATGGAAAGATATTGAAGATGATTCAAATGTGTTTTCCTGTCAGTAGAGACATGCTAGCTCAGGATATGATGCTTTTAGTATCATGCTGAGTCCTGACACAGTGGTAACCTAACCAAATAAATTGTAGCCTAAGTTTCATTTCTCTATTTTATTATGTATATCAATCCTCTTAATTTTAGACATCCAGAGAAATGTACTTGTCCTTGTAGAAGTTTCTAAGGTATTTATTTGTAAAGAAAATAAAATCTAAGAGTTCTAGTATGTAATTGTTTAAATAGTTTATGATGCTTTTAGTATCATGCTGAGCCCTGACACCTTGGTAACCTAAGAAAATAAATTGTAGTCTAAGTTTCATTTCTCCATTTTTATTATGTAATATTGATCCTCTTTATTTTTGGCATCCAGAGGAAATGTACTTTGACCATTTATATTATTTGTCTAGTGATGCTGGACATTCTAGGGTCTAGATTATTTGGTGCCAATCTAAATGTGATACGATGATGATAGTGATTTTCAATTTCAGTTTGCAATTTATGCTAAAAATCATCTAACACAGCATCTACTTTCGACTACATCAAATAGTAGGAAAATAGTTGAAAATGTCAATGAAAAGGTTTTGATTATCAAATAAAAGTTTACGATAAGAAATAAAAATCATAAAACATACAAAACTGATTTAGAGTTCAATTTTGAAAAATAATTTGAAATGCATTAAATTTGAATAAAACCAATTTTATCAACAGGCCAATAAAAAATAATGAGTGTAAAAAAGAGAAGTAGAAGATACAAGAGAAGAAAATATACGCATGCAGGCCTCATTCTTGATTAAGTAGATTTCCTCTCTGAAAAGAGTTTCAAGTCTCACAGCTAATCAAGGATCGCCATTCTTGATTAGGTGAAGGTTTTCACATTAAATGAAGTATTTTAATCATACCATTGATTGATTTAACATGCCTCATAACACTTTTATTTATCGAAATTCATCACATAAAATTTTACGTTACTAAAAAATGTATCCCACAAATCAACAAGACAACAAAAGGTAAATAAATCACAAAATTCTCTTAAGAAGTTAGAAGAATAAGAAGTGATAATTTAAATAAGTGCTTATCCTTGGAATTCTGGAAGTTTAATTGGTTGCGAGAAAACTGTTGAGTTCCATAAGTTAATAGACCATAAGAAGTTTTGCAATTTGAATAAAACATAATGAAAATTTCTTTAAGTTTAGCTCTTGTGTAGACTCTGAAATAGGAAAATAGAGCCAAAATAATGACTCAGATTGAGAGCCGTAGTTCATCATAAAACATGTTAAGAAATCCATGTAAAAATAAACTATAATAAAATCATTTGATCTAATTACTATCAAATTACATATTAACTACTTAGCTTAGGTTGAACTCTATGTCGATCATTTTAGGTTCAATACTTGGGTAACTTCGAGTAAGTTGTCTGATATTCGCTCTATTATTAGCGAACACTTACTTCGATGCATGGCTCTTTGTGATCAGTAGATATTATCTTGTTGGCTAATTTCTCAACTTGATTGACTTATCTCTCTAATGACTTACAAGCCTCATCGAAGGCTGGCCTCTCAATTGTTGGTCACCTGACTACTTATAGTCGACTAAGATTATCTATTATAATTCTACCCCCTTAGCCTTGGCTTTGATCTGACTATAAATAGGATATCAAGTGTCAGTTGCTATTCATATATTTATGATAGTTTACAACAACAACAAGCCTTTATCCTACTATGTGGGGTTGGCTAAATGAATCATTTTTCTTCATTGTGTCCTGTTAAGAGTCAAATTCTCATCTAAATCTAAGAAAGAAAAATCATATCTAATATTTTCTAACCAAGACTTTTTAGGTCTACCTCTATCTTTCTTAACATAAGTCAAATTTAATACATATACTTTCCTAACCGGGTCATTTGAAGGCCTCTATTTTATGTGACCAAATCATCTCAGATGACTTTCTCTTAATCTTATATTCCACTAGAGCTACTCAACCTTTTCATGTATATATTCATTTTGTATCATGTCTCTAAGAGTAAAGCAACTCATCCACCTGAGCATCTTCATATCTGCAACACTTAACTTTATATTACTCTTTTAATGGCCAACACTCTGCACCATAAAGCATTACAAGTCTCACTACCATCTTATAAAATTTTCCATTAAGTTTGAGAGGGACTTTTCTATCACACAACAAGCCTGATGCATTCATCCACTTTAACCATCCAACTTAAATTCTACTAATAATATCCATATCTATTTGACCATCATCCTGAAAAATAGACCCAATATATCTAAAACATGTACTCTTATTAATGACTTGATTGTCCAAAGTGACAACCCCCCACTAGATCTATTATTATTAAAATTACACACCATATATTCAGTTTTAGATCCACTCAAACGAAAGCTTTTAGACTCTAAGGTTGACCTCCATAATTCCAGTGTACCGACGGTCGGCTTACCTGCAACTGGAAGTGGCTGACAGCGGGAACATGACTAGATACGGGAAGGCAGGTATGCCACCAGCGCGACGGGCATCAATAGCGATTCAGTTGGATGCGGTGGGAAGCGGAGTAGCAGTAGCTGGTCAGGGTGACCGTGACGGGCGTGACACGAGATTGGGACAGCCGGGGATGCGACGCGGGACACGCGGACGCGGGATTGGCCTCAGGCGCGACACGCAGATGCAGGGTTGGCCTTTGGCAGGATGTGGGCAGCTCCTGTCAGGCCTAGTCAGGGCGGACATCGGGTCATTCCGAGTAATTATCGGGTTTTTGGGTCAACCTGAACCCGACCAGATTTTGCACGGGTCGAAAACCTTAACCTGAACCTGACCCGGTTTGGGTTCCATACAACACGAACCCGAAATTTTTGGGTCGGGTTTGAGTCGTGTTTTCGGGTCGTGTCCAATATTGACACCCCTAACCTTGTGTTTGAACAAACATTGCAACCCTTGCTCCATAACTCTCTCCCATAATTTTAAAGTATGATACATTAACTTAATTCCTCTATAATTCAGACAATTTTGTGCATCACCTTTATTCTTAAAAATAAGAATCACATACTCATTCTCCACTCATCTGTCATTTTTTTATTCTTCAAAATAATATTAAAATGTTTAGTAAGCCAAAAAATTCTTTCATCTCCCAAGCATTTCCACATCTCTATTGGAATATTATAAGGTCTAATAGCTTTTCCACACTACATTTTCTTTAATGCCTCTTTAACTTCAATTTTACTAATACACCGATAAAAACAAAACTCAAAATTTTCATTTAAGATGCTAAGGTCACTAAAGTCAATTGTATTCTCACAATCTTCATTGAAAAGTTTAGCAAAATATCTCATCCACCTTTGTTGAATATCCTCTTCCAATACAAATACTTTTTGATCTTCATCATTAATACGCTTCACTTGAACTAAATCCTTACTATTCTATCTCTTTGTTTAGCTAACTTATACATATATTTTTTGCCCTCAGTATAATATATTATATAAATTATTAAAAACTAAAATTTTTGCATTGAATATTGCTTTCTTAGACTTTATACAGGCCTCTTTATATCTTTTTCAATCTTTAAAATTTTTACAGCTCAAGCAATTTATATAACATATCTTCTTATTATTTATCTTTTTTTGCACATTTTGATTCCACCACTAATTATTTTTACTATTAGTAAATTTTTCCTTTGATATTCCAAACACATCTTTTGTAACATTCTTAATATCTCTAGGTATTTTTTTCTCACATAACATTAGTTTTCTCATGTACAGACATAATCTTAAGATCTAGAATCTTACTCTCAAAAATATTTTATTAATTTTTTTAAATGCCCCCGTCTAATCCTAAAACAATGATTTACTTTATTTTTTATTTTTTTCCCCTTCAACTTAAAGTATAAAACTAATAAGCGATGTTAGGTACATAAACTTTTACTCAAAATAATTTTACAATATTTGCAATCTAAATGATCTATTTTTTTATAAGAAAATAATTAATCTAAGTTTTACTATATCCATTCTTATAGTGATGATATGCTTATCTTTTCTTAAATAAGGTGTTAGCAATTATAAAATTATAAGTTAAAGAGAAATCTAATATAATCTTATCACCTTTATTAGTCTATTTAAAGTCATAGCCGCCATGAATACTTTTAAAATTATCTACCTCTTTACCAATATGTTTATTTAAATCTCCTCCAATAAAAACTCTTTATTCAAGAGGTATCTTTTGTATTAATTCCTCTAGGTCATTTTAAAATTTTAATTTTGAATACATATCTTAACCTACTTGATGAGCATAAGCGCTTATAATATTAATAATCTTAGCATTAATAATAATTTAAAGCTATCATTCTATCTCCAATTCTATTAATTTTTATAATATTATCTACACCATTTTTAGTATGACTCATACCAACAAAGTAATTCTAAAGTTAATCTCCTTATATCTCTGTCAAAACTATTGTACTTTAATTTGGTTCTCTCAATCGGGTTCTCTTAGTAGTAGTTCACTTAAGACATCTGATATTTAAATTTCGAGTTAATCATGGATTGATGATTCAGATCAAGAATGAAGTTGTGAGCTACAACGATGATCATGAACAAACTCCTCAGAGTGAATTGTGCGACGATTACATTACTTATAATTAACTCAAAAAAATAAGATCATCTTATTAAGGTGATCCTTAATATTTTTGAGTGCTTTCTTCAAGTTGCTTTATTGCCTTATCTGTAAAACCCAAAATTGTCGGTAGTATATGTTGCACGCTTTTCGATGCACTGCGACAAGATTTAAGTGAAATTTCAAAGTCGTCGAAATTCTACGAAATAAATTTTATAAAATTCAATGCAAAATTTCGAGCAAAATGACATAAAGAAACATATAGCAAATTTCTCTTAATTTTGAAATTAAAAATCATGAAAGATTCATAATACCTAAACTATCCTTAGCAAGTATTAAAGCAAAAATGTTATAAATGAGGGCAAAATGGTCCTTTTGCAAATCCCTAATCAAACAAAGCTTTAAGGGACCGATTAAAGTTCGGTCCCTTCATTTTGTTTTCTTCGGTCGAACTAAAGGAGGAGCACGCGACGGACGGGAGAGGGGTGAAGGGCGGCGGCTCTGGCGTCTTTTTCGGTGAAGGGATTTTGGGGAAAATGTAGAGGAAGGCCAAAGGAAGACTAAGGTGAGTTTCTAAGCAAGAGATTCCTTCTTTTTCTCTAGATTTTTGGAAAAGAAAAATATAGGGTTTATGAAAAACTTTAAATTTTCTTTGGGTAATTGTTAGAGAAGATAGGATGAATGTTTCTAAACCTAGAAATGAGATTTTATCCAAATATTTTTGAGATTTGAATTTAAGGTTTTTCCTAAAAATTGAAATTCCTTAAAAGCTTTCACAAAAATATTTCCTATGGGTCCTAGGAATGTTTCTAAAATAGAATTATGAGTTTTTTAAGAATTTACATTTTTCTTATTTTTCCTATTAAATAAATCCTAAAATAGAATTTTAATTAACATAATTATTGAAAATATTATATGATTTATGCTTAGTATGTTGTAATTATCCCTAGGTGTATTAAGGGGGACGACACATGTCTAAGCGACGTCGTACGTCGTAGAGGTTGCTTTGCAATACTTGCGAGATATGTATTATCATTTAAATTAAGTTCATGAATTTAAATTAAGTTAATATTACATTTTCAAATGTTATGATTATTAATGAAATTCACATGTTAATGTGTATTATTTTCTTTAATTACTTCATTTTTACCTGTTATGTTTATATTCATTTCATTGTGTTTATTTTTAAGGGGATGGTAATCTTGTAAAACAAAAATTTTAGGCATAATTGATATTAGAATAAACATGAGGACTTTCAAATAACATATGATTTTCTGAATAATTTAGTCTCTATGATGTATAAATATATTATGATTTGCATGTGCATGATGATTCGGGGTACCAAATGGTAAAGGTGTTCTTCGGAGCCAATGGTAAAGGGGTTCTACAGAGCCAATGAGAAAGGGATTCTTCGGAGTAAAATGGTAAAGGAATGTCCAAAAATTTGACTATGTACTTGATCAGTACAAAACATTGGTACTTTCGGGATGAGTGCTTATTATATATTATGATTATGTTTTTTATGCATTTAATGAAAGACATTAAAGAAAGGAAAGTTTATAAAAAAAAGGAAAAGGTTTAAGGGAAAAATTCAAGAAAACTGATTATGAAAATGTCTTATAACTTATGTTTATCAAGTGTTTAACATGATCTTTTATTGTTTTAATTTCATGCTTAATGACGTGTTTTAAATTATTTCATGAATTTAAGATAAATGCATATTACCTACTGAGCGTTCGCTCATCCTACTTTTGAGAAAGTTTTTCAGGAGAAACTAATAGAAAGGGATGGCAAGACGACAATTTACTTACCGTCGTAGAGGACCTCAGGATGTCAAATTTTTATATTTATGTTATGATTTGAGTTAGTTGGTGTATTATGGATTCAGTTGATGTATTGTATTTATGTTTTAAGTGATTATATGTTTTGATGAATTTGTTGGAAAATTTTAAGTTTGAATGTTTAGTGGCTCTTTCTTACATTGTATGGATGATGTTTATGTTTATGTCATTTAAGAAATGAAACTTTTATGATTTGAATGTTATGTATTCTTCGTATAACTGTCTATTCTCATCCCGTTAATTCGGGCTAGTCGGGCCGGGTCGTGACAAGAATGGTATCAGAGCAAAGGTTTAATAGTACTGATCAATATGAAAGAACTTATATGATAATTGAATGGGTCTTACAATGTATAGGGAGTATGAATTTTATGAATTTTTGACTTATGATATTGTGTTTTATCTCATAGATATGGATCCTAAGCATAATGTCACTAATGACATTGAGAATGAAGAAGGGTTGGAGCTACCAATGATGAACCCTGAGCCTACTGCTACTGAGGGCAATGTAGGTGAAGTAGGGAGGGCGCTACCTACAGTAGCAGATCCTACAGGAGTTTGCAACAATGCCATAATGGAGTCATTTGCTTAGATGATGACAGCGATGACTCAGATGATCAAGAACTCCCAAACTCAGGCTAGTGGCAGTGGGAGTACTATGGATAAGAACTTAAAGTTGTTTCAAGATATGAAGTCTCCGTTGTTTTCAATTGGTGGACCTATAGAGACTGAGAATTGGTTGATGAGAGTAGAAAGGATTTTGGAGGGTATGTCTTGCGCGGAGGATAGGAAGGTTACTCTCGCTGTTTATGCCTTTGATTGTGAGACAGAAAGGTGGCGGTGAAGCCAGCTACAAGAGATATTTGGAGGGCGATCTAGTAGTCGATTCTCCTGGGGAGAGTTTGTGAGGGTATTCAGAGACTGGTTTTTACCTATGTCAGTCAGGAGACAAATGCAAGATAAGTTCAATAGACTAGTTTAGGGAGATCGTTCTATTTTACAGTATGAGGCAGAATTTACTATGCTGTCCAGATATGCCCCTCACATAATACCAAATGCTGAAGAGAAGTGTCACCGCTTCCTGTTTGGACTGAAAGATATAATAAGGCAGCCTCTCATACCTTCGGGATTGAAAACTATTCCACTTTGATGGAAAGAGCCAGAAGGATCGAGATGGACTTACAGGCGACTCAGAGGAGAGACTTAAAGAAAAGAAAGATTAAGGGCAGGCCTAATCCCACTAAGTCTGCTCAATGTTCTTAATCTGGATGTCTACTTAGAAGAAACCCAGACCCAACAATTCTGACAGCAGTGCTTCAGTTGCTATAATATACAGCAAATGTGGAATGATGCATAAGGAAGAGTGCCTCTCTGACACTAACACTTACTATTAGTGTCATCAGCCTGGACATATGGCAAAGTCTTACCCACTTCTGGGATAGAGATCTACTACAGAGGCCAGGACATGCAATAATACTCAGAGGACAGCTGGCATACCAAGAGCTCTGGAGTCTACAATATCTGTTCCTTCTTAAGGTCAGATTCGTCATAATGTTCAGTCTCGAGTCTATGGATTGTCCAAATAAGAAGTTAAGGGCCTTCTGATGTTGTTACATGTATGTAATTTAATTAATTGTCAATAAAAAATTATATATGATATGAATGAACAATAACTTTCATATTTTATATTGAATGTTATGACTTTTATGTGATTATGGACAATCTTAATGTGTAACAAGCCTGTTAGAGTTTTATTTTATATTGGAGCATCACATTCCTACATTTCAGAGGATTTTGTTAGATCACTAAATTTGTTTTCTACAGTTATGATTAGATCATTATCAGTTTTAATGCCTAATAGAAACCAAATGGAAACTAAGCAAAAATGTCCTGTGGATTTGAGAATATGTGATAAGAATTTGGAGGCAAATCTTATTGTATTACCCTTATTTGAGTTTGATGCAATCTTAGGCATGGATTGGTTATCTTGCCATTTCGTGACTATAGATCGTAACAAAAAGGAGGTTAAGTTTTGTATGCAAGGAGAGAGAGAATTTAAATTTCAAGGGGATAATGTAGTAATAGCCGTGATTGTGTCATCTCTGAAGGATATGGATGAAAATTGAATGTCATGTTTTATAATGAATATCATGACTTTTATGTGATTAGTGACAATCTTAATGTGTAACAAACCTGTAAAAGTATTGTTTGATACTGGAGCATCACACTCCTTTATTTTAGAAGGGTTTATTAGATCCACCAATCTATTTATTACAATCATGGTGAAACCGTTGTTAGTTCTAATGCCAAATGGAAATCTAATGGAAACCAATAGGAGATGTCATGTAGATTTGAGGATATGTGAAGATAACTTAGAAGCAGATTTGACTGTTTTGCCATTGTCTAAATTTGATACAATATTAGGCATGGATTGGTTATCTTGCCATTTCGTGACTATAGATTGTAATAAGAAGGAGGTTAGATTTTAAATGCCATGAAGGAAGAATTTAAATTTCAGGGAGATAGAGGAATAACTGCTATTATGGTTTCATCCTTAAAAGCTTACCAATTGTTGAGGAAAGGATATGAAGATTTCTTGGCTTATGTTAAGAAGGAGAAAAAGGTAGAAAGAGAGCTGAAATATATTCCTGTTGTTCAGGAATATCTATAAGTGTTTGTAGATGATTTACCTTGTTTAGCTCCAAGTAGAGAAATAGATTTCTCTATTAAATTGGTGGCAGGAGCTGAACCTGTTGCTAAAGCCCCTTACAAAATGGAAATAAAAGAACTGAAGGAATTGAAAGATCAATTGCAAGAGTTGTTTGATAAGGGATTCATCAGGCTTAGTACCTCCCCTTGGGGTGCTCCTATATTGTTCGTGAAGAAGAAGGATGAAAGCTTAAGGCTCTATATAGATTATAGAGAATTGAACAAGCTGATAGTGAATAATAAATATCCTTTCCCAAGGATAGATGATCTGTTTGATCAATTAAAAGATGCTTTAATATTTTCAAAAATTGACTTGAGGTCAGGGTATCATCAGCTCAGGATTTAAGAAGAAGATATACAAAGATAGCCTTCAGTACTTGATATGGCATTATGAATTTGTGGTGATGCCTTTTGGTCTTATAAATGCCCCTGCTATATTTATGGACCTCATGAATAGAATCTTTAAGCCATTTTTAGATTTATTCGTGATTGTATTCATAGATGATATTCTGGTTTACTTCCCAGATGAAGAAGTACATGCAAACCATTTAAGGGTTGTGTTACAGACTTTGAGAGGAAATAAATTATATGCTAAGTTCTCTAAGTGCGAATTTTGACTAAAGAGTGAATTTTCTGGGGCTTGTGATCAGTAATGGAATGATTTCTGTAGATCAGCATAAGGTACAAACAATAGCAGATTGGCCTCGACCAGCTATAGTGACAGATGTCGGGAGCTTTTTGGGTTTAGCTGGATATTACAAAAGGTTTGTTGAGGGGTTTTCGCAGATTTCTATGCCACTATTTAGATTGACTAAAAAAACAGTGAAGTTTGAATGGACAGTTTAGTGTGAATATGCTTTTCAGAGGTTAAAACAGTTTTTGATGACTGCTCCAGTGTTGACTATTCCTTCAGAGTCAGATAAATTTTAGCTCTATAATGATGCATCGCATAAAGGGTTGGGTTGTGTACTTATGCAGAATGGAAGATAAACTAAATGTACAAATTGCATTTAAAAGATAAACTAATCACATGAGATTATAATACCATGATATCTTTCGGAAAGAGAAGGATTTTCCAAATTTAAAAAAATTATATTTTACGTATCTCACCGCGGTGTGTGACTTGCCAATTGCCCTAACAAATTCCTCTCTTTACATGTTCAACATCTAAAAGAAATATAACAAAAAGTGTAAATGTCATATTCTTCCACAAACTTTCTTAAATCCTTAAATTATGAGAATAAAGAACCTACCCATACGTTTTTCTTAAACTTTCTAATTTAATCCTTTCCCAAAAAATTAATCTTATTTCTAATTTCTCTAAATTTGGGATTTCATCAAAACCTTAAGTTTTGGGAACCCTCTTTTGTCCATTCATAACGCATGCTTAAGGAAATCTCTTATACACTTAACACTTAAGGAAAATATAATTAATTTTTTTATTAATCTAAATTAACATTACAAAACTAGCATTTTCTGTAAAAACCTTAAATTTCACCTCTAAAACCTTCCCAAGTCCAATTAGAACCATAATACTTAAGGGTTTTCATGATTAGGGAAAAACCCTAATTTTTAAAACTTGAATTTGCTTATAAAAATTAAATTAACTTCCAATAGATGCTCTCTAATGCATTTCATTAGAAATCATTCTTACAAAGGTATTTTGAAAGAAAAAAGAGAATTGAATGAAACCCTAATTTTAAAAACTAAATTTTTGGGAAAAACTAAAAATTTCATGATTAAAAGCTTTCTTACCTCATTTCCTAACATTCTTCTTCAAAACTTTAGTGTTTTGGACAAACCCTAACACTTTCATCCAAAGAAATCTCAAGAAAATGAAGGTATTTTTTATGTATAAAGCTTACCTTACTCCTTGAACTTTCCCCTTCAGTTTCCCCCAAATGCACACCAAAAATCGCTAGCCGCCGCCGCCGAAGCTCCAAGCCACCCTTCTCACATCTGCTCCCTCCCATTCTCTCCCTTGCTCGGTTGAATGAAAAAAGAGGGACCGAAATATTTTGGTCCCTTGAGATGTTTTTGTTATAAGAGAGAAAAAGCTTACCAAAAGACTCATGTTCCCCTTCTACTTAACATTTCCTTAAGGCTTCATGAGGGGTAGAATGGACAAAAGGGGTTAAAGTTTACTTAAACGAATTTTGACGATTTTTAGTTTTAAAATCGAGCGAAATTACGTATATGCTCTTTATACCGTTTCGATTGAAATTTTATGTAGAATTTTATAAAATTCATTACATCGAATTCCGACGACTTTGAAATTTTTTCTAATTTAGTCGCAACACATCAAAATGTGTGCGACGCCGATGATCGATATTTTTTTTTCGGATTTTATAATTTTCTCTCATTAAAATTTTTTCCTCGAAATTTAAAAACAAGCTTAAGAAATCATACCTTAGTCAAATAGGTGAGAGTAGTTTTCTCTCATTTCAGACTCCTCCCAAGTGGCATCTTTTTCAGATCCATGCTTCCAAAGGACTTTAACATAAGGGATCTCTCCGCTCCGAAGCTACTTAACATCATAATCTAAGATTTTCTCAAGTTCTTCTACAAATGTCAGGTCTGGTTGAATATCCAATTATTTATTATTGATCTTCTAAATTTCATCTTAAATGTACTTCCTCAAATAAGATATGTGTAACATATTATGTACTCCACTCATATGAGTTGGCAAAATCAACCTGTATGCCATATTTCAAATCCTTTCTACAATTTCAAAAGGACCCACATATATTGGACTCAACTTATCTACTGCCAAATCTTTTTACACCCTTTATTGGACTAACTTTGAGAAACACAAACTCTCCAACTTCACACTCAACTGATCTATGTTTAGCATCAGAATATTTCTTCTGCCTATCCTAAACAACCTTTAATCTGTCACGGATTAGTCTTATCTTTTCAGTAGCATCATCTACTAAGTCAGCTCCAATATTCTTTCTTTCTCCTGTTTCAGCCCAACATAAGGGAGATCGACATTTTCTCCCATACAAAGCTTCATAAGGAGCCATACCTATACTTGATTGAAAATTGTTGTTATAGGCATACTCAATCAGTGGTATATGTGTCTCCCACTTACCATCAAAATCAAGTACACATAACTTGAGTGAATCTTCTAGGGTCTAAATGGTTTTTTTTGATTGACCATCTGCTTGAGGGTGAAAAGCTGTACTGAAAGTAAGTTTGTTACTCATTGCCTCCTGAACCTTCCTTCACAGTTTGGAGGTGAATCTACCATTCCAATTTGATACTATTGATCTTGGTACACCATAAAGTCTGACAATTTCATTAACATATAAGCTTGCCAACTTCTCAATAGCTTCTGATTGTTTGGTGGGTAAAACGTGAGCCGATTTGGTCAACCTATCTATTATCACTTATATAGTATCATGATCACTATTGGACCTGGGTAACCTAACTACAAAATCCATGGCTGTCTTCCCACTTCCACTCAGGTATAGGTAAGGGCTCTAATAATCCTCATGGCTTTTGATGTTCTATTTTAACAATTTGGCAAACAATACACTTAGCCACCACTTATGCCACACTTTTCTTCATCCCTGGCCACCAAAAGCATTCTTTCAAATCTTGATACATCTTGTTACTACCTAGATGAATGGTATAACGTAAATAGTGAGCTTCTTAAAGGATTTTTTTTCTTAAGTCTCCAACATCTGGGATACAAATTCTGTATATATACCGTAGTAAATTATCCTCATCAAGCTCATACTCCTACACATGACTTGCCTTCACCATATCTAAGATTTTCTCAAATTCTGCATCTTATTACAAAGCTTCACTTATCCTATCCTTCAATGTTGACTGAATTATCATCTGATTTAAAGTCACAAACTCTGCTTCAATGGGCTGGACTACTGAAATTTTTAGCTTTTCCAGATCTTTTATCAATTCATACTATTGTGTAATCATTCAATTGGCACTATTAGAAGTTTTCCTGCTTAAGGCATCTGCAAACACATTTGTTTTACCTAAATGATATTAGATACCCAAATCATAGTGCTTAATAAGTTCCAACCATCTCTTCCGCCTTACATTCAACTTTTTATGTGTGAAGATATATTTTAAACTTTGGTGGTCAGTAAAAATTTTATATTTTACCCCATACAAGTAATGCCTCCAAATCTTCAGTGCAAAAATAACTGCAGCTAACTTGAAATCATGGGTTGGACAAGTCCTTTCATGATTTTTCAGTTGCCTAGAAGCATAGGCAATGACTCTTCCATTTTGCATAAGTAAACAACCCAACCCTTTGTGTGAGGTATCACTATAAAACTAAAATCCATTTGTCCCCGAAGAAATATTTAGTACTGGAGCAGAGATCAAACACTGTTTGAGTCTTTGAAAAGCCTCTTCACACTGAACTGTCCATTTGAACTTCACTGCCTTTTGGGGTCAATCTAGATAATGACATATCAATTTGTGAAAACCCCTAAACAAATCTTCTGTAGTAACCAGTTAAACTAAAAAAGTGCCTGATCTCCGTCACTATAATTGGTCATGACCAATCTACTATAGCTTGTACCTTGTGTTGATCCACAGAGATCTCTCCATTAATGATCACATGCCCCAGAAAATTCACACTTTTCAATCAGAATTCACATTTAGAGAACTTATCGTATAATTCATTCTCTCTTAATGCTTGAAACACAACCCTTAAGTGATTTGCCTGAAGTGCTTCATCAAGGGAGTATATGAAAATATCATCTATGAACACAATCACAAATAGATCTAAAAATGGCTTAAAGATTCTATTCATGAGATCCATAAACACAGTAGGGGCATTTGTGAGATCAAAAGGCATCACCACAAATTCGTAATGCCCTTATCTGGTATTGAATGTTGTCTTTGCTACGTTTTCATCTCTAATCTTGAGCTGATAATATCCTGATTTCAAATCAATCTTGAAAAACATAGAAGCACTTTCCAACAAATCAAACAAATCATCAATTCTCAAAAGAGGATATTTAGTTTTTACAGTTCGTTTGTTCAATTCTCTGTAATCTATACAGAGCCTTAAACTTTCATCATTCTTCTTCACAAAAAATACAAGAGCACCCCATGGAGAAGTGCTAGGCCTGATGAATCATTTATTAAGCAATTCTTGTAATTGATCTTTCAATTCCTTCAATTCTTTTATTTCCATCCTATAAGAGGCTTTAACAACATGTTTAGCTCCACTAACTAGCTCAATAGAAAAATCAATTTTACTGCTCGGAGGTAAGCTAGATAAATCATCTGCAAGCACTTTTGGATGCTCATGCACAATTGATATATCCTCTAATCCTTTTTCTTCTCTCTTCGCTTCCTTAACACAGGCCAAAAAGTCTTAATATCCTTTCCTCAATAATTTGTATGCCACTAAAGATGAAATTAGAATGAATGTTATGCTTCTTTTCCCTTGAAACTTAAATTCTTTCTCTTTTAATTTAAGCTTATTTTTTGTTACAATCTATTGTCGCAAAATGGCAAGACAACCAATTCATACAACAACAACAACAACAATATCAAGCCTTTGTCCCACTACGTGGGATCGGCTACATGAATTCTTTTTTGCCATTGTGTCCGGTTAAAAGTCAAATTCTCATTTAAATCTAATAAAAAAAGACCATTTTTAATATTTTCTAACCAAGTCTTTTTAGGTCTACATCTACCTTTCTTAACATAAGTCAAATCGAATACCTCAACTTTCCTAACCGGGTCATCGGAAGGCCTCCGTTTAATGTGACCAAACCATCTAAGATGACTCTCTCTAATCTTATCTTCCAGTGGAGTTACTCCAACCTTTTCACGTATATGCTCATTTCATATCCTATCTCTAAGGGTCAAGCCACTCATCCACCTAAGCATCTTTATCTCTGCAACACTTAGTATTATACTTCTCTTTTAATGGCCAACATAACATAATACTTAGGTTATGAAAGAGTGTGATCCATACCTAAGATTATATCATATTCAGATAATGACAATAATATTAGATCTACTCCCAAGTTTTTATCACCTACAGTCAATTCCACATTACACTTCCTGTTAGTTTCCAATTGATTTTCATTTGGCATTAAAATTGATAATGGTTTGAGCAAACCTAAAGGGGTCAAGTCAACAGATTTAACAAATTCTTTTGAAATGAAAGAGTGCAATGCTCTCGTATTAAATAATATCTTAATAGGCTTGTTATACATAAAGATGGTTCCTAATATCATGCAACATAACGTAATGCTTACTTTATTCATACATCATAAAAGAATATATTGACATTTAAATAAATTCCATACCTGTAATAACATCAGGAGAGTCCTTGGCTTCTTATTGGGATAGATCATAAACCCTTGGTTGAGCAGGCTGACGAGTTTGGCCCTGAGACGGAGTTGATACTTTAGACTCCATTCTTTATTTGCCAGCCATCCTATGAGGAGTACTACCTATCCTGGCCTTTGTGGCAGACTTTTTTCTCAAAATAGAGGAAGATTTTGCCATGCATCCTTGTTGATGGCACCAGTAACAAGTATTGATTCCAGAGAGGCACTCACCTTTGTGTGCCCTCCCACACTTAATACATATAGAAGAATGAGTGCTGCTCTCTGAAGTGCTGGGTTTAGGCTTCTTCCAAGTGGGTCTTCCAGACTGAATTGATTGAGTAGACTTTGTCTTGTCTTCTTTCTTCCTTTTCTAAAAGTCTCTTCTCCTCTAAGTATTTTCAAGCCTATCTAAATCCTTCGAGCCCTCTTAATCAAGGTAGAATAATCCTCAATGCCAAAAAGAATCAATAGTTGTCTAACGATATCCTTTAAGCCAGATAGAAAGCGATGACACTTTTCTTCTGCATTGGAGATTAAATGAGAGGTATATCTAGAAAGCATTGTGAACTCAGCCTCATACTGAATAATCGATCTATTACCTTGTACCAGTCTAATGAATTTGTCTTACATCAGTCTTTTATCTGACATCGATACATACCAGTCTCTGAATACTTTCACAAACTCTACCTAAGATACTTGATTGCTTGGTCGTCCTCCAAAGATCTCTTGTAACTGGCTTCTCTACCACCTCTTTGCTTCACCATTAAAAGCATTGGCAGCTAAGGTAACCCTTCTATCTTTAGGGTGTGACATACATTTCAAGATCTTCTTTATCCTCATTAATCAATCTTCCGCCTATATGGGTCCACCACTTGTGAACAAGCTTCATGTCTTGGAACAACTTCAAGCATTTGTCCATTGGAGTGTTTCCACTACCACCAGCCTGGGTCTGAGTGTTCTTTATCAATTGGGTCATTGCTGCCATCATTTGCATAAAAGATTCCATAGTAGCATTGATGCTACTACTTTGAGGCTCTGCTACGGCTCGTAGTTCCCTCTTAATTTCTCCAGTATTGCAATCAGTGGTATTAGTTTTAGGATCCACGGCCCTGAGACATAATGCAACGAAATAAATAAAGCAGTCTATAGCACATGCATTCTATATCTACTCTAACTTATAGAATCATCCTATTGACTCTTTCATATTGATCAGTATGTTAAAACCCTTTCGCTCTAATACCACTATTGTCATGACCCGACCTGATAAGTTCGCATAGACGGGGCAAGAACAAAAGTCAGCAGTAAGATTTAAACATTCATATAACATAACTAAAGCAACACTGCCATTGCCAGGTCCCAAGTCCTGGATGAGAAAAGTGGGGGGTTGCGTTAGATAGTTGACAGTCAGCGTAAAACTTGTCGAACAATAATGACATGAATCATTTAAGAAATTGTGTTAATGTTAGGGCGTCCCCTGGAAGCGACGCGCTGTATGGCCTGAATACAGTGACAAGTGTGCAAGGGCCGCTACACTGGTGCCCGAGTGCAGTGTTAAATAGGCAAGGGTCCCCACATCAAGGACGGATGTGGGCAAAGAAGCTAGTCCATGAAACTAAAGTTAGGATAGGAACTTGGAATATTGGTTCCCTTACAGAAAATTAATGGAAGTAATAGATATTATGATTCATAGGAAGTTAAATATTTTGTGCATTTAGGAAACTAAATGGGTTGGAGAGAAGGCTAAGGAAATTGATAGTTTAGGATTTAAACTTTGGTATTCGGGTAGAAGTCGTACTAGAAATGATGTAGGTGTTTTTATAGATAAGAGTTTAAATGATAATGTTATAAAAATTAATAGGATTGGAGATAGAATTATAGCTTTAAAGATTTTTGTTGATGATAACATTGTTAATATTATAAGTGCTTATGCTCCTCAAGTAGGTTTGGATATGAGTTCTAAATTAAATTTTTGGAATGACTTAAAATAAATTAATACAAAAGATACTTCTTGAAAAAAGAGTTTTTATTGGAGGAGATTTAAATGGACAGGTTGGTAGAGAGATAGATGATTTTAAAACATTCATTGTGGCCATGGATTTGGAACGACGAATGAAGGTGGCAGGATCATATTAGATTTTTGCTTAGCTTATGATTTTTCAATTGCTAATACTTTATTTAAAAAAAAAGAATGAGCATCTCATCACTTATAAAATTGGATATAGTACAACTCAGATTGACTATTTTCTTATTAGAAAATTAAATCGTTTAGATTGCAAGGATTCTAAAATTATTCCGAGTGAAAATTTATGTACCCAATACCGATTATTAGTTTTGGACTTTAAGATAAAGGGGCATATAATAAAAAATAAAGTAAAACGATTTTCTAGAATTAGATGGGGGCATTTAAAGAATATTAACAAAAATATTTTTAAGAATAAGATTTTAGATATTAAGATTTTGTCTGTGCATGAGGATGTTAATGTTATGTGGGAAAAAGTGGCTAGTGATATTAAGAATATTGCAAAAGATGTTCTTGGAGTATCAAAAGGAAAAGCTCCTAATAGTAAAAATAGTTGGTGGTGGAATCCAAATGTGCAAGAAAAGATTAAAAATAAGAAGTTTTGTTATAAGAATTGGTTTAATTTTAAAAATTCTGATAATTGAGAAATATATAAAGTGGCTCGTAAGAATGCTAAGAGTAAGAATGCTAAGAAAATAATATGCGATGCAAAGACATTAACTTTTAGTGATTTATATAATAGATTAGATACTAAAGAGGGAGAAAGATATATGTATAAGTTAGCCAAACAAAGAGATATGAGTAGTAAGGATTTAATTCAAGTGAAGTGTATTAAGGATGAAGATCAAAAATACTTTTCTTAGAAGATGATATTCAACAAAGGTGGATGAGATATTTTGCTAAACTTTTTAATGAAGATTGCAAAAATAAGATTGACTATAGTGACCTTAGCGCCCTAAATGAAAATAAAGATTTCTGTTTTTATCGGCGTATTAGTAAAACCAAAGTTAGAGAGGCTTTAAAGAAAATGAAGGGTGAAAAAGTTGTTGGACCTGATGATATTTCAATAGAGGTGTGGAAATGCTTAGGAGATGAAGGAATTTCATGGCTTACTAAACTTTTTAATACTATTTTGAAGACTAAGAAGATGCCAGATGAGTGGAGAATGAGTGTGTTAATTCCTATTTTTAAGAATAAAGGTGATGCACAAGATTGTGCGAATTATAGAGGTATTAAGTTAATGTGTCATACTTTAAAACTATGGGAGCGAGTTATGGAGCATAGGTTGCGGCGTGATACTAATGTTTCTCAAAATCAATTTGGATTCATGTCGGGTAGGTCGACTATGGAAGCCATACATTTATTCAGAGGTTTGATGGAAAAATATAGAGGAAATAAGGAGGATCTACATATGATATTTATTGATTTAGAAAAAGCATATGATAAAGTTCCAAGAGAAGTGCTATGGAGAGTTCTTGAAAAGAAAGGAGTCAATAATGCTTATATTCAAATCATTAAAGATATGTATGCAGGAGCTATTACTTGTGTTCAAACACAAGGTGGATTGACCAAGTATTTCCCTATTTCGGTTGGGTTACATCAAGGATCAGCCTTAAGCCCATATCTTTTTGCTTTAGTCATGGATGTTCTCACTATACATTTGCAAGATGATGTACCTTGGTGTATGCTTTTTGCTGATGATATTCTTCTTGTTGATAAGACTAGAGAGGGAGTTGAAGGTAAACTTGAATTATGGAGGTCAACCTTAGAGTCTAAAGGTTTTCGCTTGAGTAGATCTAAAACGGAATATATGGAGTGTAATTTTAGTAGTAATAGACCTAGTGAGGGGATTGTGACTTTGGGCGATCAAGTCATTAATAGGAGTACACGTTTTAGATATCTTGGATCTAGTGTTCTGAGTGATGGTGAAATAGATGGGGATATTATCAGCAGAATTCAAGTTGGATGGTTGAAGTGGAGGAATGCATCGGGATTATTATGTGATAGAAATGTACCCCTCAAACTTAAGGGAAAATTCTATAAGATGGTAGTGAGGCCTACAATGCTTTATGGTGCCGAATGTTGGCCATTAAAAGAGAAGCATAATACTAAGTGTGGCAGAGATAAGGATGCTCAGGTGGATGAGTGGCTTTACCCTTAGAGATAGGATACGAAATGAGCATATACGTGAAAAGGTTGGAGTAGCTCCAGTAGAAGATAAGATTAGAGAGTGTCGCCTTAGATGGTTTGGTCACATAAAACGGCGGCCTTCCGATGAACCGGTTAGGAGAGTAGAGGTATTAGATTTGACTTATGTTAAGAATGGTAGGGGTAGACCTAAAAAGACTTGGTTAGAAAATATTATGAATGACCTTTCTTTATTAAATTTAAACGAGAATTTGACTTTTAATAGGACAGAATGGAGAAAAAGGATTCATGTAGCCGACCCCACGTAGTGGGATAAAGGCTTGATGTTGTTGTTATTGTATATAACATAACTAAAGCATCTCCAAACATATAGAAAGAGCTACTAAATATTCCAAGTAAAATTTTCATTTTTTTTCTTTTCCTCTATAATTCAATGATATCAAAATATACATAAAGGTTCAATACATAGATGGATATAAAAAAAAAAATATACCTATTACATGTCATCCTGAATCCATCTAACACAAAATATAAAAAAAAAACCCAATAAGGAATCTGTCCCCCGTCGTCTCCCTACGATGGTAAGTAAAATGTGGTTTATTTGTCATTATCGCTTAACAGGTTCTCCTGAAAAATGTTCTATAAGTTTGATGAGTCATAACTCAGTAAATAAAATAATATTAAATTAAATTTAGAGGCAAGAGGAGTACAACATGTATATATTTCCAAGTAAAGAAACAATCAACATGCTATGATATATCAACTAAAGTAAAAATGCCTCTAAGTCAATTTATATGTTCTCTTTCTTTGCATAAACTTGCAACCCTTTTTCATTAAGCATTCATGATTCATTTGATACCTTTTATACCTATAACAGAATGACATATATCATAGTAACATAATCTTAGGCACCTGTCATAGAAGTATCGTTTATTTTATACTGATCAGGTACACTTTTTAATTGGCCATTCTTTTACCATTTGACTATCAATAACCCCTTTCATTGTCTCAAAAGAGCCCCTTTACTATTGGCTCAAAAGAACCCCTTTACCATTGATATTCTGCATCAAACATACACATGCAAGCATTCTATATTTATTCATAAAATGGACTTTAACATGTTATTCGTGCTTATGGTCTAATGTTTCCATATATTGCTACATGATTGCATAATTTCATAAGAAAGGAGACATGATTACATATGCATTACATATAAAAGGAGACATAAACTTTGTACTTTCTATAATCATCACATAAGAGATATACATTTGCATTATGTATTCTAAAGTATTTATGTAAGAATATGCTACGCTACATATGAAGGTACAATTTGCATTTAAAAGATAAACTAATCACATGAGATTATAAGACCATGATATCTTTCGAAAAGAGAAGGATTTTCCAAATTTAAAAGAACTACATTTTACCTACCTCACCGTGGTGTGTGACTTGTCGATTGCCCTAACTAATTCCTCCCTTTACATGTTCAATATCTAAAAGAAACATAACTAAATGTGTAAATGTCATATGCTTCCACATAAATTTTCTTAATTCCCTAAACTATGAGAATAAAGAACGTACCCATACATTTTTCTTAAACTTTCTAATTTAACCCTTTCCCAACTCAAAATTAGTTTTATTTCTAATTTCTCTAAATTTGGTATTTCATCAAAACCTTAACTTTTGGGAACCCTCTTTTGTCCGTTACATTACACATGCTTAAGGAAACCTCCCATACACTTAACACTTAAGAAAAATATAATTAATTTTTAGATTAATCTAAATTAAAATTATAGAAAATAGCATTTTGTGTAAAAATCCTAAATTTCACCTCTAGTCCAATTAGAACCATAATACTTAAGGGTTTTCATGATTAGCGAAAAGTCATAATTTTTAAAACTTGAATTTGTTCATAAAAATTAAATTAACTTCCAATAGAGGCTCTCTAATGCCATTAGGATTCATTCTTACAGAGGTATTTTGAAAGAAAAAAAGAATTGAATGGAACCCTAATTTTCAAAACCCAAAATTTTTGTGGAAAACTAAAAATTTCATGATTAGAAGCTTTCTTCCCTCATTTCCTAACATTCTTCTTCAAAATTTTAGTGTTTTGGACAAACTCTAAAACTTTCATCCAAAAAAATCTCAAGAAAATGAAGGGAGTTTTATGTATAAAGCTTATCTTACTCCTTGAACTTTCCCCTTCACTTTCCCCCAAATGCACGCCGGAAATTGCCGACTGCCTCCGAAGCTCCAAGCCGCCCGTCTCACATCCGCTCCCTCCTGTTCTCTCTCTTGCTTGGCCGAACTAAACAATAAGAGAGAAAAAGCCTACCAAAAGACGCATGTACCACTTCTACTTAATATTTTCGTAACGCTTCATGAGGGGTAGAATTGGCAAAAACGGTTAAAGTTTACTTAAACAAATTTCGACGATTTTTAGTTTTAAAATCGTGCGAAATTAGGTATATGTTCTTTATACCGTTTCAATCGAAATTTCACATAAAATTTTATAAAATTTATTGCGTAGAATTCCGACGACTTTGAAATTTTGCCTAATTTAGTCGCGGCGCATCGAAATTCGTGCGACGCCGATGAGTGATATTTTTTTTTGGGATTTACAATGAACATGGTACCAAGTCAATATGTTATTGTATACCTCTCAACTGTGATAACTTCTTACGGTAAGTCTGTAGGAGTAATATCACTGTACTCAAACAGAAGGGTGAGATCACAACAAGTATATGATATTCAACTGAATCATGTATAACATCCTCCAATGAAATGAATGAAGGTAAGGTCAGTAAATTCTCTTCTGGAACTATCTAATCATACTCTCTCGACTCTCTACTCAAGCGTCCATGTTTTGGATTTTAGTCAACTAAACATCATTAAAATATTCTCTCCTTTTCCTTTTGTGAGAATGCTCTTTTATCTTTATTTGCAAGTTTTCATTTTAGTTTTAGGCACATCGAATGATTAAAGATTGTAATGCAAACAAGCCTTAAGAGATCAAGCAATTGCTCATCTTTCTAGTCATAATGTTATAATGTCCAATTATTTTGAGGTTTCCAGCCTTTTCTTTTTTCTTTTTTTACGACGGAGGCTTCCTTGTGATCTCAATTTCATTTTTTCTTCAGCTCAACAGCCAAGATAAGAAGTGAAGTACTCTCACCCTTCCGTTCTGTCCGAATGTTCTTTTATATTGCTTTCATTGCAAGTGGTGCTTTAGGAGGACTAATCACCATCACACGATTAATTTCTTCTCTTGCGAATCCATCAAAAACATTGCTACTGCCTGAGATTTTAAAGGATCTTAGCATAGATCTAGGTGCAGTTTTTCTTTTCTATTTTCTGTACGCGAGGGAGAACGAAGCAAAGAATGTTCAGTTGGCCAAGCTATTCAGAGAGGAAAGCCTCTCACAACTTAAGCTACGCATTGACCAGAAGAAGATAGTTCCTATCAATGATCTGAGGGGAATTGCACGCCTAGTCATCCTTGCTGGCCCTGCTGCATACATTAACGAGTCCTTCAAGCTTAGTGAAGCATTTACTGAGGGCCTTCTTGAACGAGGAGTGTTAGTGGTTCCCTTTGCCACTGATAAGAGCAAACTTGAATTTGAATCAGTAGATTGTAAAGAGCAGTTTCCTATTGATGAAAAAAGGAAGAAGCTCTGGCAGCTGAGGCCTGTTAATGTTGCAGAATGGAGCAAGTGAGAACCTGTTTAAAGCATTTTTTTGTTTTCATTCTTATCATTTAACTTTTCTCTGTGCTTTTTTCTGCAGTTGGATAGATGAACAGAAGAAATTGGCTACTGTTTCGCTTGATTCTCCTGTGTGAGTATCGAACCTCTTTATGCTCCATTCATCCTCGAGTTTTGAAGGAGTATTCATGGTTATCATTAACCATATATTACGAAAGTTGAAACTGAAAGATACCAGCTTTTTTAGATATGTTATTGCTCAAGGAAATGATGCCAATTGTCAAGTTTTCTTACATGCTATGCTGGAGTTTGCTTATACACGCATGCGAAATACTAGGTTTATAAAATTTCATGATAACATTATGTCGGCTTTTGTGATTCTGCCTCAGCAGGTTTTACTTATCAATTATTTGCTGATGCATTTTTTTATTTTCTTTCCATTTTCCCATGATGAAGATATCTCTCACTACGTATGGATGGTCGAGTTCGTGGGAGTGGTGTTGGTTATCCTCCTTGGAATGCTTTTGTTGCTCAACTACCTCCAGTGAAGGGGCTCTGGTCAGGAATTCTTGATGGGATGGATGGAAGAGTATTGTAAGAATATGCATTTATATTGTAAGCGGCTTACTGGTTGTGCTCTTTGTTCTCTTGACTTCAGCTGCATCCTTGTCTTTTATGTTTGATCCATGCTTAGATTCTACTCAAGTGCTATCAGCTAGTAGTTTTTCCATGTTGAGTCCTTTATTTGAAACCATTCCAAAACTTATGTTCTATGTTCATAATAGGAATCACAGAAGTATATGTAGGACTTCTGTTGGAGCGCTGTAGTTCTTAAACTAGGAGAAGAGGTTCATGGAGTAATGCCAAAGCCTAAAAGGAACATAGCATGAATATGAAGCCTAAAGTTATTTTTGAGAAGTACTTAACATTTCTAAAGATTAGCTAACTACATGAAGTTGTGCATGTTGTTCCATAATTATTTGCATTTAGATGGTTCTGATAGGCCTCATTCATTACTTAGTTGCTGTCTTTTTAAGTTTTTTAACACACAACTATCCCTTCTTGAACACGAGGGATTCATGTAAAACTTGCTTATCATTGATCTAGCAAAATAATTTCTTCAGAATGAGCCTTTTAGGGTGCGTTTGGGACGGCTGCAGCTGTCAGTAAAGCAGGTTGTGAAATTGTTGTATATAAAGTTGTTTTTTAAAGTTGTTGTATAGAAATCAGTCAATTTTGTTTGGGTAGTATTACTGTCGAACTGCTGTGCTGCTGCTGTTTGACAACAAATTACCTTGTTACCCTTATATATGAAGATGAATAAAATTTGTTCAATTCCTTCAATTCAATCAAAAGAAGCCGGTCTTAAGGAATTTCTTGAGCTAAATTATTTTTTTTATTGAATTTTATTTAATTTTCTGCACTTATTTCACTACAGGAAAATCACCCATTTCCGGCGGCCTTTTCCGGCGGTAATTGAACCTTTTCCGGCGGTTTTGTAGTTTTCAGGCGGTTTAATTACCGCCGGTAAAAACGGCGTAGGAAAATGAATTCCGGCGGTTTTGTCCGGCGGCTTACCGGCGGTCTTGAACCGCCGGTCAAAAATATTTAATAAAATATAAAAAATAACTAACTAATTAATTTTAAGATGAAAATTAAGTTAATAGTTATTTTAACTTTTAATAATTTTTTGTTAAATCATTTAAATGTTTAAAATTTTATTCATTTTTTTATTAAATTTTTAAAAGCCGCCGGAAACGTTAAAAAGCCGCCAGAAAAGCCGTCGGAAAGCCGCCGAAAAAGTCCGCGGGAAAATTTTGCGGTAAATTAGCCGTCGCAAAATTTTGCGGGGAAATTAGCCGTCGGAAAGCCGCCGGTAATCCGTCGGAAAGCCGCCGGAAAATTTTGTAGGAAATAAGCCGTCAAAAACCGCTGGAAAGCCGCCGGAAAACTGACCGCCGGAAAGCTGCCGGAAAATTCTGCTGGTAATAAGTGATTTTCCTGTAGTGTTTACAATCAAAGCAAACAAATTCTTCGTCATCTCACAATTTCATTAAAAGATTTATCTGTTGAAAATAAGAAACTTATGAACAAATCTTGATGAAAAATTAAACGATCAGAAGTTGTTATTAAAAAAAATTAAAATTAGATTTCTGCCCCTTCTAAAATAATTAACAGTTTCTTTTAATCACCTATGGTCACTCATCGCCGGCCTGCTTCCAGAGAGAACAGACAATGAAATCAAGAACTACTGGAACACACACATCAAGCGGAAGCTCTTCAGCCGCGGCATCGATCCCCAAACTCATCATCCCATCACCGCGGCGACCGCCGCTTTTCTAACTTTGCCGGAGATTTTTTCACCCGTGCTGGAAACCGCCGATACATCCGATAACAAGTGTCACAGTGATAGCTGCTCTGGCGGCGGCAGTCCAAACTACGTTGACCTCAACCTCGACTTGTCAACGAACAAGCCTCCTCTTTTGAAGAAGTTGGTGCTCGCCAGAGACCCTCAAAGTAGTCGCTGGCGGTAGAAGGAGCGACAAATTTCCGCGAGCCTGCGAGGAGCTCTTCCACCCCTGAGCCTTTTTTTTCACAGCAACACCGACATTTTCAATATTCCTAGTTAATCACCACAACTACTGTCGCCGACTAGCCTCCTACAGATTTTGGGATGGAAGAAGAGGCCATGAATTGGTTCCATGGAGCTCATGATAAGTGAAGGAAATATCTTCAGGCGCAAAAAGCAAGAAATTTTACGAAGCCAGTGAAAGGAAGATAAAGAAACCTGTAATAGCATATAATTATTTGACTTCGGTTTTGCATATAAATGAGTAGAAGTGAAAGGAAGTCTCCTCGCCACTGACACCGTCAACAGCGAGGTCCGCGATGGAGACGCCATGTGCCCGGCGAAGAAACGTATACAGCACCTGACACCGCGTTTTTACCGAAGAAGCCATCAATGCGGATGAGGGAGCGTAAAGCGTGGCGAAGGCTGGGAGGCAGGAGATATGGTGAAAAGGAAAAAGAGGAGCGATGGAGACGCCATGTGCCCGGCGGAGATTTAAGTCATTTTTCCGCGGAAAGCAGCCGAAAGCAGCGGAACGCAGGACATGGGGAAAGGTCGCGAGAAGCAGGTGTGTGCCGTGAAACTTTTTCTGACGTCGTTCTGCCGCAATCCCCCAAACGACAATTTAATAACTTTTTATAAAGCAAAGCAACTGTACCGCCGTCCCAAACGCACCCTTAATGGCTGTTTAACGTTGACAGTTTCTCAGAAGATAACATTGACTTACAAACCAATTCTGCGGTTGTAGAGATAATCCTAAGATTTAATGGTAGTCCTAGTTTCTTTCATTATATGTAGTGTTACAGATTTCATTCACACAGATCTGCGTTTATTCCATTAAGGTATTTAAGAAGGCCATGATTTTAAATTGTCAAATTTCCTTTCAAGCAAGATGATCCTTTATATTATCAAGGCTAACACATCAAAACCTCCTTAGATCTAATTTACCGACCAAAGCGATGCATCAATATTCATGCTTGGTTGAGCTTTTTAGAGTTTTCCTCATTATTTTTTTTAATTTTTTAATCAAGCTTTAATAGAGGTCGGCTTGCATTGTGAAGGAACGGGTTTAGTTGCTTTTATACTCGGCAACATCAATTGACTCACTATCACATAAGTATCTCAATGTCTCTTGCAGTAATAGCGAATAGTGTATCTCATTTTAAAAATATAGTGAAATTATATCAGGTTTGAATTTGGGCAAATGAGTATTGAGATTTCTGTGAGGTGTGGTGTAAGCCATAAGACATTTTGAGATATATGCCTCATAATTAAATTATTAAATTGATAAAAGATATGAAATAATAAGTGATATATTAACATCAAAATAATATATTAAAGTAAGATCATAAAAAGTCAAAGTAAGATCATTAAAAGTCATACAATGATACGACCATTGTTAAATAAATAGTCTCTCTTAATTCAACACAAACAACTAGTACAACAAGAAGCTTTTATCCCATTGTGAGGTTGGCTACATTTACCCGACCATACCTAGGATGAAGATGAAGAGGAGGCCGAAGGAAACGCTGCAGAAGTCAAAGGGGGGTTTGTCGTTTCGTTTCCAAGAGAAGAAAAAGAGCTTGCTTTGTCGGTTGGAGTCGAAGAGGCCAAATGGAAGAGGCTTTGCGTCATGGAAGCCGAAGGGTTGGGGTCGTCCGTCTCTTGCTTCGCCTCTATAAATTAGAGAAGAGATAGAGGGGAGAGAGAGAGAGAGAGAGAGAGAGAGAGAGAGAGAGAGAGAGAGAGGGCTTGGAAGTGAGCAAGTAGTGGCTAGGGCTTGGAGAAAGAACAAGAGGCGAGTTTCCTATTTTTTTATCTAAATTAAAATTTAGATTAATGTTATTATAGGTATACATGAGTTAATTAATATGAATCTAATATGTAGTTTAAAAGGACAAGATTATATTTTATATTAAATTTAAAATATCTTAAAAAATAATCAAATTTAATTATAAGCTTAATTGCAAATATTTAGAAAGAGTGCAAGTTTGAGAGATTTCAATTTAATTTATTAATTCTAAAAGGAATGGATTAAAAATATATTTATATATTTTTGTTATCAAAATAAGAGTATTTAATTAATTAAATTAAGAAATTATTAAATATTAAAGTTTATAACAAATTATTATTTATATTTCAATAAGAATACAAGGAAAATAAAATTTATTCTTAAATTAATACAATTAAATATGATGACTATATATTAGTAGAGAGAGGAAAAGAGCACTTTATGTAGTAAATTATGAGAGTTAAATAAGATATAAATTTTTTTAATGTTAATTAAGATAATTAATAAGTAATAAAGAAATTATAGTTTAAATAAATATATAAAGAGAGAATAAATATTTTAAAATTTAAGAAATATGAAATTTGAGAGTGAGAGCATAGGAGATATTTCTTTTAATTAAATTATTAAAGCGGATATGTTAAGTTTAAATGAGAAATTATTAATATAAATTAAATCATAGTTTATATATAATTATTAAAAAGAGGATAACAAATTATCTTATTTAAACATAAGAACTATTTAAGTATAATTAATAATTAATTAGAGAAAGAGATGATTATATATAAGTTAAAATAAACCTTTGAAAATATGTATTATTATAGATATCATTTTATTGATGTCAGAGTAAAGAAATTAAGAGCAAGTAATCCTAATCAAGATGAGTATGCATGTTTCTATATTATGATAATTGTGTTGCTATTAATTACATTTTTATTTGCAATTGATTTTATCTACAATGCAAATGATCTATATCTCACATATTGAATAATTTATCTTACTTTATTGCATAAAGCATAAATTAATGAATTGATTAGATACATGTAATTGCATGTGCATGTTGAATTGATGGAGTCCACCCCCTTATAGTACTGGCTGGGGACGCAATGTACCCATGCACGTTAATGGAAAAGGTTATGGAAATGAAAAAGGAAAAATGAATACATTTATTGGTACTAAATTAGACGATGACTTATGTGACAGTTGTATTATTAAGAAAGGATAAATATACGATATATTTGACAGATATAATGTATGCACATTTTGATATGAAATGATTAAATAGACTTATGTTATGTTATAGAATAATTATGCATATTGTTCTTAGTGCCTTGAATTACTATAATTTTAGAAGCATGCTTTACTCACTGAATTTTGTTTTGACTCATTCTTCATGTTGGAAATTATTTTTCAGGTATAATTTTGCATAATCAAAATGAATAGAAGAGGTGAAGATGTATACTATAGGCAAAACACTCCAAATGAAAGGTATTTATGATATTTTGTTTTAAATTAAGAGGTTTTAGCGGCTCTTTTAGTTTTGAGATTGTTTTAGAAATTTAATCTACCATCCGACTTTCTGTTCCCGCTTTGTTAAGTCGAGCCTCTGGGCCAGGTCGTAACAAAATTGGTATCAGAGCAAGGTTAGGAGTATCTTAGAAAAGTGAATCATAATGAAAGAGCCATAAGAATGATTTATGAACTTATTTAAGAATATTAAATATTTGATTAGATATTATAATAAAATTATAAATATATATATCAGGTATAGGATTATGAAGAGGATGTAACCGATAGAAAAATGAAAAGAGAAGTACCACCTAAAGTGTCTGTAAACACCAACACCTTCACCTAGATGATGACGGCTATGACTCAGCTGCTTCAAGAATCAAGATCACAGCATGGTGTTGGAGTTGATAAATATTTGAAGTTATTTCTGGACATGAGACCTCCTTTATTCAAAGGTAATAAGGGACCAATTGAGGCTGAAAATTAGTTACTTCATACAGAGAAATTATCAGATAGCATGTCATGTCCTAATGAGAGGAAAGTGTCACTTGCTACTTTTGCCTTGGATGGAGAAGGAGAAAGGTGGTGGAGATGACAATGTGAAGACAGGTTAGAAGATATTCCAAATACATTTGTTAATTGGGAAGACTTTGTAGAACTTTATAGACAATGATTTATACCTATGTCAGTAAGAAGATAGATGCATGAAAATTTATAAGATTGATTCAAGAAGACAAATCAGGAATGCAATACGAAGCAAAATTCACTACATTATCTAGATATGCCCCACAACTAATTACAACAACAAAAGAAAAATGCTATAGATTCCTATCCGGTCTAAAGGATACAATTAGAAAACCTTTAGTACCTTTGGGAATCGAGGGTTATTCGGTTTTGGTAGAAAGATATATGAGGGTGGAGATTGATTTTCAAATCACTCAGAAGAGAAGAGATCAACGTAAAAGAAAGTGTTAAAGAAGATATCCAAAGCAATCAGACTGAGGGATCAAATGAGAAGAAGCTCAAGTTTAATCCTAGTGGAGCTAGTGGAGTTAGTAATGCAATTGTCAGTAAAGTTATGGAAGCTTGTGCTAAGTGTGGAATATTACATAAGGGTGAATTTTTGACATGTTCCAACACTTGCCATTGGTGCCATCAACCTGGACACATAGTAAAATATTGTCCTACGTTAGGTCAAAGGACTTCTAAAGAAATGAAATCAAGAGAAGCACCATCCCAAAAGAACATGGCAAACAAAAGATGATAGAACCATTAGTTTCACTCCAATACAAAATCAATCCGGGCAGAATGTTCGACCGCGGGTTTATGCTTTGACTCAATAGGAGCCTAATAAATCCATAAATGTTGACAAAGATAGTTGAGATGACTTTATTATCTAATATAGTAACTTGTTATGTTATATCATATATTTTTCTTTATCTAGTTATCTTAGTATGTTATATCAAATGTTTTACTAATTATGTGTCTAATGTGGAAGTTTATGTTGAATGAAATTTAAAATGATATTTTGCTTATGTAACCATAAGAATCATATGTAAATTTTGAGGACAAATTTCTATAAGCAGGGAAGATTGTAATGCCTGACCGTACCTTGGAGGAAGACAAAGAGGAGGCTGAAAGAAACGCCGCAGAAGTCAAAGGGGGTTTTGTCATTTCATTTCCATGAGAAAACGAAGAGATTGTTTCATCGGTTGGAGTTGAAGAGGCTGAATGGAAGGGGCTTTTCGTCATGGAAGCTGAAGGGTTCAGGCCGTCTGTCTCTTACTTTGCCTCTATAAATTAGAGAAGAGAGAGAGAGAGAGAGAGAGAGAGAGAGAGAGAGAGAGAGAGAGCATGGAATTGAGCAAGTTGCGGCTAGGGCTTAGAGGAAGAACAAGAGGTGAGTTTACTATTTTTTTATCTAAATTAAAATTTCAATTAATGTTATTATAGGTATACATAAGTTAATTAATATGAATCTAATATGTAGTTTAAAAAGACGAGATTATATTTTATATTAAATTTAAAATATCTTAAAAAATAATCAAACGTAATTATAAGCTTAATTGCAAATATATAGAAAGAGTGTATGCTTGAGAGATTTAAAATTAAATTATTAATTTTAAAAGGAATGGATTAAAAATATATTTATATTGTCGAAATAAGAGTATTTAATTAATTAAAGTAAGAAATTATTAAATATAAAGGTTATAGCAAATTATGATTTATATTTCAATAAGAATGCAAGGAAAATCAAATTTATTCTTAAATTAATAAAATTAAATATGATGACTATATATTAGCAGAGAGAGGAAAAGAGCACTTTTTGTAATAAATTATGAGAGTTAAATAAGATATAAAATTTTTTTAATGTTAATTAAGATAATTAATAAGTAATAAAGAAAGTATAGTTTAAATAAATATATAAAGAGAGAATAAATATTTTAAAATTTAAGAAATATAAAATTTGAAAGTGAGAGCATAGGAGATATTTCTTTTAATTAAATAATTTAAGCGGATATGTTAAGTTTAAATGAGAAATTATTGATATAAATTAAATCATAGTTTTTATATAACTATTAAAAAGAGGATAATAAATTCTCTTATTTTAACATAAGAACTATTTAAGTATAATTAATAGTTAATTAGAGAAAGAGATGATTATATATAAGTTAAAATAAACTTTTAAAAATATGTATTATTATAGATACCATTTTATTGAAGTTAGAGCAAGAAAATTAGGAGCAAGTAATCCTAATCAATGTGAGTACGCATGTCTCTATATTATGATAATTGTGTTGTTATTAATTACATTTTTATTTGCAAATAATTTTATCTTACTATTTATTTTATCTACAATGCAAATGTTTTATATCTTACATATTGAATAATTTATCGTACATTATTGCATAAAACATAAATTAATAAATTGATTAGCTACATGTAATTACATATGTATGTTTAATTGATGGAGTCCACCTCTTTATAGTACTGGCTGGGGATGCAATGTACTCATGCACGTTAATGAAAATGGTTATAGAAATGAAAAAGAAAAAATGAGTACATTTATTGGTACTAAATTATATGGTGGCTCATGTGACGATTATATTATTAAGAAAGGATAAATATACGATATATTTGACAGATATGATGTATGCACGTTTTGATATGAAATGATTAAATAAACTTATTTTATGTTATAAAATGATTATGCATATTTTTTCCAATGCTTTGGATTACTGTAAATTTAGAAGTATGCTTTACTCACTAAGTTTAGAAGTATGCTTTACTCACTAAGTTCTATTTTGACTCACTCTTCCTGTTGGAAATTATTTTTCAGGTATACTTTAGTATAATAAAAAAAAAATAGAAGAGGTGAAAACGTATATTGTTGTCCAAACGCTCAAAATGAAAAGTATTTTTGATATTTTGTTTTAAATTTTGAGGTTTTAGCATCTCTTTCAGTTTTAAGATTGTTTTAGAAATTTTATTACTATCTGACCTTCTATTCTCACATCGTTAATTTGAGCCACCAGGCCGGGTTGTGATAAAAGTGGTATCATAGCAAGGTTGGGAGTATCTTAAGCTAATGAGTCATACTTTAAATTTATGGGAGCAAGTTATGGACCGTAGGTTGCGGTGTGATAATAATGTTTATTAAAATCAATTTGGATTCATGTCATGTGGGTCTATTATGGAAGTCATACATTTATTGAGAGGTTTGACGAAGAAATATAGAGAGAATAAGGAGGATCTCTACATATGATATTTTTTGATTTAGAGAAATCATATGATAAAGTTCCAAGAGAAGTGCTATGGAAAGTTCTTGAAAAAAAAGGAGTTAATACTCTTATATTTAAATCATTAAAGATATGTATGCATAAGCTGTGAGACCTCGTTCCCTTACTGTTCCTCTCTGATTTGGATTTTTTCTCTCAGGATCGTCCAGGACGATTTAAGATCGTCCAGGCCGATCGGCACTGTAGAAAATATCGTCCTGAGAATAGTTCTGGGAACCGTCCAGGACGATTTTTCTGGTCTGATCGTCCCGGGACGATTTGGCGATCGGCCGGGCCGATCAGACAAATGATTTAAACAAATCAGCTCGTTTTGATGAGAGAGAAAATATTTTAAAAATCAAAATATCTGTTTTAGAGAGAGAAAGAGAAAGGGAAAAAGAGGAAAATCCTGGTTTTGGAGGCTGCGGAGCGCTTTTCGTTTGACGCTGTTGTTGGGAAAAGTGAAGATCTCATGGTAAGGACTCCGAACCCTATTTCTGTTTTCAAAGATATTGAGTTTTGACCGAGTTATGATTTGTTTTGTGTTTTCGTAGTCGACTTTTCGACGTGATTTGGATTTGGCACAACTTTCACCGCACAACTTTTGATATGTTATAGATATGATTATTGCACACGATTTGACTGTATTCTACGAAGATTTTACCGGTCAGAATTGATTCTACACGATTTTAATCGAATAGAAAATTATCGGGACTTGATTTGATTTGATTTCTATAGGGCAATAGTCTTATATTGATGTTATGGATCTTCGTCTGTAATTTGGAAAGATTTGGAAATTGTGCTTTTTGTAGGATTTTTGTGTAAATTCGACTGACTGCCGTTACGCTGCCCGATTTTCGTAGATTTTCGGATTTACTTGGAATTGATAGATTAGATTGATATGCTATTGATTATTGATATGATTGTTATAGATTGCATAATATTGATTATTGAACTGATTATTGATTGATTATTGATACTGGGAAACACGTATAGCCTGGTTGAACATTGGTTGGAGATTGATATTGACCTGTACAGGATGGTGGGCCGACGGGCTTTCCTTTAAACCATTGATCATTGATATAACGATTGGGAGTCATAAGGAGTTTATAGAAATGCCGACGGGCGAAAAGAGTGACGACTCTTATTGATAGAACCAATGTACGGATCTACAACAGCAATATGGATTCTACAACAGCAACATGACCAGTTGATTATACTTGTCCAGTATATAGTATTGAATTGCATGTTTACTGTATTGCTTTATGGATTCATTGTTTTATAGATTTCTGCTTTATCGACTTTGATTGGATTTACTAGATCGTACGATTTCATTGATTTCACTGATTGATTG
>NW_021318711.1:2867967-2945835 GCF_001605985.2 Dendrobium catenatum
TGGATTTCCGTATTGCATAGATTCATTGACCATTGACTGATATGATTTGATTGACTGACATGCATATTGATAGCATAGCCGTGCTTTGATCTCAGTTATAGGTATTAGGTGACCTGCTGGGCTTTGTAAAGCTCATTATGTGGTTGATATTTTCAGGTCAGGGCAAGGGAGCAGAAGATAGGAATTGATCCAGATCTTCAGGTTTTTGTCTTTTGATTGATTTTGATTCTTTTGTACTCAGGATAGATTTCAGTACTGGTGATTATAGTTTAGTTCCTGAGTATTGTACATGATTTTTGAGATGAATCGACTTGTATATTGATGTTTTAAATTTCATAGATGTTTGATAGACTGCTTAATTGAAGGTTTTGGATAACTCTGGTAAATTGTTTGAGCAATTGATTGACATTCTTTCCAAGTTTGATCTTGGGGCATCACATAAGCTTATGTTCAAACACAAGGTGGTTTTGACAAAATATTTTCCTATTTCGATTGGACTACATCAAGGATCAGCCTTAAGCCCATGTCTTTTTAGTTTTGGTCATGGATGTTCTCACTAGACATTTACAAGAGCATGTACCTTGGTGTATGTTTTTTGCTGATGATATTCTCCTTGTTGATAAGACTAGTGAGTGAGTTGACGGTAAACTTGAATTATGAAAGTCAACTTTAGAGTCTTAGGTTTGTTGTTGTTGTATTTCTTTTTCTGGCAACCAAACAATCCCTAAATCTTGATTATTGTAGTGGGGAAGGGAAAAAAAGAGAAAATAAACATAACCTCAACCTATTCTAGCCCTAACACTACTCTTTTTTTTTTTTGGCATATTAGAGGATTTGAGCACGGGCTAGATCAAGAGGATTTTTCTTCAGTCGACTAACTGGCCTATAACCCAATCTCAACACCACTCATTTATGATTTAATGCAACCTAAAACTACAGTCGCCACCTACATTTTCCCAAATCGAACTCCCTCTCCTCTTATGCAAAGCTCTACCCATCGTCCCTATCACCATCTCCACATACTCCCTTGTTCGACGTCACCTAGTCCAACAGTCGGCCAGCTGTCACCTGACCGTTCAACAGCCATATGCTCCCGTGTGACCCAACCATCCAAACCGTTACCGGCATTACTCCTATATTCGCACGCTGGTACTTCTCCACCTCGCACCTCTATCTACCCACCAGCTGAATCCCCAATGCCAACCAACCCAACTTAATTGGCTAACTAATTCCTTTGCCCACTATACTCATTCTCTTTCAAACCTATTCATATACAACAACCGAGCTTTGAACCTCCTCGACATTGCTATGGATCGGCTCCCTCCTGTTAGATCCCCCTGCATTGTTTCCTTTTGCCTTTGATCTTTTCTCGTAGCACACTGCTTCCTAGCATAAGCCTAGATACCTTATGTTAATTTAATCTGTAATAGTCCAAACTCTTAACTATAAAAAAATTGTTCACTTTGGCCTAAGGACCTCATTGTTTTGTCATGTTGGTGTAACTTTCCAGGGGGTAACCCATCACAGGATTTTTCCAAGAATGTTTTACTGTGGACTTTCTTAAGTGAAATTCTAACAATTACACCGAAAGGCATCTCGATATTTTCGAGTTAATTTTTTTTTTTTTACTTAAGGGATTTCACAATCCCCCCCACGTAAGTATCTGATGTCCTCGTCAGTATCTTTATCCCATAATCATCCACTAGACATATGTGATTCTAGAGGTGGCCCCTACAAGTTCAAGTGGTGACTTCTGCCACGTAGCATTATCCCATACATGGTTTAAGGAGTGGCTCCCATGGTGTAGCACTTTATATTGTATGACACTTAGTTCCCATCTTTTGACTGGTGTATTGCTCTGATATCATTTGTAACGATCCAAACTCTTAACTATCAAGATATTGCCCTTTTTGCCTTAAGGGCATTATTTGACTTAAGGGCCTCACGGTTTTTTCACGTTGGTGTAACTTTCCAGGAGATCACTCATCCTGAGATTTTTCTGAGACGAGCACGCTTAATTGTGGAGTTTCTTAAATGAAATTCCAAATATTTAAAAGTTCAGCTTCTTTTTACTTGGGGATTTCACATAATCAGCCAATTTCGTCTTGCCATCTCCAATATCAACCAGGCATTCATTGTTTCTCCCGGAATCCAAATCTCAACCAAATATGGTGGCTTCACCTGAGCCTTGCTGACAGCACTCCATTAGCCTTGACGTCAACTGGATTACCTCTAAATCATTGAATCGTTAACTTCATCGCCCTCTGAACCCATATACACCATCTGGCAACTTGCTAGATTCTCACAAAAGTCCTTCAGGCCAGCCAGTACTTCGTATTGCCTTTAGATTCTCCTTCATTAAATTAACCTTAATTCAGAAGACCTGTCAAATGCTTCTCCTCAAAAGCCCATGTATTAAAGCACTTCATAAAAAAAAAAAAATCCTCCAACTCATTTGCCTTATAAGTCCAATAACCTGTAAGTGAATTTAATACCTCACACTTTCCTCAACCTTCATCTGCTTCGCATTCCCCTCCATCAACATCCACCACTACCTCATCTTCTTCTCCATTATCAACATATTCCTTTACTTTACCTGCTATTATGTATGCAAGGTAAATAAAAAAAAATAAATTGATGATTAAGAAATTAGATTTTACTTTCTGTTAAGTTTTAAAATTGTCGTTTGGTTTCTTTTGCAATATATATTTATATTAAAATTGATCTGAAAGGAAATGTTAAAGTTCTGTAGTTCTTGTTTAATTTATCAGTTTGACTTTGAATGTTTAGCCAAAAAAAAAAAAATGATGAATGAAGAAATGAAAGCTAAGGCTCTGAAGGATTAAAGCTGTCATGTTGGCTATCTAATAATAGAGATTTAAGGTAGAATAGGAAAAAGATTCAAGGTTTATAGGATTTAGTTTTTTTTTACTGTCAAAATAGGATTTAAATTAAATCTTAACTAAGTCTTACTCTAATCGTAATATCAAGCTTATCTCTCTCCCGTTCTCTTTCTTTCTCTAAATAGATAGAGAAAGTCTTCTTCTGCACCAATAAATCCACACCACCCACAAACCTCACAATCCACCACTTTCTCTCTCTAAAAACATATCATGCACCCTTCCAAGCTCCTCCATAATCCTCATTTCCCTTAAAGCAGGTCTTTAGTTACTAGAGTGTAAGAGGCTTGACACACTCCATCAAACTAATAATCCTAATTTTTCCCTATATCATAGGTGATCAACCATCCGATTAAAGATTGCTATATTAAAAATTGATTATAAGGAACTACTTAAAAAGAGTTCACATTATCAAATATTATCTTAGTTCATCCTGGAAGGGTATCAACACGGGTGGCTATATCCTATTGTGTACCCTCAATTAAAGGAAAAACAAAGAAAAACTCAATTTAGGATGAGCAATAGGTGACTTGGGTTTCTAAGAAGGTGAAAATGTTGAAGCAGCTTGAAGGAGTTTCTGATGTGAAGTGGAAATCTTCAACTAAACCAGTACTTGAATTAAAAGGGTTTCCAGCTCCAAGTGCATCTATATCTTGACATCAAGCAAGTGGGCATCCTAGCAAAGCTAGCTCATCTAAATTTGACAAGATGATGTTGAATTCGCTCAAAAGAATCTTATCGAGAAACTAAGGTGAAGAATATTGCAAACCAAAGGGTTATAGATAATCTGAGTGATTATTATCAGCCCATAAGGCAACCTGTTAGGCTTGGTGATTTCATGTCAGAACTCTAATTATCACAGAAGAATTGAATGAGAATGGAGAATCTCTTCCAGTTCAAACAGGCTGAGTTATCTCAACAACGTCAAATGCCCATCAACAAATCTTTCCTCAAATTCATTGTAGAGTTGCAATGACAATCCAAAAGAAGTATCAGAAAGTCTATCTTAGTTAAAGTCGTGAATCTGGTAAAATAACATGAGTCCAATCTAATGTTGCTATATATAAATGATAGGAGAATTTATATTTTCCTGATGAAAGATGCCCACAAATTTTTTTGATGCCTTAAGCGCCAAAATAAATAACTTCGTCATACGTCATCGGAGATTTTGAACTATCTTTTATCCCCAGACAAATGGATTGGGTGGGGCCTTCAATAAGTGTAAATTCTAAAAAAAAAATCTTAGATGATAATAAAGCATCAACGATGTGAAAGTTAGGAGAAGTTTTGTTGTCATATCAAACGACATATGAAACTACTAATCAGTCTACGCCGTGTCTTTGGAACTGAGGTTCTTCTCCCTTTGGAGGTACAACTGCCTTCTCAGCGTATCACAATGAACTATAAAATAACTTCAGGACAAAATGTCAGACTTCGATTAAAAGAGCTCTATGGTTTAGAAGAAAAGCAGTTGCAAGCTCAACATAATCTCGAGTTATATAAAGTGCATATGATTCAAGCACATGACCAATTATCTTTCAAGCAGGAGACTTATTCGTGGTTCTACGAAGACCCATTTTGGTCCATAGAAAGTTTGAAGATAAAAATTTGAACCAATGTGAGAAGATTCGTTTGTGGTGGAGACAGTCTATCAAGGAGTATCCTACGAGTTAGTAAATTATAAAGGAAATCATCTCATACCCAAGAAGTATTATGATTGATGATGTGTAAAAATGGAAATTTTTAATAAATAAAACAAATTCTAAAGTTTAAATTGCTTGTGCTGTTGAAGTTTCATAATGAACTGGGTAAAGTAACAAGACTTGGTTTTGGAGAACCATGACTGAAAGTGTTGCAATTTAAAAATCTATGTGCTTGCTTAAAATGTTTCCCATTTGTATAATGCCTGTTGGTTCTTAATAATTGGAGTAAGATTATCCAGCAGAGTCGCTAGAAATTTTTTTGGATAGAATTCATTATGCCAATGATTTTGCCCTATGTTTCTCTATCAAATCTTCATAGTTAACAACATACTATCTCGAAAGACAGATTAATATTTGTTTATCGATTCAAAAATAAAAAAAAATATAATTTATTTTCATGTTCAAACTCAACATAAAGAATAATATATATCTCAAGAGATAAACATGACATTCACCTATCATTTTGAAAATAAAATTAGCAAATGTATAAGACATTATCTACCTTAAGAGATTCTTTATTTGCCCTAGCAAAGCTAAAGTAGAGTTTGTTTTTTTTTTTAATCGGATTTTAGGTCTCCTATAAATGCAAGCTTTTATAGTTACTTACATAAAAAATTAACTATTAATATGGAAAGGTTTTAAATTTGAACAATTTTTTACAAATCAACAGATGAAAGTTAGAGAGTTCTTGAGGTTTTAGGTTAACCCATAAATACTCTAACCTATACTAGTTTGGCTTTACCTATTTAGATCGTGATCAAATTTATGTTTAAGTTTATGATTTATTAGAAGATCGTGATAATTCTTCCAAAAGGAAGAACGAGAAGTGGATGCAAATTTGGACTTGTCTTCTTGGAGTGAATTATCAACTAACCACATAAGCACACAATTTTAAAACCATGCTTTTCAGGTCTAATGCATGTAGCATAGATGACTATTATTTAAATAGAATAAGTGGTTTATGTTTAGAATTTAAATTAGAAATTTAAAATATGTCAAGGGTTCAAATGCATCTAAGTAATACAATTTTACAACTTATATTTACACTTCATAAAATAAAAATGGAAATTTGGCTTAGATTGAACTAATGCAAGTATATGCAAGCTAAAAAAGTAAGGTGGGCTGTACAATAAATAAATGTATAGGAATGTGTGATATGACTTCTTTAGGAAAGTAAACAAACTATGGGCTCCAAAAATTTGTCCCCGCCACCCACACTACTTTTCTTTGGGGGAGTTTTAATGGATTAAGTTTTGGGTTAAAGTTTGAGAAGACAGATGACTTTGTAGATAAGACACTACCTAGAGATTTCTTCCTCATTTTGAAAGGACTTTATGATCCGAGTTTGGGTTTCCTATAGGCGCAAGCCCCTATAGTTAATCACCCTTCTCGATAACCAGAAAGAACTTTCGATTAAGGGTAGTCATCAATCAGATACGTTGAAATACGTGTTATCTAGCATACAGTAGGAGCATGGGCTTGGATTTGAGAATTTGATATTTAAAATAGAAATTTAACCATCTTGCACTTAAAGCGGATAGTGGGGAAATGGATGATGGACCCGATGAAGATCCCATGATTTCGTCGTCCTAGGCCATCGTGGTCCATGGTCTACTTAGTTGGAGGAGGTAGTCGATCCAACCTGACAGAAGGATCATTGTCGACAACTATGGGTTGCTTCATCTAAGGTTACCTTGTAGACTTGAAATGGATGTTTGTCTAAGGAGATAAATCTGAATCCATCTTAGATAATAGAGGGCTTTATGCCCTATCGATTATATCTTATTGATTCATATCTCAAGGATTTAATGTCACTAAGGAACATATTGGCTATGGCCATAACTGTAATTTAGCAGTGTCATTTTGCAGCAAAATCACTCAGTTCAGAGGGCCCTGGGTTATAACTGTTTATAATGTAGTGCCATTTAGTGTTAAAAGTGGCAGTCAGAGGACACGTACCACTTCCTTACTGACATGAGATTATTTGAGAATTGATCATAATGATATTTTTGACTACGCACTAGTTCTATATATGCTGAAGTAAATTTTAATTTGTCCACTCCGATAAACTATTGCGGAGCATGGATATATTTTGATTTAAGTGATTTGATAGGTAATTTTAATTTTAAACATCTTTGGATTTTTGGGATTTTGGATTTTTGAGGTTTTGTGTTCGTTTGAGAGGTATTTGAAATATTTGGAATTGACCCCCTCTGATTGAGATTTACATTCAACATGGCCATCATCGGGGTGTTTACGGAGTCATTGCATTTACTTGTATTTTCTAGAAGTTTTAAGGTATTTGAAAACATATGGGAACCCCTCCCGTTGAAATTTTCTATCAACACGGCCATCATCAGGGTGACTAGGGTCACTTGAAAAATTTTTAATTTTGTGGAAATTTTGATATATTTAAAATTAACCCTCTAGTTGAGATCTTCTATCAATGCAGCCATCATCGGGTTGTTTTGAGGTCATTTGGAAATTTCATTGATTGGACCTTATCGACTCTTTCTATTGGTCGATAGAGGATTGGGTCCCCATGGCCTTATATTTTTGTTCATGAATATCTTTTGTTATAGGCCTTGAAAGCCTTATATGAATGTATAAAACAAATATTCTGGTCGACACATTGACCGTATATCTGTTTGATAATTTGAGCCGTATTGACTCCTTTTTATCCATATAGAAAGATCAGGCTCAAACTACGTTCATTTTTTGACCCGTGCAACATCCCTAGACGTTAAGTGTATTCCCGTAACACACTTGTTGGGGCCTATGTAGGTTTATGAGTACACACGTCCTTTTGTGTACCTAAGTGCAAACATATTACATTACATGTGTTGGAGGAATTTTTGGATACTTCAGTTGTCCAGGTAACTGGCATTTAAATTCACTGTTCTATTTATAATCTCTTACAAGCCTTCTGTTTGCTTGTAAACAGGTTGCAGATCCGATGGTGTGGTGTTGCAGCTTGTAGACACCTTCTATCTTCTTGTATGAGTGTTACAGATCCGGTGGCGTGGAGTTGAAGCTTGTAGACACCTTCTATCTACTTATATGTGTGTTGTAGATCTAATGGAGTAGCATAGGAGCTTATGAATTGAGTTTTTTATTGCTTTGTATAGGTAGACTATCGTGCACAACTTGTCTCTTTCTATAGGTAGATTATAGCGCACTAACGAATCTCCCACTTTTACTGATAGATAACTGCATTCACTATAGTTCTCTTGCATTTTCTATATATAGCCTGTTATTTGTACAACAAGTTTCTTATAGTAACTCATTGGCATCCATATTTGTAATGATTCTTTGGCACTTTGCTCATAGGTGACATTTAGCATGTATAAGGGGCCTCCTCCAAGGGCATATATCATTTGCATTTATTATGCATCTTATATGTTATTTGGTTGTAGATAACTTATAGCATGTATACGGGTCTCTAACAGTAGTCCGTGGGAGCTTGTATTTGATGTAGTCCTTTAGCATTTTGCTTGTGAACATTACATCAGAGTCTTCTACAGTAGCTTGGGGGTATATTTATATATTAAAAATCAAAGATTATTTTCAGTTGTTTAATTTTAAAATTATGTTTAATAATTATTATTTTTAGTATTTTCTTTTAATTAATTAAATGATTAAACATTTAATTAATAATTAATTAAATTCAAAATTATTTTTTTAATTATAAAACTCTCATATATATATATATATATATATATATTAATTATTTTATTTTTAAACATATTTGTTTATATTTAAGTATATATGTATTTTAAAGTATTTTAAAATTATATACATTAAATCCCTTAATTTTGAGAGATCCTAATGGAATTATAAACATAGGTTATGTATGCGAATAACATTTATGGGGGGAAGATTAGTGGATGATTGGACTTCAATCATTTACTAATCATATTATTAATTTCGTTAAATTATTATTTAGTCTTCTTTTGCATGTTTAGGATGCACGAGAGCTTAGCTTAGGCCCTCATAGTTCTAAGGACATGGTGTGCTATGTTTTGTTGCATTTCTCTTTATGTAACCCCAAGGGTTAGTCTTTGACACCTGATTTAAACCTACTTAACCTAGCGACATCTTAAGTACAATAATTAAGGATCCGTCTAGCAAACTTAAAGAAATTCTAGGAGCTAAGGTATATCTCTGATTGACATGAAACTTGAAACATTTAAACTTAGTGATATCTTAAACCTCTAAGAACTTTTTAGAAATTTTTAGGGCCCTTTAAACTCTTTAATTAACATTAATTTAAACCCTCAATTAAGCCCCAAAACTTCAGAAATTCTAATAAATTCAAATTAAATCTAAAAATTATTTATAATACCTCATACTCTTCATAATTCAATCTTTAATCTCAAGAAATAAAAAGCCCCTTAATTGGACATCAATTTGAACATTAATTTTATTTTGATTAAAATCACTCTTTTAAATAAATTAAATAATAAAAAATTATTAAAAATTCAAAATTTTTCCCAAACACTTGAAAATATCTCTTTAGGTCATTTATCACATTTGGGGGTGATTCCTAGAGGTTTGGAGCTAATTTATATCAAAACATCTAAAATACCCTTAATTAAAGAATTTTAATAATTCATTAAACACCCTAACATTAACAAATCATAACTAATTCCAGCAAAATCCAAATTTGTTAAAGTATAAGGCATTGAACTCAAATTAAAATTTAGTATTTATTAGAAATACGATCTTTCCAGAAATCACCCTTAATTAAAAAGTCAACTTTTCGATCAACTGTAGTTCGATAACTAGGGCTTGAGATATTTTTGTATTAACTGCCTAGGATAGCCATGCAAGAGAGTCTATATTTTCTTTTTCATAATGTAATTTGTATGTAATGTATTGAGTTGTGAAAGTCTCTAAAGATATGACATTTCAAACATCAGGGATTCAAAGGGAAAAAGAAAGTCTTTTTATAGGGATTTTGTTTTTCATTTGGTTACCCTTCTGAAGGACAAATCCTACGAAGATTGAAGGAAGATGATCCATAGAAGAACTTGAAGTTGAAGATGAAGATGAATTACCTTATTTTTAAGACTTACGTCATTCAGTAGGATTAGAATCCAAATTACTATCGGTAAGGCCTAAATACCATTATTTTTCTGCAGACATGGGTTGAACTTACATGGCACTTTCCATGGTTTTTTTTTACTCTGATGGTTTTATTTATATTAATGTGTTTATTCTATTTGCACCGTAAAAATTACCTATTTTTCATAAGTTTCTTTCTTGCATGTGGATACGCCTGATTTTGATAGGTTCTTTAGGAATAAAATTCTTTTTACTCATACATGAGCTCTAAAATTTTAAAAATTAAATAATATAGAAACCTAACAATCTAGTAAATAATCAAAATCATCCGGGGTCGCATGCACATTAATGCATCCTTTCTCTCCTTTCTTTAAGACACTTCATCGTCTGCAGGTAGAGTCTAAAAAATTTGACCTACGAGGATGAGGTGCTAGATTTGGGAAAGCCTATTCTTTTTTCTTAAAAAATTATTTTATAAGCCTTTTTTAAATTTCAGGCATTTATGATTTGAATACTTTCAACTACCATGTATTGCATTAGAAACTAATTTAATAAAAAAATTAATTATATTAGTTTTAGAAGCATTCAGCCTACAAAATTACAAGACCACTTATGAACCTCTCTAGATGTCGGCCTTAACTTCCAAAAATTGAGCCATCCACCCATCTTTTATAAAGTCCGGACAACATGGATTTTATAAGACTAGGTGGTTAGCTGACTTTTCTTTTTAGACAAGATATAAGTCTAGGATGTATTAACTAGGACACATGTGTCAGTATTGTATATAGAATATTAAACCCATTCTAGATTTAGGGTTTAAGGCTACTACTATAAATTTCTTATAGTATGCTTCATTGGTGAGTAAGTCTTCTATTCTTCAGGGGCTATAAATCTTGCATATCCATATCATATGAATAATGCCACCTCCATCTTTCTCTCTTGTATGCTTTAAGTGTAATGTTTATTTCTTTTCTTCAATTTCCTCACACTACACTGGTTCCTCCGGATATTGGCATGAGCAGTGTATGTTGACTAAGCTTAATTGAACCTTTTTTTCCTTTAAGTTGGAACTTCCTAGTTTCATCCCTATATGTCAATCCCATTTGAGAGAATAATGTAGGATCCTTAATCGAGAATATTCTTAGGCCTCGACTTAAGATATAATTAACACCTCCTTGAGAAACAAAATTTCATATCAAATAAACCACATCCGAGCTGATATATCAGTGGGGGAAACCACATGACTTAGATCAGGTCGAACATATTATTACTAATCGAGGTGCATATGCGAAAGCTAACATCCTCAATGGTTAATCATATATGTGATCTAATCTGCCCTCCCATTGGCCAGCTTGCAAAGAGCGTAAATGTCCTTCGATCGGTTCATCCTTCGGGATAGTGTGGTCGTATCCTCTACACTTTGTCCCCTCACGATAGTGTTCCTTTCAAAGGTCCATAAATTTCTAGCGACCACGATGGGACTCGATTCTCTCTATATCTTTGAATTTTATATTATCCTTTATTGTGTGTACTTTATGATTGGTACTCCTTAAGTTAGGTTTGTCCTACTCTTAGCTAGAGTCCTCCCTAGTTAGGTTCATTTCTTCCTAGCTAGGGTTCTCCAAATCCCTTATATATTCTATTCTTCTTCTCTCTTAATATCATATCTTACTAATCATGTTAAAAATCTTTTATTCTTTTGTTGGCATACAATTCCATGACTTTCTTTGTTCTTTTTGTTACTTTTTGCTTTGGTTTGGACGTGCGGGTGATACTCCCTGAGTCCCTACTAGCTAGTTCCTCTGTTGGAGGAATCACTTTTTATTCTTTCATAGACTCAGTCTTCGTCACTCTTGTCAGGCTGACCCCTACTAAGGCTGCAGTCTTTTCTCCTCCTTAGAAGACAGGCTGCGTAGCCATATGCCCCTTCAGACATCTTGTTGCTCGGTAGACAGCCTGATGTTCCACTCTTGTTCGTGTGAAGCCATTGCACCCAGTGGTTATGAAGCCAATAACTAGACCACCCCTCATTAAGCCCACTCATATAGTGGTTAGGTGAGCACCACCTACTATACAAAATTTTCAGGCTACTCCAACCCCTCAGTGCTGGCAGCTAGTTGTGACTCCTTCGGTTGCTCCAGCAGAGGTAGCTCATGTTCGGGTTTCCCCTCCTTTTTATTCCTCCAGAAAGAGAGGTGCTCTGATCGAGCTGTCTTCAGCTTCTTTCCATCAGGTTTCTATGTTTACTCATCTCTCTCACCTGGAGACCACTAGGTAGAACCCAGCGCTTCCTGTTCCCGTAGCCCCTGTTCCCTTGGTCTTCTGTTTGTTTGTTCAGACTTAGATTTGTCCTCTGCCTCCATCCTTGGGAGAAGGCTCGGAGGAATAAAAATAGAAGACTTTAGTTAGCTACATCAGAGGCATCTAGGAAGCAGATGGCAGACTCAGTGGCTCAGCAGTAGCTAATTCAGAAGAGGGTGGTCCCCGTATATTGGGAGCCACGCCCACTTCCAATTACACCTATCCTAGATGTTGTAGTAGAACTTGAGATAAAAGCAATTTAGGGAGGATGCTTCTCTCCTCTAACACATAGTGGTGATAAGGAGGACATCACTTACATTGCAGCAACCTCTCCTGTTACCTATACTTTATCGCACACTAGGGTCCCCAGGGACCTGCTTGAGCCCTTGCTTAGTGGATTTAGAGTATCATCCGCTTAGCATGTGGTAGAGTACTTATTAGTAGATAGAGGTTACTCTATCAGATTTCTCAGAAGCATGTTCTTTTATAGAGATGGTCCTTGAGGAAGAGGTACCGTTGGCAGAGAGGTCAGCCACCATGACAATTGGTCAATTCAGTTCTTTCAGTTATACCGAAGATAGTTGCTCCCATTATTGGATGATGCCCATGTCGTCATGGACGTAGACATCAATCGGAGCATCGTAGAACTCAAATCAATTCAGTTGTTGTTGCCCCTCCGCAGTTAGATGCCCTAACTGGATCCCATCGCAACAAGTGGGTATTGAGACAAAGACAGGTAGACTCTCTTGTCGGGATAGTACAATTGGTTGAGGCAGTACAGTCAGTTAAGGTAGTTGGGTATTTAGATACATTGGTTCCTTCTATGTTAGAGGCAGTCCCAAAGATTTGTGATACAATGGCAGATATCGATGATCTTGTTCCTCCCGATGGTTTGCCACTCCGGGTAGAGGTAGTTCCAGTTCCTAGCCCCCATAGGATCTCTTCCTTTATGGGTCCGTATATAAAAGTGCTTTGTCTGACCTTTTTTGAGGAGGTCACACTTAAGGAGTCAGATGGAGACATACCAGTGCATCGGGTGTGTGTGATTGTTAGATAATGCCTCTCGTATGGACAGCAAGAGCCGGATGTTGATGATGAACAGGGAGAGCTCGAGGTAGGTGGATCTCCTAGGTCAGTTTATATAGAGGCCACAGTTCTATACCTACAAATGCAGATGATAGAGATGGCCAGAGTCATAGAAGTGATGACTGCTCAATTTAAAGCATTAGGTGTGATGCCCCAAGTTATGGGCGTAGGTACTCCTATTATGTCTAGGGGCGAGCAAGTAGTACCACCAATGTTAGTAACAGACCCTATAGGAGTAGATAGGGTCTAGAGAGCAATTCCTGTAACACCTACAGTAGCTACCTTCACTACCCCAGTCCAGAGTCAGTCAGCTCAACTTTCCGCCAGGTAGCATTAGGATCTGATAGCATATAAGGTCGAGCAAGCCATTTCTTCCAGGAAGTCTAGAGCGGTAGTTAGCAGGGTGAGACCTTACCTAGTTAAGTATGAGCAGGAGCCCTACTCCCTAGCTTTATTCCTCCATGATTTAGAGTTTTTGATGGGTTTAGGAACCCAAGGTAGCATGTAGCTCAATATCGAGCCATATATTGCTACATAGGAGGGAACAACACTTTAATATTGAGACTATTTGTCAGCAATTTAGTTGGGATGGCCTTTGTATTGTATGCTGACCTCCCCAACGATTTAGTACATACCTTTATAGAGATTGAGCAGTTGATTGTTCAGAAGTTTTTTTAGTGTCGAGCATAGAGTTACAGTGGTTGAGTTAGCTATGGCCAGACAGCATCGTTGTGAGACTCTATCATATTACATAGTCAGATGGAGGAACCTAAGTTTAAAGTGTGAGCCTTAGTTACATGAGCAGCATGTAGTAAGATCATATTGAAAAATATAGATAGCCCTATAACACCTTACTTGAAAGGTTTCAGCATTAAAACCTTTCAAAAATTATTGAAAAAGTGATTAGTTTGTATGACAATATACCCGATACAGTCCCTCCTAAGGTTGATAGTCAACCTTCGTGTAGTCCTCAGCAATAGGAGTCATTAGGGGCACCTCCTCCTAGGATAGGAGAGGTACATAGTACTTTTGAGCCTCCATATAAGGGCAAGAAGCCCATGACCAGTTCAACACCATCGTACTAGTTGTATACACTAGGTCATTTGATAGCGCAGTCCAGACCCTCCCGTAGGATCCCAAAGAGTCAGCAATACCTACAGGAGAAGCTTAGTAAAGAATACTCCTTTAAGAGGGAAAGTTTAAAGAAAATATTCAAATTCTTTATTAAAAAAACATCTTGATATTCCCGACGAATAATAGAGTGGAAAAAGTGAGGCAGACAGATCACCCATTCTATTGTCCCTTCCGTAGATATATCAGGCATGACATAGAAGATTATTATGTGTTCAAGGCTAGAGTTGAGAGGCTCATGGCTCGTGGGAAGATACACCTGTAGGATAGTGACTCGGTGCAACACCAAGGTAAGACTACTCTGATTTTTCAGATAATTTTGGGTTCCAACTACAGTGACAATGAGAGTAGTAGCAGTAGATTACCTCGTAGTTCTAAGGTAGAGTAGCAGCTAGCACTCTATCAGAAGATAAAATAGATTATCAAGCAAGCAGTTCAGAGTTTAGAGGTAATTTATAGGTGGCCTTCCCAAGCCAAGTCGATAGTTTCCACCCTAGTTACTTTGTTAGTACCTTTTTTTTCTTCTTCTTCTGTTATAGTGCCTATTGAACACATTTTTTTTCTTCTTTATGTAATAAGAAAATGTATGAAAAAGAAAAGATTGTTACAACCCAAGAGGGGAAGATAGGACCCCTTTCAGTGCTTAAGTTGAATGACTTCATTCTCCCTTCAACTGATGTTGAAATAATAGAAGATGATAATTCTAGCTACGTCTGGTCTTGCGTTTCTTTTAGCTCTACTTCTTCTACCACTCGCTCTTTTCATGTGTTATATATTTCTAGCAATGTTAATGATTCTTTATGTAATGATGAATATGAGTGTGATGAAGAACATGTATTTTCTATTCCAGATGGTGATTCCTATATGGATTTAAGAGATGAGTTTGAGAACCCACTCCAGTCGCATTTCTTAGAGTCAACACAAGCCATCACTGTTGAGCCAAGTGAATCTCATATTGAGGATGACTCAATACAGAAAGTTCACTTACATTGTGGGAAAGTCCTTCAACCCAAGATGGCTAGGAATACAAAAGAAAAAGATAAAAATATTGTTACCTAGCAGGATGATCCTATCACTTCTTCCCAAGAGCAGTCTAGGGAGAAGGGAAAAGACCATCAGCTAGAGGTTGATTATAATGTGTTGGCTCACTTGAGAAAAATTCTTTCCCTTCTTGGTGTCTACGACACTTTGATGATGTCTCCTAACTTTAGAGAGACCTTGATAAAAGCGTTTCTTGAGCTAGAGTCTTATCAAGTTTTCTTTGTTTCTGAATCTAGTGGGGATGCATGCTATTTGAGAGAGATATCATACATTACCTTTTCAAATCGAGATCTTCTCTTAGGGACTTCCGAGCATAATTATCTCTTATATGTCACCACTGAAGTTAATGGTTATGAGTTGAATAAGGTCCTCATTGACTAGGGAGTTTCAGTTGACATCTTGAGTTTTGAAAATTTAAAGGGCCTCTCCCTCGGTCATTTGAAGCTTTTTTCCGAGAAGATTATATTGAAATGCTTCAATGACCAAGGCCAGCGTGCTTTAGGGTTTATCATCCTGTCTTTGAAGTTTGGAAATTTTTTAACTGAGGTAAAGTTTCATATGATTGAATCTGATACTTCATACAAGGCTCTCTTAGAAAGGCCTTAGCTTCATGAGTATGGAATGATATCCTTTACCTTGCACCAATATATGAAGTATATAAGAAATGATGTGGAGTATTTCATTCCTGCGGATACTAAACCTTTTGTTGTGCATGAGGTCTCTATTTATGATGATGTCGAGAACTACATACCTCGGAAGACTCATAGACCTTCCCCTGCCCAGTTACCTGTGATACCTGCTAGCGTTGTACAGGGTCTTACGCAGTCACCTGCACAGGGTCTTATACAACCACTAGTACATGATCCATCACAGGTAGGCATTGAGTCAAATGTTTCCACTACAAATTTTGATAGATCTCTTTTCCAGTTTGTAGTTAGGCATGATGTTCCCCCTAGGAGAGATAGGGGAGACGAGGTAGAGGTAGAGAGTCGACTCACCCCCTGAGAAATTTTGACACTTGGATTCCTCCTCCCTCACACCTTAACTCTTCTTCTTTGACCGTCGAGGCTGACTCTTCGGATGATGAGATGATTGATGTTCCTCGTCATTCAGTCCCCTCCTCAGCCTTGTATTCCACTAGCTATAATTCACTTCCTACCTTCCGCAGGTACCTGATACATGAAGGTGGATTCGTTATTTATAGTAGCTCAAACGATGAAGTAGACTTCAGATGTCATACTACTACCAAACAAAATCTTTCCCATCAGATATGCGGAATGAGAGTCGAGGAGTCTCATTAAAGATATTTTATTACTCCTTCCACTAGTGTTAGTGGCTCACTATAAACTAACAAGCATTCTTTGCCTCCATTGTATGAATCCTTCGTGCAACCACGATCTAGTGAGTGTACCTCTTTGTCCCATAGCATAAGTGCCCCACTAGGTTCTAAGAGTCAGGGTCTTATAGGGATCGCTATGGATAATGAGTTCACACATGTCCCTCGTTTCTTTTCCCCTATTATGGAATGCTATATTGAGTGGGGTGTCATTCCTTTGACTTGGTCTGATGAACGAGCTCTATAATAAGTACGTGTTTGGTAAACTAATCAGCCTCAAACGCAAGAAGGTGTGGGTTATATGGTGAAGAATCAGTCTACTCATGCCAATATTCATGCTGTCTCTCATTCATATCTGGTAATTTATCTTGCCGATAAAGAAGATCCGGATGATGTTGAGGATAGGGTCTTTAATGCTCCATGTGAGTTCGAAGATGGCACCAATTCGACCATGGACGAACTGTGTGAGGTAAACTTGGGCACTGAATAAGATCTTAGGCCCATTTTTCATAGTGCCTTATTATCTAACTTAGAGGCTCAAGATTACATCAAGTTACTATTAGAATTTAAAGACTATTTTGCCTGGAATTACAATGAGATGCCTGGTTTAAATTCAGAAGTAGCAGTACCCAAGTTGACTATCAATCCTGAGACATTTCCTATTAAACAATCCCCTTTTAGGATGATATTAGAGATTGAGAAACAAGTGATCGCTAAAACTAAGAAGCTTATAGAAGCTTGATTTGTTCGTGAAAAGAAGTATCCAATTGGCTTGCCTACATTGTTCAGGCCGGAATAAGAGCAGACATATTCGTGTCTGTATTGACTTCCATGATTTGAACAAGGTATGCCCTAAAGATGATTTTCCTCTTTATATCCCAGAACCTATGGTAGATATAGCTTCATCCCATAGCATTTTCTCCTTCATGTATAGTTCATATGGTTACAATTAGATAAACATGGCTCATAAAGATGAGAAGTTTACTTCATTTCGCACACCTATATGTGTGTTTTGTTATAAGGTGATGTCCTTCGGTCTCAAGAATATTGGTGCCACCTAGCAACATGATATTACTGTTATCTTTTATGTGATGATACACTAATAAGTTAAATGCTATATGAATAATTTGGTGGTCAAAAACAATATCCGTAGAGATCTCCTTCGAGATCTACGAGTCATTTTTGAACGCTTGTGTAAGTATGACTTAAAAATGAATCCTTTGAAATGCTCATTTGGTGTTAGTGTAGGAAAGTTCTTGGGATTTATAATTCACTATCGTAGCATTGAAAATGATCCTTCTATGAGTAAAGTCATAGTGGATTTGAAACCTCTTAAAAGTCTTACCTAATTGAGATCTTTCTAAGGTAAGCTTGCTTTCTTACGGAGATTTATCTCCAATCTTTATGGTAGATGTCATTCCTTCGCTGCTCTAGTGAAGAAGGATGCTTGTTTACATTAGGATGAGTGTTGTCAGGAGGTCTTTGAGAGTATATTATGCTACTTGATGAACTCCCCTATTTTAGTTGCACCCATTCTAGGAAGGTTGTTAATTCCTTAAACTATGGCCATAGATGAATCCCTAGGGGCACTTTTAGCTCAAGAAAATAAGGAAGGCAAGGAGAATATCGCATACTACCTTAGCAGATGATTAATATCAACATAGCTAAAATACCCAGCCATAGAAAAGCATTGTTTAGCTTTGATCTTCGCAGTGCAAAAGCTTAGGCATTATATACTTTTGCACATGGTTAACTTGATTTCTCGAGTAAACCCCTTGTAGTATTTGATTACACGTTTGATCCTCTCAGGTAATTTAGCACGTTGGTCTATGATCCTACTACAGTTTGACATTATTTTTGTCCCTCAGCAAGCCATCAAAAGATAGACTCTAGCTAACTTTCTTGCTGCTCACTCTATCCCTGTAGATTCCCCACTCAATGATGATTTACCTGATGAGTTAATCATGAGTGTGGATGAACATGACTCCCCTACTTGGGAGTTCTACTTTGACGATGCATCATCCGTTAGCCTTATATCCAAATGAAACTCCCGTAGTTAGGATAGGTTTGAGCCATATTTTTGTATCCCATGAAGGTCAAATTCTTTAATACTCCTATAGTCTTTTAGAATCTCATACTAATATTGAAGGTGAGTATGAAGCTCTGATTTTGGGACTAGAGTTGACCATTCATATGAAAATTATGCGGTGAAGATCTTTGGAGACTCCCAAATAATTTTAAATAAAGTAGCTGGAGTCTTCAAAGTGCTTAAGCTTTAGCTCTTGTCTTATCACAACAAGGCAATATAGTTATTTTGTTTAATTCCTAAAGTAACCTTAGCTAAAATCCCTCAATCTAAAAATGCTAAAGCATATGCATTAACCAAGCTAGCTAAGGAGCTGACTGACCCAACTAGAAACCCAGTGTCTATTATTGTCTATTATCATCAAGCCATATGCCCCGCAGACTTGTCTTATCTCGATCAAAACCTTATAGTGTTTATTATTAGGAATAGTCAGATTCGAGAGTTCCCTTTATTGAGTATTTGAATCATGGCAGGCTTCCAGATGATCGCTCTCTCGCTGCTCAAATTAGAAAGAGAGTATTATCATTTGTTTATGTAAATAACACCTTGTATTGGTGCTCTTTTGACCAAATATGAATATGTTGCCTTAGTAATGAAGAGGCTCATAAGGTCATATGTGAGATACATGAGGGCTTTATACCATCTCATTATCATGTACCAAAAATGAAAGGTAAAATTAAATGCCTTGGTTATTGTTGGCCGACCATGATCCGTGATTGTATGGAGCATACTAGAAAGTTCCACTAGTGCCAAATTCATGGCACAGTGATTCACCAACCCCTAATCCGTTGCAACCTACTATATCATCTTGGTCATTTGAAGGTTGGGGCATGGATGTAGTGGGACTATTGACCCTCCTTCTGAGGATCATAGGTTTATTTTAGCTGTCACTGATTACTTCTCTAAGTGGCTGTAAACTATTCACTTAAAGAAGGAAAATCAAAGGATGTGATGCACTTCTTTCGTGATCACATTATTTAACACTTTAGTATTTTGCATCATATAATTTCTCATAACATCTCGTCATTTAGAAGCATCAAAATTGCTAGATTTGCCCAACACCATAATATTAATTGGCGATACTCTTCGATCTACTATTCGAAAGCTAATGGCTTCGCGGATGCATTCAATAAGACTATCGTTCAACTGATAAAATTTTTTTTGTGGCAAACAAGTGAGACTAACATGAGAGGTTATCCGATGCATTATGGACCTATAGGTTTACATACAATACTCCTACTTAGTCTACCTCATATGCTTTAGCCTTTGGGGTTGAAGCAGTCCTCCCACTTGAGGTCGAGCTCCCCTCGTTGCATGTGGTGGTTAGCCATAATCTTTCCCATAAAAATAATGCCCGACTACGGTTAGAAGAGCTTCACCTACAAGCTTATCAGAACCTCAAACTATACCAGACTTGTCTGGCCCGGTCACTTGATCGCCTTATTCGACCCCACACTTTCTGGGTTGGTGACTTAGTTCTTGTCTTGCGTAGGCCTATCATTTCACGGCATCACTGAAGTTATAAGTTTGAGCCTATTTATGAGGGTCCCTTCGCCGTAGAGTAAGTATATGAAGGTGGTGCTTACCTACTTATTGATGTAAATGGTGTTCACCCTATGCCTATCATCAATGGGCAGTACATAAAAAAGTACTGTGCTTGAGTTTTGCACGTCGCATGGAGAGCTTCCCTACCGCCTGTAAATGTCCCTCTATAAATGTACCTCGTGAAAGGATTCCTCTTATTTTTTGGGAGTCTATGTGGCCAAAATGATTTATCCTCTACCACGCTATGTTTGTTACAAAGAGTATAAGGTTGTCCTTAAACTGATTCGCTGCTACACCAAAGGGATGTTTGTGGTTATGCATTTGCACTCCAATCACATTAGTGCTAGCATATGGAATTAAAGCTGTGCTCTCAAGTATGGTTTGGGATATCAAAACCACTAATTCAAACCCCTTTGTGACATTTGATATTGGGTCCATATCGACTTATGTTAGTTAGGTGTGGTGATGTTGACCCACTATTCCTATGTGAATTTCACTCTTATATCTATCTTATTATGATAGCTTGTGCTCCCCAATTCATTCATATGAGTTCAATGTGATATGGGATATCAAAATAACTACTTCAAACCCCTTGTGAAAGGTGATACGCGGTACACACCTAATCTATATTAGTTAGGTGTGGTGGGAAAAATTATGTATCATCACGCAGATTTTGATTTCTCCTATTTTGTAATCGAATAATATATTAAGAATAAAGTACAATCTCGAGAGAGTGACATAATATTCTATAATGGATTCAAATCAAAATAGGATTTTGAAAATTGATATTTCTATAATCAAACACAGTTCAAAGAATGACATATTATTTCGAAAGATAAACATGAAATTCTTAAGAATGTGCTTAAAAATAGAAATAAGTTATTTGAAAAATTTATTTATTCTTTTATTTAGATATAGCAAGAAGAATATTATATCATCTTAAAAAACGAACATAACATTCTTGAAGACATCCAAAAGCAAGAATGAGTTTTATAAAATTCATCATTTTTAAAATTGAATATAACAAACAGGACATTACATTATCTGAAAAGATAATAATAACATCCTATAAGTATATTTAAGATTAGAAATAAAGTTTTTTAAAGTCATCTGCATTCCCAAAGATTCTTCCCTTATTTTATATGAATAAAACAAGGTTTATTTTAGTATGGGGTTCTCAAATCCCTATAGAAGCAAGCCCCTATAATTAATTATATCCTAGGAGGGATACTCCTAAGAAAACTCTCGATTAAAAAAGGGATTTCATACTCTTTTGACTACAAAGTAGAAGACAAGAAAAAGAAGTAAAGAGTTTTCAAGGAGAAAGCTCAATGTTGAACATTTATTAGCGAGTCAAAGGAGGAAAAGTAGGAGATGCTGGGTTCTGAGAAACTCAGAGGCGACCTCAGTCTACCCTATGTTGGGCTTTACATTTTTAGAGAGAAATTTTATGTTTAAGTTGACATTTTATTAGAAATTTGGGATTATATTCCCGGAGGGCGAGGACTTAAGATCTAAAAAGAATCTGCCTCAGAACCTAAATCTAATTTGGGTACTATAACATAGTGACCCGAACATAACTAATGAAGTGCAAATCTGGACTTACCCCGGCCTGGATTGGGAAGCCAGCTAACCACCTAGGCGCTTTAAAACCATGTTTCAAGTCTCTTATGAAAGATAGGTAGGGACATTGCTTAAGTTTTAAGGAATTAGGGGCCGACATCTAAGACATTTCTTAATTAGCCCCTCAACTTATGTAGGGTTAGTTATGCCAAAAAATGCAATTAATATTGCAGACTCTTTTTAATTTGTATCTAATGCAATGCATGCTAATTGACTCGAATGCATAAAATGAATATGAAGCAATTTTAAGATTAGGATTAGAAAATAGGTTTTTCCCTAGAGATTGTACAACTTTCCCTTGACAGAACTGCACCCTCATAGGTCAAGTGGTCTGCCGGAACCCACAGGCGGGGAGGTGCCTAACAAGGAAGAGAAAGTAATAATATGCTTATGCTGACTCTCGGCGGTCCCGAGCTTACTTCTTAGATCGTTAGAGTTACTATGTGAGCCTAAAATTTTTATTAGAGTTACAAGTAAAAGAATTTTATTCGTACCCTTACTAAGAAAAGCACTCCGATTCGTATCCAGGCTAAAATAAAACACGACATGCAAGGGCCCTAAAAAAAGCTGCTGCACAAACAATATAAACAATCAAATTTAATAATCCAAAATATAATATCTAATGTCCAATGCCCAATGTCCATATAATTACACCCAGAATTTGCAGAAAAGTAAAGTGGCCGGGCACCACTGATAACAAACCAGATTCTAATCATAAGAATAACGCAAGTGATTTTAAACTGGGATATATTTTTTCTTGTATCTTTATTTCTTCGTCTTCTTTCTTCCGTCTTCTCATTTTTGCTTTTCTTCTTCTACGAGCTTCTTGGATCCGCCGGGCCTGAATATTCAAATGAAAAGAAACTCATCCCTAAAAGGAATATTTTCTTTTCTATTCGGATACTAAAATCATCATAATTTGACTTTTTAAATAAAAGAGAATAATCCTTTAAGGTATATTCTAATTTGTTTGGATTCTAAATTGGATGTAATATCCCACTTTCAAAATTACTTTCACATTTTTCAAATACATTTACATTACATTACATTTCGCAGAAAGAAAAAGAAGATCTAGACAACCTGTAGGGTTATCCTAAGCAAAATCATCCCAAGCAGTTATATATTCGCATTTAAATTAAATCAATTAGTTATATTTGGCCACACTCTTTTTTATTTGGGGGCTAAGCAGCTGAAGCACATGTAGCATTTATATGATTATTAATTAATTAGCCCCCTTTACTGCCCTACACGAGTGTGGCCACCTGCAAAAAATTTTGTTAACAACCATATCGCTCCTAACCTATGAGTAATCTAATCGTCAATCAAATCATATCACAGAGTGCAGTAAAAATAAATAAACAAACACACCAACAGTTTTACATCCAACATGCAATAAAAGCCGAGAAAGCCTGTCACAATGCAGTAAGAAAATAAATACCGGCCTAACCTAAAGCTAGAGTCGGTTGTCCTAGCAAACAAATCTAAGTGTGTGTAGTAAGTTATGAGGTTTTGATATGTCCTAGGTTAATTATTGGCTAAAGTTTTCTAATTGATTAAATTTTAATTTGAAAATATTCATTAATTCTAAGGTGAGGTGTCACTAAATTTTCTATGTTATATGTTTCTATCCTATAGTATACATGCATCCTAAGTCTAGGTTTTCTAAGACTCGATCTTTAATTATTGTCCTTAAGTGTCACTAGTATTGTACATGGTAAGAAAATTTTGTTATCACTAACCCTTAGGACTTTGCGTGCGTATAAAAGAGTTTAAGGATCTAAGAGTAAATAAAAGTAAACCTAATAAAATTAAAGTTACTATAAGGACCTAAAGGAAGGGTTCGCACAAACCACATCAAGGGGCCCCTAAAGGTTTTCTAAGTTTAGAATACTCACAGTCACCAAGGGCTACGACCCGATGGTTCCGCCCGTAGCACCTCTACCCGGCTGGATAGAGACGACTGACGCCATTAGCTCCTTGTCCTTTTGTTCCCTCTACCGATACCGTTCCTCACAGTTTATGTCAATAAAGAAAAGAAAATAGAGATTAGAAAGCACATTTAATAATTAATAATAAAATAATTGAAATTTAATGAAAATAAAGACGTACCTTTTTTTTGGGCTTGAACACTGGCTTTGTTGACTTTGCTTTTGAACATTTCGATTCTCTACTTCTTTCAACACAAGTCTTATCTCTCAAATTATATATACTTTTCTATTATCACACACTTTTGCTTCTTAACAATCTAACTTTTAATTTTCACTCTTACAAACACTTTGTTCTTCAACATAAACTCTTCCACACTCACCCATATCTTAATTTCACAATCCAACCTTTCTCTTCACTTATCCCACTATTCACATTGTTTTCCAAAAACTCACACAAACACCTTTCTCACACAATTTTCACCTTTTTCAAATTGAACATTTTTCATTCTCCAACAATCTAGCATTAATTTACCATTTAAAGATCACAAACTAAACTTTTCATTTAAATAATTCACTTTTCATTTTTTCAAAATAACAAAATTCACTTGTCAAACTACACTTATACTTCTTTCAAACCAAACACTTTACTTTTCACATACACATTTGAGAATGAAAATCAAACTTCTTCCTTTCATGCAATAAACAAAAAAACTCCTCAAAGTTGAAACCTAACACTTTCTACTAAAATGCAATAATAAGAAAATGGATTTGATTGCGGATTTATTTTTTCTAAATTTCAGGAAAATATTCCAACTACTTAACATAGAACAACATTATCTTTAATAAAGACAAAGCTAATATTTGAAATATAAAGTGTTCCAACAGTTTTCAATATGATTATCTACATGGCTGCCATATAAAATCAAACAAATGTAGAAAATTTAAGATTCAAAAAAGTACATAAGTATCTCTTTATTAACGATGATTCTTCAAAGTTAGATGTAAGCAACAGTACTATTCTCAATGTTCATGGTGCAGATTTTCAAAAATTCATCACATAGGAATTTCTTTTCATATTAAGTGTAATCCATCTTAGCATCCAAGTTTCATAAAAGAAGAACCAATATCAGTGGAGAATAAACTTCCATATTTATTTCGACATAATTTCCTCTAAAATCATATTTAAAAGAAATTCATTCCAAAAGAACATTCAAACCAAAAATTCATCACGTAGAAAAATTTGTTTTGCAACAAATGCAACATATATTTATGATTCCTATAAATTTTTACATCAGGAAACAAAATCTTCTTCAAATAAAGGTTCCTCTTAATCTATCACATAAAACTAAACAAGAAACTAGAAGGAGATGGAAAGATTAGGGAAGAGGGGTAAGAAGCAGTATACCTAAACTCACTTAAGGCAAGAGTGTTCGGATCAGCCTCCTTGAAGCGGGACGAATGGGAATTCGCAAACTGGTAAGAGGCGAAGCTAGGGGAGTTCAGTTTCTAGGCTTCTCACGACCAAGGAGGTGACGGGCTGTGGCTTGGGGTTGTGCGAATGACAGGGAGGAGATCGGGCAGTTTGGGTCTTCACGCTAGAGAGAAGAGATGGAGAGGGAGTTCGGGATTGTAGAGAGAAATGAATGGGAGCCTGGGTAATTTCTTTCTGTGCGTGTGAGTGAGAGGGGAGAGGGAGTTCGGGAATGAGAGCACCGTGCGAATGGGAAGATGCAAACTGGGAGGAGGCCTTCGTGCTATGTGTGCGAATTAGAGAGTGGGGGAGGCTTGGGCATTTTCGAACTACAGAGAGAACCGGTTCTGCGAATGGCTGGGAGAAGGAGATTATGTGAACTGCATAGAGCGACAAGGGCTTGAAGGTTTCGTGAGTTGTCAACTATAGAGAAGATCGTGGGTGGGTATTCAGCTCTGTGCGAATAGGAGAGGGGCGGTTTCGTCCGAAATAAGAGGGAGAGAATGAGATCGTGGGAGTTGGTTTGAACCGCTCAATCAATTTCAAAACTATTTCTTAGTTCAAAATTAATGGTTAGGATTAAAGAAAGATTTAAGGGTTGATTCGATTTGATCAAAAAATTAAATTAGACTTTTATTAGAAAGAATTTGGTGTTTGATTGGTGAATTGATTTGAGCCCAATGATGTATTAATTTGATTGAAAATAAATTAGATTGAGTCGATCAACATCAACGAATCATAAATCGAGCTTGATTTGAGTTCATTTGGAGTTGAATTAAAATTGGATTGAATTGATTTTGATTTGAGTTGAATGATATGTCTGAGTCGATGCTATGTCATTAGGTGTCCACCTAAAGGAAATCATGCGGGTGACGTCTATTCTAGGCTACGAAGGCCTAGGTGCTAGAGTTGAATCTTGGGAAATTGACCTCGAATAATGAGGTCAACAAGGTGTGGTGATGTGGACCCACTATCCCGATGCGAATTTTTTCCTCATGTCAATTTTATTATGATAGTTGTGCTCCCAGTTCATTCATATGAGTTGAATGTGATATGAGATATCAAAATCATTGAATTGTATCCTTTAGATATGTGAGATACTAGGTCCATACCAACCTATATCAGTCAGGAATGGTAATGTTGATCTACTATCTGTATATAGATTTCACTCATACATTAATTTTGATGTGATTGTGCTCCCTAGTTCATTCATATGAGTTGAATATGGTCTAGGATATCAAAACTATTGACTTAGATCCTTTAGAGATGCGATATTGGGTCCATACCAACCTATGCTAGTCAGTAATGGTAATGTTGATCCACTATTTGTATATAGATTTCATTCATACATTAATGTTGATATGATTGTGCTCCCCAATTCATTTATATCAGGTGAATGTGGCCTGGGTTGTCATAGCTAATGCTTCACTTCTATATAAGATCCTATATAATTTCTCTCTCCCTAATTTTATTCATGTGACAAATATGGTCTGGGTTATCCAAGCCATTCATATCTCCCTCTTTTTATGTTACAATCATAGAGGATATCTTCATACTAGGAGTAACTCATACATATGATAAATATTCTCTCTACCATGTGTTCTCTTTGACAGTAAGGGGTATGCCTAGTTTATGATTGTGAGCATATTATATATATATGAAAAAATATGATGATAAAAAAGAGGGAAGCTTTCAGTCGAGCAAAACTGGTTGCCATTATCAAAGGTGGAACCCGACTTTACTCTTCAAGAGCTCAAGTTCCCCAAACTTCTCTTTTCCTCTCCTTCATAGTATCTTAGTGATTTCTTCAGGGATGAGCCTATACTTATTTTGTCATTATTCTTTATGATTGTGGTACATCTTGTCATGGATGTTAACAACACTTGTTTATGGGCTTGTATTTTTAATGCTTAAAGATCAGTCCCTTTCTGCTCACTTTTAGCAACTTACTTTCTCATTCATTCCCCACTCTCAGCTGCTAGAGTAGTTCTATGGATGTGGTGGTGTTACTTTCACTTCCCACAGGGTCCCACCAGTTGTTATCGGTGTTATCATTGTGGACTTTTGATGATTATTGATCCTACTTGTAGTTACTATCCTCGATGGAGAGTACGTCCCCTCACTACCTCGAGTTGTTTCCTAATGATGATGTAGTACACTTAGTCTTAGTTGTTAGCATCACTATTTTGAGAGCTTTGATTTTTCAATAGAAGATCAGCTCCCTTTCTTCTCTTAGCAACCCACTCTCTCATCAGTGCCCTACTCTTAGTTGTAGAGTAGTTCTATGGATGCATTGGTGTTACTTGCACTTCCCACAGAGCCCTACCAGTTAGGGTGGGTGTTACCACTGTGATCTTTTGATGGTTATCAATTTTATTCGTAGTTATTATCCTTAATGGCGAGTGTGTCCCCCCGCTATCTTAAGTTGTTTCCCTTGTTGTGATGTAGTACATCTTATCTCGGATGTTAGCATCACTTCTTTGAGAGCTTTGATTTTCTAGCTAATGATCAGCTCCATAGTTTCTTTTAGTGACCTACCCTCCCATTCATGACCTACTCTTAGTTGCTAGAGTAGTCTTATGGATGTGTTTAAGTCGCTTTCACTTCCTCGTTTGTGATGTAATACTTCTTATCTCAGATGTTAGTATCACTTCCTTGAGAGCTTAGATTTTTTAGCAGAAGATCAGATCCCTAGTTTCTTTTCGCGACATATCCCCCCATTAATGCCTTACTCGTAGCTGTTAGAGTAGTCCTATGGATGCGCTGAGGTCACTTTTACTACCTACAAGGTCCCACTAGTTTATGTGGGTGTTACCGTTGCAAGCTTCCGATGATTATTGATTTTATTTGAAGTTACTATCCTCGATGGCGAGTGTGTCCTCTCGCTACCTCGAGTTGTTTCCCTAACGGTAATGTAGTACATCTAGTTTCAAGTGTTAATATCACTACTTTAAGAGTTTTAATTTTCTAGTATAAGATCAGCTCCCTAGCCTCTTTTGATAATATTTCCCCCCATTCATGCCCTACTCTTAGCTACTAGAGTACTCCTATGGATGCGTTGAGGTCTCTTCCACAACCCACAGGGTCCCACTAATTTATTTGGGTGTTACCGCTGTTAGCTTTCGATGATTATTGATTTTATTCAAAGTTACTATCCTCGGTGGCTAGTGTGTCTCTTCGCTACCTCGAGTTGTTTCCCTAGCGGTGATGTAGTACATCTGGCCTCAAGTGTTAACATCACTGCTTTGAGAGTTTTAATTTTTTAGCAGAAGATCAGCTCCCTAGACTTTCTTGGTAACCTATCCTCCCATTTATACCCTACTCTCAGCTTCCAAAGTAGTCCTATGGATGCGTTGAGGTCTTCTTCACTTCCCATAGGGTGCCACTAGTTTGTGTGGGTGTTATCGCTGTGAGCTTCCGATGATTGTTAATCCTATTCATTATTATTATCCTCAATGGCGAGTGTGTCTCCTCGCTAGATCGAGTTATTTTCTCGTTTGTGAGTTAGTACATCATGTCTCATATGTTAATATCACTTTTTTATGAGCTTTGATTTTCTAGCAAAAGATCAGCTCTCTACTCTCTTTTGCCACATACTTGCCCATTGGGACTCGACTCTTGGTTGTAGAGAGGTCCCTTGGATGTGTTGATATTTTTTTCACTTCTTATAGGGTCTCCATCAGTTAGTATGGGTGCACCACTTTGATTTTTTGCTGGTTATTTCTCCTCGATATAGTTTTGTTCTTCGTAGCGAGTGTGTCCCCTCACTGCTTTAGTTATTACTCACTCAGAATAAGATCATCCCTCTCACTCTGTTGATGGCGTATCTCTTTCTGTTGTCCCTCGATGCATTAGTCTGATGCATCCCCATTTTCATGTGATGTTAGTGTTTCCTAAGAAATTCTGTCGGCATTTTGGATACTTGTGGCTACGATGATTTGTCCTCTACCACATGCTAACCAAAATGCTAGCTCGGGATTTCTTAGATAATTATTTTCTTGGGATTCTCCCATCTACCATTTTCTTTTCACTCATATCCCTACATAGATGTGTGTCAGGTGTTGTTGAGATGACTTTTCCTAATTATCTTGCTGCTTCAATATGGTCAGGCGGACATCAGATTTTATGGCTTCTTTATTTACTATTTCGATATAATTAGGCAAATATCAAGTCATCCTCATTCACTATTTCAATATGGTCAGGTGAATGTGAGATTCTTTCACCTTATATTATACTATTTCGATATGGTCAGGTAGATAGTTGATTTACTCTCTTACTTTGACTCCTTACTCAGTGTTTTGATATGATCAGATGAGTATTGAACCGATCACATTTTCTATTATGATATGGTCAGGCAAGTGTTAAACCTTTCTTGGTTGGGTCCCCGATAGAGTCCCGAGGAGGCATACCCTACCACCCTTTGATTCCTTACTCACTATTTTGATATGGTTAGGTGAGTATTGAGCCGTTCATATTTGTTGTTTCGATATGATCAGCCTGATGTTGAACCTTACTTGGTTGAGAGTCCGATAGAGTCCTTGGGAGGCAAACCTCACCACCCCTTCACTTTTTGTTTCACTATTTTGATATAGTCAGGTGAACATCGAGTTATCTATATTCACTATTTCAATATGGTCAGGTGAATGTCTGACTCTTTTCGTGATTGTCTTGTTATTTTGATATGGTCAGGCAGACATCAGATTTCGTAACTTCTTTATTTGTTGTTTCGATATGATCAAGTAAATATTAATTCACTCCATTAATTATTTCAATATGATCAGGTGAATGCGGAATCCTTTCACCTTTTATTCTATTGTTTCGATATGATCAAACAAATAGTTGGTTTACTTTTTACTCTAGCTCTTTATTCACTGTTTCGAAACAGTTAGGTGAATATTGAGTCACCTCTTTCACTGCTTCAATATGGTCAGGTGTATGCGAGATCCTTCCACCTTCTATTATACTATCTTGATATGGTCAGGCAAGTAGTTGGTTTTACTTAACCCTTTTGCTCTTTATTTCACTATTTTGATATGGTCAGTCAAACATCTAGTTTTTCACATTCACTGTTTCGATATGGCCAGGTGAATGTGAGACTCCACTTTACCTTTATGTTCTTCTCTATCCTGCCCTTACCATAGGGTAAGGAAGGTAGATGATCTCCCTATTTCCTTTTTTGATGATCCTCCATATGTTCTTTATCTCGCTTTCCTTATTACATTCGGAAAATGCCACCATGCGCGGTTCAGTAGTTGTTCGCTACCCCTGTTGGGTGTTTATTTCTTGACCTTATTTTCACCCAACCTTTGGGTCAAGGGGGTTGACTTGGTCAAATTGACCAAGCCATGCCCTAAGACCACCTCCCTTAGGCCGAGTGGGTCAAACCTGGTCTATTGAACCCAGACCCATACCCTGGGTCACCAGGTCAACCTAGATTGACCCAATTAGCCCCAATTTGAATTCTAATCAATTCCATTCATTCCTTGGCTTTTCCTCTCACCCCTTGGACTTAATTGACCAAGTTGACCAAGTCAACTCATGGCTTGGTCAACCTAATCCTTAGTTGGTCAAACCTAGCTTATTTTAGTCAAATTCAAGCTATTTAATGCATTAAAAACATTCCTAGCAATCCCTTTTCCCAAACCATGGCCAAATAATCATGTTTCCTTCTTAATTCAACTTAGAAATGATCTTGGCTGTTGATCATAAGTCTAAGGCTTTAAGTAGAGATGCTCCATATTGAGGACTTTTGCTCTTGCCTTCTCGCTAAGTCCCCTTAGCTTGAAATATTTTGGAAGAAGCTCTCCTCAATTCCCTCCACCTTTACACAGTCAGACCCTACAGGTTAAGGCTGGCGGCGGTGAGATCTTCGATGAATCGAGACCACAAACCTTCCAAGGAGAATTCTCGATGATCCACGACTTTTCAGACTGTGAATTGAACTAGAAAAATATACTTGGACAATCTACAAGCTCAACCGAACTCAAATCCCGAAGATCCAATTGTTAGATCTCTCAAAAACCCTTACCCTAGGTCACTACACTTAGACTTAAATAACTTTTCATATAGTGTAGTGTGTTTAGAAACATGATTTTGGTCCCCCATTAATGCTCTACATTCCTAGCTAGGATCTGTGTTTAAAATTTCGTTAACTTTCATCACGTGGATCGAGAGAATGAAGAAAAATATGGGTTTAGTGTTCGGTTTACGTAACCCGAGCATTACGTAAGATCCGAACTATTGATCGCGTGATCAACAATATGGATCCATCCGTTCCACGACATCCATTCTACCGTAGATCCTATCCCACGCGTAGTTGCTCTGTCCAGCTCGAAAGGAGCCGTTGATTCATTTCAGCGGAGGATAAGAAGGCCATAGGAGGCCGACTACCTGCTAAGTGAATGTCGCATCGCATCAGCGACAATGATTATCGTGGTTATTGTGGCAATGATTGCTAGCTGTGCCATCACGCCGTCACGTAATCATTGTTTATGCTTCACGGACCCAATTCAAGCCAGCCACACATTCTTATCGACGTTTTTTTATTTAAATTATTTAAAATTCTTTTTAAATACTTTTTTAATTCATAAAACTTATAAAATAATTTAAATTTTTTTAAATCCCAAAATTTAATATTTTATATCATTATTTTCAAAAAATCAAATCTTTTAATTTAAAATATAATATATATTTTAGGTTATATTAATTATTAAATATTTTGTATTTAAAATTAATAATAAGTTTTAAATGACCCAAATATTTAAATTATTTTAAATTTTTTTTTTTAATTTAGAGAACTTTAATATTTAATTTTATTTAATTTAATAATTATTATTTTTAATTTTAAGTTATTTTAAATCCTTTAAATACTTTAAAATTTAAAAATTCTCAAGTAATTCTTTTTAAATCCTAAAAATTTGTATAATATGAAAGTTCGTTAGGGATGTTAAGCCCTATGAATCGGCCCAAGGCTAATTAAGAGATAGAGATGAATTGGTAATAAAATATCTTTCAATCAAAACACAAATCAAAACCAATATTACCACAAAGAAAACCAAATGCGGAAATTAAATGCGGAAGTAATAAAGGAAAGAACACACCAGATTTATAGTGGTTCGGTCAGACCTTGACTTACATCCACTCCTTGGAGGCACCCTCCAAGTATTGCACTAAACTAAGTGTCTGTCCTTTAGCCCCCACAGCTAGGTGGAGAAGCCCTTACAAAATCACTTCCACCTTCCTCGGTGCGGCGGAGTCGCCAGGTCCTTTGACACTAAAGAGATATTCTTTGATGAACTTCCCTCGAGACAAGCCTTCAATCTGACGGTATTCAGGTGCGAGCTTGCCGGAGCAACCATATGGAACCCCTCCACACTCCCTTGAGTCCCCCCTCACAGGATCTTCTCCCTCTCTCAAACTCCACCCTTTCCTCACTACCTTTCAAGCTCTCTCTTCAAGTTTCTCCCAAAAGAACGAAGCTACAATGGCTGCCAAAGACACTTACAAAGTGTCTTGTTATAGCTTAAATAGAAGATCTCAAAACAAGCTCATTAATGTAAGTTGCTGACATTATCGTCCAGGACGATATAAATATCGTCTTGTATGATTAGTACAAATTAAGCTCATCAGCCCAGGACGATTTGAGACTATCAGAAGAAAATTTGTTACATCATCCCAGACAATTAGTTTAAAACCGATGTCAATCGTCCTGATCATCGTCAGAAATAAATGCCGGCCGATGTAAATCGTCTAGGACATCGTCCCGATCGATCCTACGATCGTCCAGGATGATGTAATTATATAAATAAGCCATTAAATATAATATACTCAAGAAAGGAAATATGTACAAACTGACTCAGACCTAGTCTACCCAATCTTTAGCTGGTTCAAAATTGCAGTCTAATCGGGTGGACCGTAAATGTTAGTAAAAAAGGCTGTCATAGAGAAATAAGAATGTTTGTTATCATCATAATCATAAACCATAGATCCGCAATAATCTCCCCCTTTTTGATAATGCCAAACATTTCAATTTGAATTTTCAAAAAGTAAACACACTCTCCTAATCTCCACCTCACTAAAATAAAACTTTAAAACTTAGGGGTGATAAAAATCTTTTTGTTATTTTTAAATTTTTTGAAAAAAAGAGATACAAACAGTACAAAAATTCAACAATACGTTCTCCCCCTTTGACATTATCAAAAAGAGGAGAGGCACAAAAAAATGAACAAAAGACAAAAAAGTTCCCTAATCTAGTGAAAAAAAAATAAATATTCTTAAAATGAGAAAGTTACCTCTTGGTTTTAATCAAAAACTTAATAGAATTGTATTGACTACGCATAGCCTAAAAAAGATTAGAAATTCAAAATTTGATTATCCAAACTCAAGTTCTCTAAAAAAGGCTAAAAAAACTTTTTAATTCAATATCTAAATCAAGGAATAATTTAGAAAAAAAACAATCATTTTTCAAAAAACTCCTTCCATAGAATATATCTAGTAGAAGATCAATGCACGAATTGTTGAATGAAGAATCAAGATTTTCAAATTCAAGTATTGAAAGTATCAAGAGTTTTCTTAAGTTTTTAAGAAGTACAAGAATGGTAAGCATTAAACTTTGTGGGCTCATTTTATGCCTCTTGACAATTGGTTGGTGCACTGCGCATCTTTTGATACACTTTGTGTATTCTATTTTTTCAATTTGGCATCTTTGCGCATCTTTTATTTTGGCATCATTGGCCAATTTTTTGAATATGCTACCTTTTTTAAATCTAAAAAATAAAAGTAAACCCATCCTATTGACAAAGCGAATTTCTTGATTAAGAAAATTATGAGTTAGATTCAACAACTTGCAAAAGATTCCTATGCGATAAATAAAATGTAGGGAGATAAAAATTTAGTTTCAAAAACTAATTTAATAGATGAAAAGATTTTAAATCAAAAGTAGAATAACCTCTTTTAGGAAACAGAGATTGAGAGTAAAAAATATGAGTTTCCTTTCTTTATCTATTTTAGAGAAGTCAAACACAGTTTACCAAAGATTTCGAGAAAAAATAGAAAGTAGATTTTTCATTTTGGGAAAAGTGAATGTGTTTATTGATCAGAGAAAATTCTACGAAACAAGAAAAAAAAAATCAAAGAATACAAATTCATAAAACAAAAACACAACAAAGAAAACACAGATAGGGCCTTTTAACCATTATCTCTCTCCTAGTCCGATGCTTCAGAAACCAGATTTTCCTATGAGATTTTTTGCTTTTCATTATTTTCCCAGTTCAAATTTTATTTCGCCTTACCCTTTTCTTTCGTAGGAAGAATTCTTAAATTAGGGCACTGATTTTTTATATGTCCAGGCTTCCTACATCGAAAGCAAATAACGTTAGAAGAAATATGAACGTCCTTATCATTTTTACCTTTTTGTCACTTTTGCTTATGCTTTTGTGAGCTTTGTGATTTGCTTGACAAGTCATTATATTCATCATCAATTAAGCTATCTCTTTCTGTATCTTCAGCTTTTAGAATAATTGTTTCACCTGCATCTAAAAGTCTTTGACCCAAACCTTGCTCGTAGGCAATGAGTGAGTAAATCAAATTATCAATAGAATAATCATTCAAATTTTTTGATTCACAAATAACAACAATTTTAGTATCAAACTTATCTAGTAGACAACGAAGAATTTTGTTAACTTTTTCAAAATTTAAAAATTCTTTTCCTAAAGCATGCAATGATTTCATAATTTGAATAAACCTAGTATACATGTCGAAGATCATCTCATAAGGTTTCATGAAAAATAATTCAAAATCATGCATTAACATATTTATCTTGGATTGCTTGATTTCACTAGTGCCTTTGTATATGGTATGTAGTTTATCCCAAAATTTCTTACTAGTAGTGCACGTGGATACTAACATAAAATCTTCAGAATTTAAAGCACAGAAAAAGCAATTTAAAAATTTTGCATTCAATTGAGCTTTGAGTTGTTCTTCTCTATTCCATTGATTAAAAGAAATATCAGTTTTAACTCCATTAACAATACGTGACGGTGATTAATAACAAAATAAAATCATATGCCACATACAAAAATCAATTGATTGTAAGAAAGTAGACATGCGAGTTTTCCAAAAATCAAATGAGATATTTTCAAATAAAGGTGGTCTAGTGATTGAATAACCTTCTGTAATATTTCGATTAGCAAAATTAGTCATGAATAAAAAATTCAAAAGCTTTTAAAAACTTATTTTATGAATCCCGCTCTAATACCACTTAAAAGTGCTTTGATAGCACTAGAAAGTTCATTAGGGATGTTAAGCCCTATGAACCGGCTCAAGGCTAATTAAGAGATATAGGTGAATTGGTAATAAAATATCTTTCAATCAAAACATAAATCAAAACCAATATCACCACAAAGAAAGTCAAATGCATAAATTAAATGCGGAATTAATAAAAGAAAGAACACACCAGATTTATAGTGGTTCGGTCAGATCTTAACCTACGTCCACTCCTTGGAGGCACCCTCCAAGTATTGCACCAAACTAGGTATCTCTCCTTTAGACCCCACAGCTAGGCGAAAATGCCCTTACAAAATCACTTCCACCTTCCCCAGTGCGGTGGAGTCGCCGGGTTCTTTGACACCAAAGAAGTCTTCTTCTTTGGTGAACTTCCCTCGAGACAAGCCTTGAATCCGACAGTATTCAGGTGCGAGCTTGCCGTAGCAACTGTGTGGAATCCCCTCCACACTCCCTTGAGTCCCCCCTCACAGGATCTTCTCCCTCTCTCAAACTCCACCCTTTCCTCACTCCCTTTGAAGCTCTCTCTTCAAGTTTCCTCCAAAAGAATGAAGCTACAATGGCTGCCAAAGACACTTACAAAGTGTCATGTTATAGCTTAAATAAAAGATCTCAAAACGTGCTCATTAATGCAAGTTGTCGACATTATCGTCCAGGACGATATAAATATCATCCTATATAATTAGTTCAAATTAAGCTCATGAGCTCGGGATTATTTGGGACGATCAGAAGAAAATTGGTTACATCGTCCCGGATGATTAGTTTAAAATCGATTTCAATCGTCCTGATCATTGCCCAGAATAGATGCTGGCCAATGTAAATCGTCCAGGACATCGTCTTGGCCGATCCTACGATCGTCCCGGACGATGTGATCGTAACAATCAGCCATTAATGCTTTCCAAAGATACCAGATCAATTTAGGCATAATTGAGTTAGATCGTCCTGGACGATGTGTATATCGTCCTGGCCGATTTCCTAAAATAATGAATACCTAATCTTATCATGGCAGCTGATTCTTTCTGAATTGAGCTTATCATCCTGGTCGATACAAGCATCGTCAAGGCCGATCAGCTTATGACGGCTTCCTTAATGAGGATGCCCTAATTAGGGTTTCTGCTTTTGGACCGATCATCCAGGATGATATATATATCATCTCGGACGATGTTACCAAAAATAAAAATCTTTAGGTAACAATAGAAAATCTTTCAAGATACAAAATATCAGGAGCCACACTAAATACAATAGACTCAAGAAAGGAAAAGGTGTACAAACTGACTCAAACTTTGTCTACCCAATCTTGAGCTGGTTCCAAATTGCAGTATGATCGTGTGGACCTGAAATGTTAGTAAAAAAGGCTGTCATAGAGAAATAAGAATATTTGCTATCATCAAAATCATAAACCATAGATCCGCAACATAATACCTTAAAAGTTTTTTTTTAAAATTAAGAACTTTAATTTAAAATTATTTTCATATACTAAACCCTTACTTTTCATATTTATTTATTTATTATTTAATTACTTGTATGCTTAGATATTATTTAGTTCTAAGGATATGGAGTGTTATGTTTTGTTGAATTTCTCTTTATGCTACCCCAAGGGTTAGTCTTTAACACCTGATTTAAACCTAGTTAACCTAGTGATACCTTAAGGACAGTAATTAAGGACACTTATAACAAGCTTAAAGAAATTCTATGAGCTAAGGTACACCTCTGATTGATATGAAATTTGAAACATTTAAATTTAGTGGCATCATAAACCTCTCAGAATTTTCTATGATGTTTTTAGGGCTCTTTAAACCCCTTAATTAACAAACCTTAATTTAACCCCTTAATTAATCCCCAACAATTTAAAAAAAAATTAATAAATTCAAATTAAATCTATAAATTATCTATAATACCTCAAACTCTTTATAATTCAATCCTTGATCTTAAAAAATTAAAACCCAATAATTGAACTTCAATTTGAACATTAATTTAATTTTGATTAAAATTACTCTTTTAATTCAATTAAATAATTAAAAATTATTAAAATTTTTAGTTTTTTTCCAAACTCTTAAAAATATTTCTTTAGGTCACTTCTAACATTTGGGAGTGATTCCAAGAGGTTTGAAAGTAATTTGGATCAAAACCTCTAAAACTCCCTTAATTAAACAATTTTAATAATTCATTAAACACCCTAATTTTTAAAAATCATAACTAGTTATAGAAAAAATTAAATTGGATAAATTAAAAGGCATTCAACTCCAATTATAATATAGTATTTATTAAAATATGAACTTTCCATAAATCAGCCTTAATTAAAAAGTCAAATCTCCGGTTAATCATAGTTTGATAACTAGGGACCAAAACTTCTAATTATCATAACATTGTATAGAAAACTTAAAATCTAGCAAACTCAATTTCTAATTATTCCTTATAAAGTCTATTATTTAATTAAAATGCTAGCCCCCAGAACCTAGCCTCTTTCTAAAAGTCACCCTTTTGATAGGGTAAACCCGGACCTTCTCAAATCGGCTAACTCAACTTAAACTTAAGAGAACACTACACTAGGCATTAAAATGGACCAACCAAATAAATTAATTAAAATGGATCCTAATATATTAATATTTGAACCTTAATTAAAATCCCTTCTTGACCTCCAACAAATTGGATCACAAATAACTTGAACTGATTACCTGACAGAACATATCTAAAGCCACACAGCCTACTACACACACATAGAATTCTTTGCTAAGGCACTACTTCTAGCTTTAGGTTAGGCTGGTGTTTTCTTTTTCTATTTTTATGATGTGGCGCTCTTATATGTAATAAGTGTGCTGGTTGCTTTGTTTTGTTTTAATGATTTTTGTGATATTTCTTTTATTATTGCACTTTCTTTATGATATGCTATGTGATAGATTACCCATAGGTTAGGGGCGATCTTAATACTAACGATGTTTTTTGCAGGTGGCTATGCTCATGCAGTGTTAATAAATGGGGCTAAATAATATATAAATCTTATAAATGCTTGTTACAGGTGCTTCAGCTGCTTAACTCCCAAATAAATAAGAGCATGACCAAGTGTCACTGCATGAGTACTTTACTTTCCATATATATATAATTGATTAGTATATTTTTATATTAACTGCTTAGGATAACCATACATGAGAGTCTATATTTTCTTTTTCATTATATAATTTGTATGTAATATATTGAGTTGTAAAAATCTCTAAAGATGAGGCATTTCAAACATTAGGGATCTAAAGGGAAAAAAAGTCCCTTTACGGAGAATTTCTTTTTCATTTGGGTATCATTCTAAAGGACGAACCCTTCGAAGATCGAATGAAGATGATTCATAGAAGAACTTAAAGATAAAGATGAAGATAAAATACCTTATTTTTAAGTCTTACATTATTCAGTAGGATTATAATCAAGTTTGTTGTTAGTGGGGCCTAGCCACTATTACTTTTCTACATACCCTGGTTGTACTTATATGGAACTTTCCATTGACTTTCTTTTTTTACTCTAGTGGTTTTATTTATATTGATGTGTTTACTCTGTTTGCACCGTAAAAATTGACTGCTTTTCATAAGTTTCTTTCTTGCATGCGTGTGCGCCTGATTTTGATAGGCTCTTTAGGAATAAATTTTTTTTCTACTCATAACTAAGCTCTAAAATTTTAAGAATTAAATAACATAAAAATCTAATGATCCAGGAAATAGCTGGAATCATTTGAGGTCGTATGCATATTAATATATCTTCTCTCTCCTTTCTTTAAGACACTTCCCCGCCTATGGGTAGAGTCTATATAATTCGACCTATGAGGATGAGGTGCTGGATCTGCGGAAGTCTAGTCCTTCTAAAAAAAATTATTTTATAATCCTTTTTTTTAATTTTAAGCATTCATGATTTGGATACTTTCAACTAGTATATATTTTATTAGAAATTAATTTAATCAAAAATTTAATTGTATTAGTTTTATAAGCACATCCTACATAAGTACGAGGCCACTAGGAACCTCTCTGATGTTGGCCTTAACTTCCAATAATTGAGCCACCCACCCAACATTCATAAAAACGACACAGCATGGATTTTATATGACTAGGTGTTTAGCTGGCTTTTTTTTTTAGGCATGATATAAGTCTAAGATGCATTAGTAGGACACGATTGTCAGTGTTATGTGTAGAATACTAAACCCATTCTAAATTTAGGGTTCAAAGAAACTCGTAGTATGCCTCTTCGGTGGGTAAGTCTCTTATCCTTTATGGGCTATAAATCTTGCTTATCCGCGTCACATAGATGACGCCACCTTTATCCTTCTCTCCTATATACTTTGAGTGTATTATTTATTTCTTTTATCCTATTTCTTCCCACTACCCTAGTTCCTCCAGATGTTGGCAGAAGCCTTGTATGTTAACTAAGTTAAATTAAATATTTCTTCTATTAGAGTGGAACTTCCTAGTCTCCTCCCTATGTGTTAATCTCATTTGAGAGAATAATATAAGATCCTTAATCGAAAGTGTTCTTAGGCCCCGTCTTAAGATGTAATTAACTACGAGGGCTTGCGCCCATGAGAAATGGAATTCTATATCAGATAAATCCCACTTGAGCTAATGTATCGGGTGGGGGAAACCTCTGAACTCTGATCAGGTTGTGCATATTATTATTCATCGAGGTGCGTAGGTAAAAGCCACTATCCTTAATGGTTAATCATTTGTGTGATCTAATCTGCCATCCCATTGGCCTGCTTGCAAAGAACATAAAGATCATGTGATCGGTTCATCCTTTGGGATGGAACGATCGTACCCTCTACACTCTGTCCCCGGCACGGCGGAGTTCCTTTTCGAGGTCCACAACTACAAACACCGAAAACATGACTTTAGGTAGATTACCTACCTCGCCATAAGCACTACAGTAAACTTTCTCTCATCGTGCTAATAAAAGTGTGCTGATTGTTCGTAGTGCTGCAAGTTCTGAGGATAGGTTTTTGGGTTTACAACTTCATACCTGCATGAGGGGATATATGTGTTGGAACGTAGATTGAGGTAAGGAAAGATCTATCTTTTCTTCTCTTTTTTTATCAATTAGAATTAATTCTAATAATTAATTATAATTAAATATAATTAATATAATTATAATTAATAATGTTTAATTAGAATTAATAAAAATTAATTATTATTTACTAATTAATTAATTACAATTAATTTAAATTAATCATAATTAATTATATTTAATTTATAATTAATACCAATTAATGAAAATTAGCTAAAATTAATTAATAATTAATTAGTAATTAATTATAATTAGGATGCTTAGACTTAGGATTATGCATGATTTGAGCAGTATTATGATTAAATCTTACCATTTTCAAATGCATAAACTTTACAGGATTTGAACAAATCATATTAAATAGGATTAATATAAACAATAAATAGGATTTGTGCTAAGTCCTATTTAAGCAGTAGGATTCAGTGATTTGTTAAATCCCATAGTAGTTGAATCCTTTGTTTACCTCTTTTAGTTGCAGATTTATGGGATTTGGCCTAAGAAGTGCGTGAAAGGGGAAAGCTACCTTCATAGAGACTGAGCTCTCATAATTGTTCCTGATTAAAATTGTCGTGAGGTTCGATCCGACGGGAAAGGAACTTCGTCTTAGTAAAAGTAACCGTTAGAGATCTTGGTGGTCGACTAGGGTAGGTTAGGGAGTTGCCTTCGGCTGCTTCTATTTGTAGATATCAGCTCAGATAGTTGGATGGAGGAAAAAGGGAATGCATCTATAAGTAAGTGGGGATTGGCTTGTGATCAATTGACAAGTTGGGTACCTCCATCGAGTTTGTTTTTGAGGCTAGGAGAAAGTTATGGCGTTAGATGCAAGAGGAAGAAGAAGCTACGACTTGGTTTGATCGTGGTTTAGGATCGGAGGAAGCTAGAGAGAGAGCGAAGGCTTTACTTTTCTTGGCATTTAAAGATGCGAATAAGGGTAGGGGTCACTCACGCGAGTATTGGCGTTTGGCTTTAGCATAGTTTCTAGAGTCTGGTACGTTAGATATGGCTAGTTCGACAGGATATGGGAAAATGTTTTTGTAGAGATAAGGGATTTTGGCAGGATCTTGGCATTGTTCCGACTTGTAAGTGATGATTTGGAAAAAAAAATTGTTTCACTAAAGCAGAGGTCAACAAATGCCACTAATAAATATGGTAAGTGTCTAGAGCGAATCATATTTGTTGCATGCTGATTGACCCTATGGATCTCCAAATATTTATTTTTGATGTCACATAGAGATTTTATTTAGTGGATCTTTAAAAATTTATTTAGATGTCACGTTAAGATCTTAATTCTGTAGATCTCCATGAGTCTATTTCTATGCCTTCATAAATTTTGTATATGTACTTGTAATTGTCAACATGATTGACATGTTAGTTCTTATCAAATAGAGATCAATAAGACAATGATATAACACTTAAAAATTATATCCTTGGAGTGTTACTTTGTTGATTGATGATATAGCATTTTCATTTTGTATTTTTCTTCTACCACCACGGCCACCTTGAGTTTTCAGTATTTTTTGTAACTACTTCCATATTTCTTTGTTGTAATCATATGTGGATGCAATATCTCTATTATATGTTGCTGATATTATTTAAGATTTATCTGAATTTTGCCTATTCATTAGCGGATGTGATTTTACCGTCTCTTATACTGATTGTATCTTGCACAAATTATATTTTTGCTTAATGGCGTATTCAGTATACAGAGGATCTTTCATTCTTCCCTCCTTTAATTATATTTTGGTAATAAATTTTAAATATTTATTTTGGGATCTCGGTACGCATTGCGATGTTGACCCAAATAAATATTTAAAATGCCCTAAGTCTTTATGGATATTTGTAGATGTCATTCAGGATGCTTCATTTTGTAGCTTTAGCTTGGGTCTTGTGACTTTGATTCCTTCAGCCCTTTGGCCATTTGATTCTAGTAATGACGGGCTTGATGAAGGAGCAAAAGCCAGTGACCTAGACTCTTTTAGTTTGCATCGGTCAGTGGCAAAAAGTCATCAGTCCAGAGTTTGTGCGTAACAGACTTGTTATTGATGAAATCCTCATAGTTCGGCTATAGGATTTATATGAACTTTAGGATAATTTCTTCAATCCTTATTTTATGCTTTGGTGGACTTCATGAAGAAAAAATTCCTTAAATTCTCGCTTAATGCTTTACAGATTTGTTCAAGGATTGGCAGGTTTTAAATTTAATCGATAATACCATATGTAGGTAATATCTTAATCATTAACCAATTGAGGAAACTTTAATTTGAGTCACTCAAGTTCATCAGATTGGGTATGCTAAGATTTGATAGCTCTTCATCATTTGGTTGCTAAAATAGGGGTTCCTCTACTATAACCATTCTTGTGGTGTGTTGAGTAGACGAAGTTGCCAGTAACTTGGCCATATTTGGGTGTGTTAAATTTGACCTCTTACATCCATTTAGTCTTTAGACTTGAGCTATTGAAAATATTCTTCCCAATGCTAATTTTATTGAAGTTGATAGATTTGGATTCATCCTTCATGGTCGAAGATTTGGAGTCTACAAACATTTGGTAGATGTCGTGACTCATCCTTCCCATTGGAACTTTGATTCTTCAATCGATTAGAAGAATTTTATAGATTACAATGGCTTGAACTTGTTGAGTCAAATAAGCCTTCATACTTCATACAAACCCTACTAACGGGTTAATGAAGTGGAGTTTCCACTATTATGATATTTTTTATGGCATGTTCAGTAGATAAAGCTGCCACCGATCTGATTATATTTGGTCTTATTGGATCTGACCTCTTACACCCTTTTAAATCTTAAGCTTCAAGTTGTTGAAAGAATTCAAGCTATTATAGCTTGACTTGTTAAAGTGTGTAGTCATGAAAGTCTCTTTCTTGACTTTCAAACCTTAGTACGTTAGAGAAGATAGTGTCCCGAACTTTTGGAATATCATCTACATATACTTTAAAAAGATTTTTTTTGTATTCTTCAGCGTAAAAAAAAATTTCTATAAATAATTTGAAATATTTATTAGGGGATCTCGGCATGCAGTGCGATGTTAACCTGAATAAATATTTTAAATATTCCATGTCTCGTAGGGACATTTCAGAATATAATAAATTTTTAATTTTTAGATTTTAAATATTTATTTGTGGATCTCGGTACGTAGCACAATGTAAATCCAAATAAATATTTAAAATATCCCATGTCTTGTAGGGAGATTTTTTTGATATGCCTTATATTTTGATATTTTAAATATTTAATTGGGAATTTTGGTATGAATAAATATTTAAAAAGCCCCCAATCTTATAGAGGATGTTAAAATGCATTCTTGTTATACAAAAAAAATTCAAAATATAAATATAAGCATGCATTGACAAATATTCACGTAACACTTTGATAAGTGTATGTTACATTGGACTTAAAATTTTTATGCATGATAGTTCTTTAAATATCAGTGATTGATCAATTGCATAGGCCTCTAACTCTCCAGATGAATTAACTGATAAGCTCGTCCTTGAAACACCTTCTTAATGATAAAGTGACCCTCCCAGTTGGATACAAATTTGCAACCAACTTTTTGGTGTGGGATTATTCGTCTTATCAACACAAGGATCAATTCTCTTTCTTGAAATACCTGATGGCATACCATTCAATTAAATGATATTTCCATTCTTGCTTGGTAGATTTTCAAGTATTGTTGAGCCGATTGCCTGATTTCATCTAACGCATCGAGCTCTTCCATTCTCAATCGAACATTTTATTCTTGAGTGATATTATGCTGGATAGCTAGTCAAAGAGATGGTAATTCAACTTACAGTGGAAATACTGCTTCAATTCCGTACACTATTGACTAAAAAGAGGCTTTAGTTGTCATTTTATAAGTTGTGTTATATGCCCATAATGCTTCAGCCATCTTTGTATGTCACTCTCTTTTATTCTTGGTAAGAATCTTCTTCAACAGTTTTACCAATATTTTATTGAAGACCTCTGCCAATCCATTTGCTCTTGAATTGTATATGAATGAATATCGTCAATCGATCTTATGGCGTTGATCGGTGATATAGGCCTCGCCAATATGATTGTATTAGATTTTGGATATGCAGATTGCACTCGTATTGTCACACATAATTGGGATGGTTTCTATGGGTAATCCAAGATCTAAAATTTATTGTTTCAACCATAGCACTTGTGTCACACAACTTCCTACTACTATATATTCCTCGGCTGTGGAGAGGGCTACCAAAATGTTCTTCCTACTCGACCAAGAAACAAAGGATTGTTATATGAATTGACAGGTTCTAAATGTGCTTTTCCTATCTAACAGATATCCAGTAAAATCAAAATCTGAGTATCCTAAGATTTCAAAGGAGGAACTATGCCTATGATACCAAATTCTTATGTTCGAAGTGACTAGTATATATCTAAGGATTCTCTTGACCGCAATTAAGGGATACTATTTAGGATCATCTTGAAATCAGGCACGGAGGCATACACTAAACATTATGTTCGGTCTACTAGCGGTTAAGTAGAGGTGAGATCCAATTATTCATATATATATTCTCTACTCTACTAATTTTTCATTTAGGTCTTGGGCTAATTGAATCGTATAACTCATTGGAGTGTTCATGGGCTTAGCACTATCAATTTCATATTTTTTCAGAATATTCTTAATGTGTTTTGTTTGGCTAAGAAATGCTCCATTTTCTATTTGTTTTGTACTAAAATCATAAAGTAATTTAGCTCTTCCATCATGCTCATTTCAAACTCACTACTCATAATTTTTTAAAATTCATCACGTAGGGTTTTATCTGAAGATCCAAACAGAATGTCATCTATATAAATCTGAACAATGAGAATTTCATCATTTACCTCTTTATAAGAAGGGAATGGTGTCCACACTAACCTTAACAAATCCTCTATCTAATAAAAAAGAGCTAAGTCTTTCATACCAGACTCTAGGTGCTTGATTTAACCCATACATTTCCTTTTTTTAAATTTGAATACATGGTTTAGAAATTATGATTTTTCAAATTTGGGGAGTTGCTCAACATAAATATCTTTTTTAATTATCCCATTTAGAAAACCACTCTTTATGTACATTTGCTATAATTTAAAACCTTTGAAACAAGTAAAGGCTAAGAGCACCCTTATGTCTTCTAGTCTAGCTAATGGGGAAAAGGTTTCTTCAAAGTCTATGCCTTGATTTTTGTTATGCACCTTAGCTACTAGTCTGACCTTATTTCTTGCTATGGTTTCTGAGTCATTCACTTTATTTTTAAAGACCCATTTAGTTCCCCCTACACTCAACTCTTTAGGTCTCTTGACTAATTCCCAAACATCATTTCTAGTAAATTGGTTCAATTCTTCTTGCATTGTTAGGATCCAGAATTCATCTCCTAAATCTTGATCTATACTTGTGAGTTCTATCATAAAAATAAATGCAGAATGACTAACCTCCTTCCTAACTCCGTGCCTAATTCTCACACCTTTCGATGGATTTCTTAAAATTGATTCTTTAGGATGACTAGAAGAGTATCTCCATACTCTAAGCAAGTCTTCCTGAGGTTCTCCCCTTTCATCTATGGTCATAGTTTCTACTCCCTAAATTGCCTCTACTTCATCTTCTTCAAATTTAGGTTCAGGGGACTTATCTGATTCATCAAATACTACATTGGCGGACTCTTCTACTACTAGGGTTCTCTTATTGAAGAATTTATAGGTCTTACCTACACATGAATAACCTAAGAAGACACCCTCATTAGCCTTGGGATCAAATTTTCCTAAGGAAAATTTTCCATTTATTATGATAAAACATTTGCAACCAAATACATGCAAGCGTGAAAGACGGTGTTCAACACTTAAGGAGTTTATAATGTGTTTTATTCAACTTTGACCTAATATTCACCCTATTTAAGACATAACATGCCGTGTTCACCACTTCTGCCCAAAAATATCTAGAAAGATTGTTCTCAACTAACATTGTCCTAACAGCTTCTACTAAGGTTCTATTCTTTCTTTTGCCGATTCCATTTTGCTGAGGAGTTCTAGGGGCAGGAAAATTATGCTCTATTCCTATCTCTTGACAGAAGGATTCATTTTTTTAAAATTTTAAAACTCTCCACCATGATCACTATGGATTGTTGAGATTTTGAACCCTAATTTTTGTTGATCCAAGTGGAGAAAATCTTAAATTCCTCAAACGACTCATTCTTATATGCTAAGAATCTTATCCAAGTGAATCTAGAGAAATCATCTACAATCAGAAATCCATAATTCTTCCTACCTAGGCTAGCTGTGCTAACGGGACCAAATAAGTCTATGTGAAGGATTTCTAATGGCCTAGATGTATTCGCATCATTGATTGAATGAAATGATGATTTTGCTTGTTTTCCTAATTGGCAGGCATCATATAGATGATTCTTATTGAAGTCTAACTTAACTACGCCTTTAACTAGGTTTTTTTTAGTGATATTCCTAAGTGTTTTCATGCTAGCATGATATAGTCTCCTATGTCATAGACAAGAGTCATCTATTATTATTTTTAAATACAATGAATTTGATTTTTCAATACAATCAAGATCTAACATGTAAACATTATTTATTTATTTTCTTTCTAATACAATTTTATCATTTAGGCTAATCACGTATTTATTGAAAAGAAATTTGTTGTCAAAATCTTTATCACACAATTGACTAATCCTTAACAAATTATGCTTTAAACCATCAACAAATAAAATATTTTAAATTAACTTTTTTAGCATTTTCAGCAATACATGAGCCCACCACTTTCCTGGTGATATTGTCCCATAAAGTCACTTTGCCTCCAATCTTGGTCACCAGTGTAATGAATTTCTTGATGTCTCGAATCATATGTCTCGAGCATCCATTTTCCAAGTATCACATGCTCTCACTAGATCTTTTGTGAGGGCACCCCTACAAAGTCATTCAAGGGTTAGATTTGGAAACCCAGTGAGTTTGGGTTTCTCCTTATGCTTGAATGAATTCATTATATACATGCTATGATGTGATAAATACATTTTAGGTGTCCACACTAGGTGTGTCCTACGGTGAATCGTGTAAATGTGGGCTATGTGACCTACCATACCATAAGAAAAGTACCGAATATCGATAAATTGGTTCACTAACCTATGTGGGTGGTGATGCCTCTTCTTAAAGTTATGTGATGCATGGAATGCTGGGGGTTTAATTTTTTGGGCTAATGTGGATGATGTTTTATCATTTTCAAAAGCTACGATTTTTGCTTTCAATGCTTTATTCTCGTATTCATAAGCTGAAAATTTCACTTTTAACCGATGTTCATTGTTATCTATCTCCCATTCAAGTTCCTCTAATTTTTTAAACTCCTTTTCTAATTCAATATGCGATGTCTTCAAGGATTCATGTGCATCAGATAATTCATTATGCTTCTTATTTAATGCATCAAACTTGTCAAGCAGGGACATGTGATCTCTATTTAAATCAAAATGTTCTTTAAGTTAGCATGTTTTGTTTGTAAAGTACTAAATTTAGCATTAAGATTAGCATACATTTTCTTTAAATTTCTATATGAATCATGGATTTTCTAAGAAATGATCAATAAATCTTCATATGAAAGTTAGCATACCTCGTCTTGATCTGATTCATCAAGATTATCCTTAGCCATTAGATACAACTTTGTTACCTCCTCCTCTACTTCTTCTTCTAACGTTTCTGAGGTAGAGTCGATCCAAAATACCTTATGTGTCTTCATCTTCTCTTTCTTGTATTTTGCCTTTTCCTCACCCTTTTACTTAGTTGGCTGGATCTTTATGTTGGGGCAATCAGTTTGGAGGTGACCTAGCTTTCTGCACTCAAAACAAATTATGTCAGATGAAAATTTAGTAATTTTTGAGCTTTTACCTTTGTTCAAGTTATTTTGATGACGCCTTTATTTTCTTTTCAAAAAATTCTTGAATTGTCGGGTCATCAAAGCTATATCATCATCTTCTTCTACTGTAGAGCTTTCATTTTCTGAGTTGTTTTCTTTTAGAGCCACCATTCGCTCCTTCTTCTTTCTCCTGCATCATTTTGCCTTTGACTCACTCCTTACTTATAAGCAATGAGTGACCTAAGTAGTTTGTCAATTGAGTAAATATTTAAATCTTTGGACTCAATAATTACAATGATTTTAGCATCATAAGAACTCAGTAATTATCTCAAAATCTTATTGACTTTTTCAAAATAAAATTTTTTTCTATCTAGAGCATGCAAAGATGTCAATATTTGGGTGAACCTAATGTATATATCAGATATTGTTTCTCTAGGTTTCATACAGAAAAGTTCGTAATCATGCAATAAAATATTTAATCTAGACTGTTTAACCTCACTAGTTCCTTCGTATATCATACATAGTCTATCCTAGGTCTCCTTACCAGCAGCACAGGTAGATACTCTCATGTAGTCTTCTGATTTAAATCCATAAAAGAAATAATTCAAGTACTACATTTAATTGTGATAGATCCCTATCCTCATTGCTCAATTCACTAAACGGTATTTTACTTTTCATGCCATTTAAAAGTTTAAAAGTTTAAAAGTTGTAGTGTAACCATCTTGAACCAACATCCACATATGATATTCTATAGACTATAAAAATATAGACATTCAAATTTTCAAAAAATCAAACGGTATGTTGTCAAACAAGGGTGGACAAGTTAAAGAATAACCCTCCGTAGTATTACAGTTACCAAAATATGCCATGATCAATTTTTTTTAAGTTTTTTAAAATACTATTTGTGAAACCCGCTCTGATACCAATTAAAAGTATGAGATGTGCCAAGAGGGGTATTGAATTAGAAATTTTTGAAATAAAGAACCAATCCTAATCAAGAGTTTTAATTTTTTTAATCTTCTTTAAAAAAAACTTAACTTGAAGCGAAAGCTAGTGATTAAAATATGATTAAAACATAAGTGATGAAACTTTAAATCACAAAACAAAGATCTAGAATAAAATTTTCACCAAGCAGTTATAATAATTATAAGATGTAAAACGTAAGTAAAGTGCAGTAGATGAAAAAAAAAACACACTAGAAGATTTATAGTGTTTCGGTCATTTAACCTACGTCAACTCCCTATAGTTCTCTACTTCAGAAATTTCACTACTCAAAAGTAATTCTCCTTCTGCCCCCACAGCAAGGCGGAGAAGCCTTTACACAACCTCACTGTCACCTTCCCAGTGTGGCGGAGTACAAACCGCTATGTCACCTTCCTGATGATAACAGCGTACCTTCTTATTTTTCTCCCTCCTAGAGAAGGCAGTGTACCTTTAAGGACATGGACCTTGAAGGCTCTCTCCCCTTAGAAAGTTCCCATAAGATTTTCTCGGGCCATAGGAGGAGCAAGCATGAAGTAGGCTTGAAGTAAACGTGTCACATTCCTTCTCCCTCACAAACTCACCTTCTCCTTCCTCTCACAAACCTAAAAATCTCATCAAGTAGCTCCCTCTCAAGAGTTCCCCTTCTTATTACATTTCTCTCTATTATTTTTCAAAAGACAAAAGTATCACATATATATCGGGCTCCAAGAAACCAATTCGTATAGTATGATCTGTTAAAAGCTTCAGGTTGTTCGATACGATGTATACATCATCCAGTAGAATTAGTTTAAAAATCAAGAGATCATCTAGTATGATGTTCAAGACGATCAAAAATAACCTCGATTCATTATACGGTACGAACCACATCGTATAGTATGATCACCAATCAATAATTAAGACTTGATTTAATTGACTAATTATGGGGGTTAAAATTAAGTAAGTATTGAAATATTTGTATCGTATGATTGGAACGTACAGTATGATCAGTTCAAAATTCAAGATTTAAAAATTTTCTTAAATTAATCTGGAAGCTAGGGTTTTAAATTAAAAACACATCGTACAGTATGTTGATGATCGTATAGTATAATTAGTTCATAGAGAATAGTCGTTGAGCCACAATAGATTATACAATATGATTTAAAATTATGCAGTTCAATCCATTAAAAATAAAAAAATTTCCCTTTAAAAAAGCTCTACCCCTATGAGTGTGCATGGTTGCTCAATTTGCATACACTTTTATGGCCAAACTCAAGAAAAGTAAAATAAAAATAAAAGAAAAACACAAAGTTATAGACTTCACATCACATTCTACCCAGTCTCTAGTCTTTTGTTGTTTTTGAATAATATGTGATCTCTCTGAAATATTAGTACTCACAGATAAGAGCAACATTCAAAATATTTAATGAATAATGATATAATTAATTGACATTATTTGTTATCATCAAAATCTCAGGCTAGAGGTCATGGATTACAATAGAGTCGGCCTCACCTCTTCTAGCACCCAAGGATTCAACCTTCTTAGGCTTATCAGAATGGTTTTCTGATATGGACAAGTTAAGTTTTTCAAACTTGGCCACCCTGTCCAGCAGGTCTTGAAATATGGTGATGCTAGTCTTGCATAAGAAAAATTATATTTTATCATCAATGTTTCCCAGAAGTAATTACATGATGTGCTCTTCTTCAAGTTATTGCTCTTATTTTATACTTAAATTGCACCAATGAGTGCTGTATTTGGTCACTAATTCTTCCCTTTTTAGCTTATCTAGGGTGATATCAACAATCATTATCTTATCGGTTGCATTGGAGAATCTCTTCATGAATATAGATTCTAACTCCGTAAATGTCTTTGCAAAGTTGTTTGGTAGTTTAGCGTACCATTCGAAAGTATTTGCTTTCAAACTATTAATAAACTGTTAGAAGATCAATGCATCATTTCCTCCTATATTCATGTTTATGGCCTTGAATTGTGTTAAATGTTATATGGGGTTATTATTGATATTGAATGTGTTGAACTTCGGGACTGAATACCCTTTCAGATATGGCACCTGATCATATTATGCGGGATATGGATGATCTTTGCCTACCAATTTCTCAGCTTGATCAACAGCTATGATAGCCTTGATCTTCTCCGTAATTATCATTATGGGCCTTCTTTTGGACCCATTTTTGTTATTGTTTACTAGTGTGGGCAAATCTTTGGGAAACCATACCGGATGTCAAGCCCGGATCAGTTCTTTTTTCCCTTCTATCGTCTTCTTGTTTGCAAGGCTTTGGCCTCAAGATTTCTTTTCCATTTTGTCAGGATCTTTCGACGGTGGATTCTTAAACCCGAGGTTCAGGTGCCACACCCTAATGCTTACCATGCGGGACATGCTTTCTTTCTTTTCTCTCCACCGTAATAGATAAACATTCTCTTGGCAGACTGCATGATGAGTAGGATGTGCCCGATGTATGCGATGCTAGCAGATGTGCCCGATGTCTAGCATCTTCATAATTGTGTCGTTGTGCTGGAAGATGTGCATGGCGAGTAGGAGCTCTAATAGGATGGTATCTCCTTGTAGGCTTTTCAGTATTCATTCCATTCACAGGAATGACAACAGTTCTCGTAATAACTACAAGGAAGTCAAAACTACCAAACTGAATGGTAGCTTCAGCATTCCCAGTCTCAATGATAGCATTTGTTAGTTGGATTCTGGCACTTTGTCCCAATTAGACGGTCATTAGAGTGTTTTGTAGATCCATCTACATAAATGAAAGATAAGGGTTAGTAATCAGGATCTGATACATTACCCCACACTTTCAAGATGTAGAGACTTGCACAAAACATAAAATAAAATTAGATAATATTAGCAAGTAATTCAAATAATACAAATTTAAATCATGTTAAATGTGTTATCTTAATAAATTGGTTAAATGTTCATTCAATTTTTTTTTAGAAAATTTAAAATTTTGATTTGTTTAATGATCATTTTTTCTAAAGAATTTCAAAAATTTTCCCATATTGGTATAGCTACTACTATAGCTCTCGAACGACTAGCTAAAAATAAATAGAGAAGTCAATCCCCAGCAGAGTGGCCAAAAATTTAGTCCTAGTATCCCCCGCTATTTTTTTTCAAGGGAGTTTTAACATATTAAGTTCTAGGGTAAATTTTAGAAAGTTAGATTGGTTTGTAGATAAGATACTACCCAAAGATTCCGTTCTTATTTTGTGAGGACTTTATGATTTGAGTTATGGTTTCCTATAGGCGTAAGCCCTTATAGTTAATTACCCTTCTCGGTAATGAGAAAAAAACTTTTTATTAAAGAAAGTGGTCAATTAGATATGCAGAAATATATGTTATCTGGCATATAGTAGCAGCATGGGCTTGGATTTAGGAATTTGATATTTTAAATCTAAATTTCACCATATTGCACTTAAAGTGGATGGTGGGGGAATGGATAATGGACCCGATTAAGATCCCATGGTTCCATCATCCCAGGCCATCATGGTTCATGGTCTACTTAGTCAGATGAGGTAGTCAACCCATCCTGAAAGAAGGATTCTTTTCGACAGCCATGGGTTACTTCATCCAAGGGTACCTTATAGACCTCAGATGGTTGTTTATCTAAGGGGACAAATCTGAATCCACCTTAGCTAACAGAGGGCTTTGTGCTCTAACGATTATATCCTATTGATTCATATCTCAAGGATTTGATGTCACTAAGGTACGTATTGACTCTGAATATAATCGTAATTTAGTAGTGCCATTTGGCCAAAAAAGAACTTGGTTTAGAGGGCCTCATGTTAAATTGTTTATTCTGCAGTGTCATTTGGTGGCAAAACCTCAAGATAAAGGATATGTATTACTTCCTTACTAATAGAAAATTATTTAAGAATAGATCCTAGTGATTTTTTTATTAGGCACTAGCTCTATGTGAGTTAAAGTAAATTTTAATTTGTCCACCTCAATAAACTTTTATGGATGGTTGATGGATTTTGCTTTAAGTGATTTGATATGTAATTTCAATTTTAAACATCTTTGAATTTTTTGGATTTTAGATTTTTGAGCTTTTTTGGGCAATTGGGAGGTAATTTGAAATATTTGGAATTGACCCCTTTGATTGAGATATGCATTCAATATGACCAACGTCGGTGTATTTATTGGGTCATTGCATTTACTTATATTTTGTGGAAGTTTTAAGGTATTTCAAAATATATGAGAACCCCTCCGGTTGAGATTTTCTCTCAACATTGCCATCATCAGGGTTACTAGGGTCACTTGAAAATATTTGAATTTTATGAAAGTTTGAGAGTTTTTTTCATATATTTGAAATTAACCCCTATGATTAATATCTTATTTTAATATCATTTTGGGAATTTTATTGATTGGACTTTGTCGACTCTGTATATCAGTCCCCATATTCTTATTATTTTTTTGATAAATTTTTTTTGTTATAAGCCTTGAAGGCTTTATATAAATATATAAAATAGATATTCTAGTCGACACCTTAATCATATATCTGTTTGATAATTTGAGCTATGTCGACTCATATCTATTCATATAAAAAGATCGAGCTCAAACTACATTCATTTTTTGACCCACGCATCATCCCTAAATGTCACGTGTGTACCCATGACACGCTTGTTAGGGCCTATGTAGGTTTATGATTACACATGCCCTTTTGCGTACCTAAGTGCATACAAATTATTGTCCATATGCATGGCGCATTTTTTGGATACTTCAGTAGTACATGTAACTATCAATTTAGAAGCTCGTACACGCCTTATGTCAGCTTATATATAGGTTGCGGATCTGGTGGTCTAGCGTTGCAGCTTGCAAACGCCTTCTTTTTGCTTATATGAGTGTTTCATATCTAATGGTGTGGAGTTGAAGCTTGTATATGCCTTCTTTCTTCTTAAATGAGTATTGTATATCCGGTGGCATAGCATAGCAGCTTGTAGATTGAGATGTTTGCTCCTTTTTATAGTTAAACTTCATGAGTATGAGCCTCCCGCCATGCTAGAAAAAAGCGTGCATGGTCGGTGTCGGGTGACACCGAGGCTTGCACAGGTCTCCTAAAATACCTGTAGAAAGCACAGTAATTTCCACGACGGTACTGAGACGCATACGTGTACTTATATTATTTTTTGCCCTGTCATGCTAAAAAAAGTGTGCACAAGGCTTACTTGCCTCACTATAAGTACCGCACCAAGTTTTCTCCCATCATGCTAGAGAAAAGTGTGCATAAGGGGTCCCTCGGCACACCGCAAACATAAAAAATAAGACTTCAGGTAGATTACCTGCCTCACATAAGCACCGTTACAAACTTCCTCACACCATGCTAAGAAAAACGTGCATGGGTGGTTGTTTGCCGCGCTGCAAGTGCCGAGGATAGGTTTTTGGCTTTAGAACTTCATACCTGCTGTGTGGACCTCAATGTTAGCACATAAATCGAGGTTAGGGAAGATCTCTCTTTTTTTTTTAATTAATTTTAATTATTGTAATAATTAATTATAATTAAATATAACTAATAATATTTAATGAGAATTAATAAAAATTAATTAATGTTAAATAAATAATTAATTATAATTAATTAAAAATACTTGAACTTAATTATAAATAATTTATAATTAATACTAATTAAATAAAATTAGTTAAAATTATTTAATAATTAATTATAATTAATTAGTAATTAATAGTAATTAGGTTGCTTGGACTTAGGATTATGCATGATTTGAGCAGGATTGTGATTAACTCCTATTATTTTCAAATACAAAATCTATACAATATTTAAACAGGATTAAACCAAATCCGGTTAAATAGGATTAATGTAAAGAATGAATAGGATTTGGGCTAATTCTTGTTTAAACAATAGAATTCAGTGATTTGTTAAATCTCATGGCAGTTGAATCCTTTGTTTCCTTTTTTTAATCGTAGATTTATGGGATTTCACCGAAGAAGCTGGTGAAACGAGAAAGCTACATTTATAGAGATTGAGCTCTTAGCATTGTTCCTGATCAAAATATCATGGGGTTTGATCCGACGGAAAAGGAATGTTGTCTAACTAGGAGTATGGTTAGAGATCTTAGCAGTCGGCTAGGGCAGGTTAAGAAGTTGGCTTCGGTTTCTTATGTCTGTGGAGATCGGTTCAGATTACTAGATAGAGGAAGAAGTGAATGCAGCTATATATAAGTAGGGATCAGTGTGATAACCCTGGAATTTTAAGATTTTTGGTGCAGGTTTGTTTGTACGAATCGTTAGTACGAACTGAGTTCATCTGTAAAAATTGAACAAATTTTTTTGACAGAGTCAATCGTCCAGGGAGAAAATTAATTATTGTATGCATGATATGTGGACAGAGGAGATCGTCCCGGTACGAATAAAAAATATCGTCCGTACGATCTGAAATATCTCAGCCCATTAAATATCTCATTCGTTCGATTTTGAGGAGAGAGAAAAGGATTGAGAGAGAAAGAGAAGGAGAAGAAGAGAAAATCCGCATTTTGGGAGACTTCAATCCATTTTCGTCCGTAGCCGCAGTTGGGAAAGTTGATCGACTCGAGATAAAGCACATTATGTCTATCTCAATTTTCAAAAATGTGAGTTTTGACGAATATTTCGATTAAAGTTTTGTTTCTGTTAGCGAAAAGTGGGTATAACTTTGCACTAGTAAAATATTTACCGCATAACTTTTGGTATGTCATAGAGGAAGTTTTATTTGGTTCGGTCGACCGAATGAGAGAAACATTCGGTCGCAGGCAAAAATCGCGCGGTACCGAGGTGTACCGAGTTTTTTGAAAAACTCGGTACACCTCGGTACCGCGCGATTTTTGCCTGCGACCGAATGTTTCTCTACATTCGGTCGGAGGACGTAATAATTGTTCGTCATAGAGATTATGATTTTGCATGTTTTAAATATTTTCTAGAATTTTTTCACCATGTATTTTGAAATATGCGGGATTTTTATTGAATAGAAAATTTTTTTGATGTCGAAAAATATTGCTTCAGTACAATAGAAGTTTTGAAATGTTGTTTTATATGATATATGGTAGTTTGGTAATTTTCTTAAATTATGCATTTTTTATTCATTGACTTTTTTGTTGTCTATCGTTATACGAAAAATATGAAATTTTGATCTGTGCTCAATTACTCCATATTTGTTATGATGTGATGTTTTGATGTGCACATGTGATTGAATGATATCTGTTGGGAGTTATAAGGGGCTTGAATCTTTTGAGATTCTGTCTGGGTTTAGGAAAATGAAAATGAAATATGATCTGATAATTTTGTATATCTGATATGTTATGGTGCTGTAAGCACAAAGGGAGGCATAAGGGGCCATAATCTTTTGAGATTCTGTCTGTGTTGGGGAAGGGAGACATAAGGGGCCAGAATCCTTTGAGATTCTGCCTGGGTCCGTGAAATCTGATGTGAAATCTAATCTAAAATGTGATCTGAATGCGATTTTGAATGATTTTGTTATACAAATTTTATTCAGTTCTTTTGTATATATTATTTGATTAATTTGTTCTATATGAATATCTAAATTATGTCTGATTGTTTGATTTCTATATGATTATATAAATTCTGTGTTTATCTACATTTTTTATGAATATCTGAACTATGTACGGTTATCTAACTCAGTGAATGATGTTCTATGATTTCCAGTTCAGTTATTTATTTGATTTACAAATAACTGTTTTTAAACCTTCAGTAAAGTATTTTGAAATGAGAGTGTCTGGGAATTTAGATCAAATGGTGTGATCTTGTTGAGCTGTTAGCTCACTATGGTTTTATTCATGGTTTTCAGGATTTGGGAAAGGGAAAGAAGTTATGGATTAGCCGTTCAGGTTCTGATCTTAACTTATAGGTATTTTTTGTACTTTTATTTTTTTTACAGTCATGACTAGTTTACTTTCTGTTATTTATTTTCTGTCTAAAGTCATGTACTATAATGTATATGATTATTTTTATAAATGAAAGAAATATTATTGGATGAGTTCTTTTGTATTTAAATATTTATAGTAGCTTTGTGGTTTTGTATTATTCAATATATATTGGAAGAAAGTTTGAAAAATAATTCCAAAACTAGATCTTAGGGTTCGCCGTCATAACTTAACATGATAGGATATGTCCTAGTCGGTTTGGGTTGTGACAAATGAAAGTGATATTAGAGCTATAGTTTTGGAATTGGATCGTAAGACAGAGCTATAAGAATTGATCAATAAGTCTGGTGGGGTCGTTTCAGTCTATTTGGGTGTTTTTTTATTTTGTGTGCATAGTTGCATATTCTGTGTGATTATGGATCTGCTAGACCCGGATATGACCGATAGACAGAGTGCCAGTCAGGCAGCTCCTGTGAATAGTTCTGCCCCATTAGTTGGTTTAGATACAGTTTCACAGTTTGCCATGTTGGTAGCTCAAATGATGAGTGAGACATAGAATAGAGTTTCTGTTGTTAGATCTGAAGGGGTAGATAGACATCTACAAATATTTCTGAGATTTAAGCCTCCAAGATTTGAGGGCACTGTTGAGCCCAAAGCAAAGGATTGGTTGAGGAGATTGGAAAAGACATTTGATTTGGGATGGGCCAGCAGAAGGATATTGCTCCACAGTTTATTATTAGGAGGACATTGCTCCACAGTTGATTAATACACCTGCAGAGAAGTGTTATAGATTTTATAGAGGACTTCGAGATAGTCTAAGGCAACCTCTTGTATTATTTCACATTTCTGATCTTATGGAAAGAGCCCGATTGATAGAGAATGATCTGATGGCTACTCAGCAGTGGTGGACTGCTAGTAGGAAGAGGTTCAGTGGTGAGACTTTTTGAAGTGGTTTTTCTTGGAAGAAGAATAGATTTGTATCTGGAGATTCTAAGAGAAGTGGATAGTTAGTATCTGTAGTGTCTTCTCGTAGTGGCAGTATGGCTAGTTCTGGTTCTGTTGGTGGGAAACCTGTGTGCCAGAATTATAGACGACGTCATTTTGGCCAGTGCTACAGGATGACTGGTCAGTGTTTCAGATTTGGTTAGACAAGACATCGTATAGCGGAATGCCCACAAGTCGGATTTGACCGATGATCTGATTTAGATCAGAGAGCTTTGTCAGACCAGTAGGAAGGCCGAGGATAGTTCCTCGTACTATTTTTGAAGGATCATCTAGTAGAGCTGGTGGTTCGGGTTCAGTGGTAAGGAGACCACCTGGTGGAAATCTGAGGGAGCATAATAATTCTATAGCTCCAACTCCAATTCAGCCAAGTGTGTACAGTTTGAATCAGCAAGAGGCCCAAGATCCTCTGGATGTGGTGACAAGTACGGTTTATATTTCTAAGCATCCATGTCCTATTTTGTTTGATTCTAGAGGTAGTCATTCATTTATTTTTTAGCGTTGCTTTGATTAATTGCAATTGGCTTCAGTGACATTACTTGTTTCACTTTCTATTATTCTACCGACTAGAGATAATATGATAGACAAAAAATTTTGTTTATGTTAAATTGAAACTTTTTGTGAGAAGTGAAAATCTTGTTTGATTTTATTGCCGATTTCTTCATACGATATTATTTTGGATATGAATTGGCTGAGTTTGTATGGGGCTTAGATTGATTATTTGAAGAAGCATGTTACATTATTTATAAGTAGTGAAAGTTATGTATTCCAAGGGGTAAGGGGTGTCTTATCTTGCCTAATCTCTATGATGGAAGCACATAAGTTGTGGAAGAAGGGTTGTATGATATTTCTAGCATCAGTTTAGGATATGAATATAGATATGGGCTCTATTTCTGATATCCTGATAGTATGAGACTTTTCAGATGTATTTCCTGAGGAGTTAGTCAATTTTCCTCCAAATAAAGATGTTGAATTCTGTATTGATGTATTTTTGGGTATGGCCCTGATATCGAAAGCTCCGTATAGGATGACACCACAAGAACTTGCGGAGTTGAAATTCCAACTCCAAGAGTTAGTTAATAGTGGATTTGTTCGTCCTAGTGTTTCTCCCTGGGACCACCTATTCTGTTTGTAAAGAAAAAGAACAGTACGACACATATGTATGTAGATTATAGAGAATTGAATAAAGTCACAATCAAGAATAAGTATCCATTGCCACGGATTGAGTATCTATTTGATCAACTTGCTGGATCTTCTATGTTCTCAAAAATTGATCTGCGATCTGGTTACTATCAGGTGAAGGTAAGAGAAGATGATGTGATGAAAACAGCTTTTAGTACTCGGTACGGACACTACAAGTTTTTGGTTATGATATTTGGGGTGACTAATGCACTAGCTATTTTTATGGATTTGATGAACAGAGTATTCAAAGAATATCTAGATCAGTTTGTGATCATTTTTATAGATGATATTTTGGTGTATTCTGCTTCTGAAGAATAACACACCAGAATGTGAGAAGTGTATTGGAGACTCCTAGGTAATATCAGTTGTATGCAAAATTCTCCAAGTGTAAGTTCTAGCTGAGGATTATTTCCTTTCTGGGTCATGTGGTAAGCGATAATGGTATTTCTGTTGATCCTTAGAAAGTTCAAGTAGTTATAAATTGGTCGAAACCTACTACGATATTTGAGATACTTAGTTTCTTGGGTATGGCCGGATATTATAAGAAATTTATGAAGGGATTTTCTCAAATTTTTGCACTTCTGACGAGATTGACTCAAAAGTCAGTAGCCTTTATTTGGACACCAGAGTGTGAGGCTAGTTTTTAGAGATTGAAGGATTGTTTGACATCTGCTCTAATTTTGGCACTTCCCTCTAGTATAGAAGGATTTCAAGTATGCAGTGATGCTTAACTAAAAGGTTTGGGATGTGTTTTAATGCAGCATGATCAGGTGATAGCTTATGCTTCAAGATAGTTAAAACCACATGAAAAGAACTACCCGACGCATCATTTAGAATTTGTTGCCATTATATTTGCTTTAAAGATTTGGCGGCATTACTTGTATGGTGTCAGATCTGAGATTTTCACATATCATAAGAATTTGAAATACATATTCACTCAAAATGATCTAAATTTGAGGCAAAGGAGATGGTTGGAATTGATTAAGAATTATGATCTGACTATTCAGTATCAGCCTGGAAGGAAAAATATGGTGGTAGACACTCTGAGCAGGAATTCTTCTGAATTATCAGGTATACAACTCACTTCTGATGATTATCTAATACGATATATGGAAAGATTATGATTGGAGGTATTTTTTTCTAATAATTGTGATTCTAGATTAGTAACTCAGATGATCATTCAGCCCTCTAGAAGAAAATATTCATGAAGCTCATAAATCAGATGCATAATATTCAAAGTTGATTAATCAGATCAGATCTGGTAAGAAACCTGAACTATGAGTTTCTAATTATGGTATTATTTTCTATAAGGATAGACTTTGGGTTCCTAAAGAGATTCTACATGAGACTCATCATTTAGGTTATACCATTCATCCAGGAAGTAGCAAGATGTATGTAGATATGAAGAGTATGTTTTGGTGGCCTAGATTGAAAAAGGACATAGCGGAGTTTGTTTCGAAATGTGAAGTCTATCAGTTAATGAAGGCAGAACATCAGCGACCGGGAGGTCTTCTGTAATCGTTGCTTATTCCTGAGTGGAAATGGAAAGAGGTAACAATGGATTTTGTTATGGGTTTCCCCAGAACAAGGCAAGACATGAATCTATTTTGGTTGTCATTGATCGACTGATGAAATCTTCTCATTTTTTTCTGATTAAATAGGTAGACCCAGTGGACAAGTTAGCACAAATCTATGTTAAAGAAATTGTTAGATTACATGCTGTGTCGAAAGTGAATGTATCTGATTGGGATGGCAGGTTTACCTCTAGACTTTGGAGAGGTATTCAACAAAGACTGGGTACGAAGTTGCATTTTAGTACGGCTTTTCATCCACAAACTTATGGACAATCTGAAAGGAATTTTTCGGTATTAGAAGATCTTCTAAGATTATGTCTTTTAGATTTTGGGGTAAATTGGGAAGATCATGCCCCATTCATAGATTTTGCATATAACAACAGTTATCAGTCCAGCATAGGCATGGCACCTTATGAAGCTCTATATGACAGAAAGTGTGGGACTCCTTTGACTTTCACAAAGGTGAGAGATAGACAAGTGATGGGTTCAGCTTTTGTGGATGATACTGTGATGAAGATCAACCTGATTAAAGAAATGTTGAAATCTGCACAAGATAGACAGCATAAGTATTATAATCAAAAGCATAGATTGGTTGAATTTCATATTGGTGACTTTGTATATGTTCAAGTCAGTCCTATAAAAGGTGTTAGCGTATTTGGAAGAATTAGCATGCTCAATCCAAGGTGTTACAAATCTATTTTTCAAGGAATATGATCTTGATGATAGCAAACACTTCTGTTTCTCTACGACTGTCTTGCCTACTAACATTTTAGGTCCATAAAGATCATATTGTAATTTGAATCAGCTCAAGATTGGGTAGATTATGTCTGAGTCAGTTTGTAACCTTTTTTTTCCTTTCTTGAGTCTATTGTAATATAAGTGGTTCCTGATGCTAAGTAACTTTGCACACACACATTTGGGAGAATTTTTCTTACTTCTTTTAGAGTTCTCTATTTTTGCTCACATTGTCCGGGATGATCCAACTATCGTCCTAGACGAAAAGCTAAAAATAGAAACCCTAATTAGGGCATCCTGGTTAAGGTAGCCGTCACTAAGCACATCGTCCTAGACGATCTTGGTATCAGCCGGGATGATAGGCTCAAATCAGAAAGAATTAGCCGCTAGATCTATTTATGTATTATTTATTTTTGGACATCGCCCTGGACGATGCAACATAATTATGCCTAAATTAATTTGATAATTAAGGAAAATAATTAAGACTTGATTGATATAATCACATTGTCCTGGACGATCGCAGGATCGGCCGGCATGATCAATTCAAAAACCTTAATTTTTCCTAGACGATCACATATCAGACAGCTTCTATTCAGGGCGATGTTTTGGACAATTTTCATGAATTTGAACTAATCGTCTGGGACGATCGTGAGATCGGCCTGGACGATCAATCTATTTTTCAATCTTCCAAACATCCCTTTAGTGCAATTATCTCGATGATATTTAACGATTTGTACTAATTATACAGGACGATATTTTATCATCCTGGATGATATGAACAAATTTTTTCTGATCATCCCAGATCATCTTGACTAATTAAGCTTAATTTGCATTGAACGTACTGGGCGGTATTTATATCACTGTAAATATAATTAATGAGCTATTCTGAAGCTATTCTATTTAAGAGCTCTTGTTCTACCCTTTAGAACATCTTTTGCTGTTATTTTGATTTGAGAGAGCTAAGAGGAGAGGGAGAGCAAGGGAGAGAGAGAGAGGATTATGAGGGGATTCACAAAGGTTACTCCAAGCAAGGATCCGTCGTTGTCTTCTCCAGTCATCGTCCTTAGTTTCTTGGGGGTTTTAGAGAGGTAAACTTCAACATCTGATCAAGCTTCTCTACTTTCTTTAAGAGGAAGCAAAAAGAATTGTGTTTTTTGCCTGCTTCAAGAGGAAGCAAAAGGAGGGGTTCTCTTCCTACTTCTGGAGGAAGTAAAAGGAGTTGGGTTCTTTGCCTCACCTGAGTTGGTTGAAAGGATGTTTGTAAAGGCTTCTCCACCTTACTGTACGGGTAAAAAGAGAGATACTGAGTTTAGTGCAATACTCGGAGGGCACCTTCGGGGAGTGGACGTAGGTCGTGTTGACCGAACCACTTTAAATTTCTATGTTCTTTATTACTACTTCCACATTTAGTTTCTGCACTTTGATTTCTGTGGTGAATCTTGTTTTTTTTTTTAGATTGTGTTTTGATCGAAAGATTTTTTTAAATACTAATTCTCCCCCCTATTGGTTAGCCATGGGACTAGTTCATAAGGGCTTAACATCCCTAATAAACTTTCAAGTGCCATCAGAGCAATTTCAAGTGGTATCATAGTGTAATTCATAAAATCTATGTTTTTGTTTTAAATTTTGATCGATGGCTACATTTGGTAATCATAATACAATGGAAAGATATTCTATTACACGACCACCTTTATTTGATAATATTCCTTTTTATTTTTGGAAAACTTGCATGTCTATGCTTTTGCATTTGCTTGATTATCGTATGTGGATACTTGTTAAAGAAGGTTATACACCACCTTCTCGTGAACGTAATGGAGTTAAAATTGAAGTTCCTTTTATTGAATGGACTTTTGATGAAAGAGCTTTAGCACAATTTTATGCAAAATACTTAAATTATTTTTCTGTGCTTTAAAATCTGAAAATTATATGCGTGTTTTAACTTATATAACTGGTAAAGAAATTTGAGATAGATTGTGTGTAACTTATAAATGAACCAATTAAGTTAAACAATTTAGGTTGAATATTTTGTTGCATGACTATGAACTTTTTCGTATGAAACCTTCTGAATCAATTTCTGACATGGTTTACTCAAATTGTCATCTCTTTGCATGCTTTAGGAATAGAGCTAACTAATTATGAAAGTGTCAATAAAATTTTGAGATGCTTACCTTCTTCTTTTGATGCTAAGATCACTGTAAATATTGAATCTAAATATTTAAATACTTATTCTATTTATAATTTACTTGGATCACTCATTACTTACTAGCAAGGGGTGAATCAAAAAATATTGATGCAGGTGAGAAAAAAAAGGAGAAAATTGTGGCACTAAAGGCCAATAACACGAACACCAATTCCTCCGAATCTAACAATGATGATGTTGCCTTCATCACTAGGAAATTTAAAAGCTTTTTAAGGAAGAACAACAAGTATCATCATAAGTGGAAAAGAGGTGAGGATAGCAAAAATTATAAAAGTTCTTCTGATGTTATTTGCTTTGAATGCAGGAAGCCTGGACATAATAAAGCTGATTGCCCTACACTTAAGGAGCACCCAAGCAAGAAGAAGGGTGAGGAGAAATCTAAATACAGGAAGGACAAGAAGCAGTACCAAAAAGCTTTCTGGGCGGATTCTGCATTTGACTCATTTGAAACTGAGCTAAAGAGGAAATAACAAATTTATGCTTAATAGGTGATCATCTTGATCAGTCTGATCAAGAAGAGGTATGTGAACCAACCTATGATTAATTAGTTAAAATTTGTGAGAGAATTCATGCATCATATAAAAAACTTAAGAAAAAGCATGTTAGTTTAAAATTGGAGTTTTTGAATTTGCAAAGAGAGCATGAAAGTTTAAGTAAAGATCACACTCTACTTGATAACAATCATATGTCTTTACTTGATGAATTTGATGAGTTAAATAAAACAAATTCTAAATTGATTGTTGAACATTATTTTTTAAAAGCTTCCTACACCTCGCTTGCATCAGATTTTAAGCTTATACTAAAGAATCTAAGCATAAAAGGTACTATTTGAATGTTGATAATGCTATTTTAGAAAGTGCTAAATTGAGTTTTAAAGCTAAATTTAATACACTTGAGAGAAATTAGAATACATCAACACTTAATCTAAAGCCAAAACCTAGAAAGAGACATTATAACCCAAATAGATTAGTAAATCCTTTTTTTGGAGTTAGATGTTTTTCATGTGGCTTGGTAGGACACATTTCACACACTTGCACTGTTCAGCAGAGTACACATTGGGTTTAGAGACCAAAATTGCATGATTCAGATCATAACACACATCCATTACATTCTTCTTTTCATAAGAAGGGATCCAAACCTGTTTGGATTCCTAAATCTAACATTTGATTTTTGTATGTATGCTCTCACCAAAGACCTCATGACAGCAAATGGTACTTGGATAGCGGAGGCTCGCGGATCATAATTACTTAAACTTACTTTTTAATAATTTCTGAATTACATGCTTACTACTCTGTTGATTATTGTTATTGTCCGCCTTAGTTTTTGTATTCGCCTTTTATGTTTGTTCTCATAGTTATTTGTTACTTTGATTTCTTTTTGCTTTATGATATTTTTTCTTAGTTTTTATTTTTGGAGATTTATAGCTAATGTTTAAACATCTCTAAATCAGTTGAAGGGAGAAACACCATTGATGGTTTCCCTCCCTCTAATTTCATTTAGTTGTGTAATTTTCTTTTCTAAACAAAAGTCTATCTCAAATTAACAACTGAATTTTGTAATTAAGACCTTTTATATCTTTCTACAGTAATCTATTATATATATAATGTTCAAAGTCTTTATATAACTCAATTTATTTAAATTCTTGTTATTGCATTTATCATAAGATTTTGAGTCTGTTTTGTGGTTTATTCTTCCTTATAATTAGATAGTGAGTTTTTTCTTCTCTAATATCTGGAAGATCTACTCACAACTAAAAGTATTTAAGAATTGTGAAAAAGGTATCTAGCTTGGAAAAATAACAAAAAAGTGGTCAATGATGCCAAAATAAAAGATGCGCAATGATCACCAAAAACTGAAATATACACAAAATGTATCAAAAATTAAAAGGTGCGTAAAGTGCGTCATTCAATTTATAAGAGGCATAAAATGAGCCCACAAAAGACAAGCTTATTTCTCTTTCAAACTTTTAAAACTTAGAAGAAGGCATGTGTTACTTGATATTTTCAAAAGGCTTAATTCAAAATTCATGATTGTGATAAATTACTTTGGTATATTATTCTATAATATTTTTTTCTCTGGAACCAAGTTTTGAACGGATCTTTTTTCTTACCCAATTAGGTTATTCTGAGTTAGGTCTTTTATTTTTAAAAGATGATTTTGCCCTTAAAGAAGTTCGGGCTAGGATTAACAGGATCCGATATTCTACCTTTTTCGAATTTTGACAATGCTAACTCATTGGTCTTACAAGTCTTTAAAATTTAATTACTTGGAGCATTTATCATATTCATGCCTTGCTAAAACTCAAAAAAAAAATTTGTTCTTTTATTTTTGTCTCTTCTTTTTCTATCTTTTTTATATTTTTAACTTTATCTCTTTCTGGTGTTTTTATATTTTTGGGCCTTCTCTGATCATCTACATCCATCCTCTATTTCAAACTTTTTGTCACATCATCCCTAACAATATTCCTATCGTCCTGGATGATCGGTTCAATTCACTTTTAAAAATTTCATCTGCTGGTTGTTTTGAACTTTCTACTTCTTATCATCCTGGATGATGCATTATCGGTCTGGACGATCTTATCGTCTTCTACTTCACTTATTTGTAATCGTCCCGACCGATTCTCTTCATCCTGGACGATGTTATTCACTCTTTGCTCAATTTATGGACAATCGGCCCGTACGATCCACATGTTCGTCCTGGATGATACATGTGGCCGTACATTTTAATTCTTTAAATTTGACTGGTATAATCAATTATTAGTGATCATTCCAGATGATCCATCTATTCATCCTGGATGATACACTTAGCAATATTTTAAACATTTTTAAATTCATTCAGAATGGTCCATTATTGTGTATCGTCCTGGATAATCCACCTAATTGGTCAGGATTATCTTATTTTTAATGGTTGTCTAGCTTGACTCCTCTGGATGATCACCTGTGTCTAATCATCTCGAATAATATTGGATTGCCTTGGATGATAGAATCGCCTTTTTGATCAATCGGCCTGGACGTAATTATTATTCCTGGTTGGCCTGGACGATTCTGCAATCATCCAGGATAATTGTAGGATCGACCGGGATGATCAGTTCAAAAACCTTAGTTGTACCTGGATGATAACAATCGAACAGCTTTTATTCAGGGCGATGTTTTGGATGATTTTCATGGATTTGAACTAATCGTCCGGGATGATCGTGAGATCGGCTTAGACGATCAAGCTATTTTTTAATCATCCAAACATCACTTCAATGCGATTATCTAGACGATATTCCTCGATTTGTACTAATCATACAGGATGATATTTTATCATCCTGGACGATATGAACAAATTTCTTCTGATCGTTTCAGATCGTCCTAGCTGATTAAGCTTAATTTGCACTAATCGTATAGGATAATATTATATTATCCTGAAAGATAAAGTCAGCAAGTTATAATTAATGAGTTATTTTAAAGCTCTTTTTTTAAGAGCGCTTGTTCTACCCTTTAGAATATCTTTTACTATTATTTTGACCTGAGAGAGCCAAGTGGAGAGGAAGAGCAAGGGAGAGAGAGATAGGATCTTATGAGGGGGAGTTTGTGAGGGGATTCACAAAGGTTTCTCCAAGCAAGGATCTGTCGTCATCTTCTCCAGTCGTCGTCCTTAGTTCCTTTGGGGTAAACTTTAGCATCTAATCAAGGTTCTCTGCCTGCTTCAAGAGAGAGCAAAATGAGTTGGGTTCTCTACCTGCTTTAAGAGGAAGCAAAAAGAGTTGGTTTCTCTGCCTACTTCTAGAGGAAGTATAAAGAGTTGGGTTCTTTACCTATTTTTGGAGGAAGCAAAAGAAATTGGTTTCTCTGCCTCACCTGGGTTGGTGGAAAGGAGGTTTGTAAATGTTTCTCTGCTTTGCTGTGGGGGTAAAAGGACAGACACTGAGTTTAGTACAATACTCGGAGGGTACCTCTAAGGAGTGGACGTAGGTCGTGTTGATCGTACCACTATAATTTTTTATGTTCTTTATTACTATTTTCAGATTTAGTTTTCGCACTTTAATTTTTATGGTGAATCTTGGTTTTTGTTTTAAGATTGTGTTTTGATCAAAAGATTTTTTAAAATACCAATTCACCCCCCCTCCCCCCTCTTAGTTAGCCTTGTGACTAGTTTAGAAGGGCTTAACATCCCTAACAAACTTTCAAGTGCCATCAGAGCACTTTTACAAGGTATGTCGGACCTTTTGAGATCATTGAAAGGATTGGTAATTCTTCTTATAGGTTATAATTACCTGATCAGATATCTGATATATATAACTTGTTTCACATGTCATCTTTGAGAAAGTGGATATCAGATTCTAGAAAGAGATTATCTGCTGACGATGTGGAGGTTCAGGAGAATCTACAGTACAAAGAAGAACCTGAAAGTATTTTGGCTTATGATGTGAGAAAGCTGAGAAGTAAGCAAATTCCTATGGTTAAGGTGCAGTGGAAGTTCAGAACAGCCAGAGAGGCTACTTGAGAGAAAGAATCTGAGATGAGGTAGTGGTATCCAAATCTGTTCTAACTTGATCTGCTTTGGAAATGTCAATGACGACAATTTTTTAAGGTGGGTAGATTGTGAGAACCCTTAAATTTCAAGATTTTTAATGCAGGTTTGTCTGTATGAACCATCAGTATGAACAAATTTTGTCTCTACGAATTGAACAAACTTTTTGACATAACCCATCGTCTAGGGATGAAATTAATTATTGTCCATATGATATGTGGATAGAGGAGATTGTCCTGGGATGAACGAAAAATATCGTCCGTATGATCTGAAATATATCAACCCATTAAATGTCCCATTCGATCGATTTTGAAGAGAGAGAAAAGGCTGGAGAAAGAAAGAGAAGGAGAAGAAGAGAAAATCCGCATTTTGGGCGACTTCGGTCCATTTTCAACCGTAGCCGCAGTTGGGAAAGTTGATCGACTCGAGGTAAGGCATATTATGTCTGTCTCAATTTTCAAAAATGTGAGTTTTGACGAATATTCTGATTAAAGTTTTGTTTTCGTTAGCGAAAAACTTGTATAATATTGCACCGGTAAAACTTTTACCGCGTAACTTTTGGTATGTTATAGAGATTATCATTTTGCACGTTTTGAATATTTTCTGAAAAATTTTTATTGGGTGTTTTTAAATCTTTGGGGTTTTTATGGAATACAAAATTATCTGGATATTGAAAATTATTGCTTCAGTACAATAAAAGCTTTGAAATATTATTTTATACGATCTTTGGTAATTTGATAATTTTTTTTAATTATACATTTTTTATTCATTTGGCTTTTCTGTTGTCTTTCGTTATATGAAAAAGGTGAAATTTTGATATGTGCTCAATTACTCCGTATTTATTATGATGTGATGTTTTGATGTGCACATGTGATTGAATGATATCTATTAGGAGTTATAAGGGACCAAAATCCTTTAAGATTCTATCTAGGTCTATGAATATAAAAATGAAATCTGATCTGATAATTTTGTATATCTGATATGTTCTGGTGCTGTAAGCACAAAAAGAGACATAAGGGGCCAGAATCCTTTGAGATTCTGTCTGTGTCAGGGAAGGGAGGCATAAGGGGCCAGAATCCTTTGAGATTCTATCTGGGTCTGAGAAATCTGATCTGAAATGTGATCTGAATGTGATTTTCAATTATTCTGTGATACAGATTTTATTCAGTTCTTCTGTATCTATTATTTGATTCATTTATTATGTATGAATATTTGAATTCTATCTGATTGTTTAATTTCTGTATGATTATATGAATTATATGTGTTTATCTACATTTTCGATGAATATCTGAATTCTATACGACTATTTGACTCAGTGAATGATGTTCTATGATTTCCAGTTCAATGATTTATTTGATTTGCAAATAACTATTTTTAAATCTTAAGTAAAGTATTTTGAAATGAGAGTATCTGAGAATTTAGATTTGCTAGTGTGATCTTGCTGAGTTGTTAGCTCACTATGGTTTTATTCATGGTTTTAAAGGGAATGAAGTTTTGTACTAGCCGTTCAGGTTCTGATCTGATATTATAGGTATTTTTGTACTTTTGATTTTTGTATAGTCATGACTTGTTTAATTTTTTTTTATGTACTTTCTATCTGAAGTCATGTACTGTAATGTATATGATTATTTTGGTGAATGAAAGAAATATTATTGGATGAGTTCTTTTGTATTTGAATGTTTATAGTAGCTATGTGGTTCTGTATTATTCAATGTATATTGGAAGAAAGCCTGAAAAATAATTCTAAAACTAGATCCCGGGGTTTGCCGTCGCAACTCAACATGATAGGATATGTCCTAGTCGGAATAGGTTGTGACAATTAAAATTACTAGATGCGCCAAGAGGGAGTGAAATGCATGATTAAAAACTTCTTTAATGAAAAGAAATATCTTTTTAATACTTTATGCGGAAGCGAATTTCATTCACATTAAAAAGATAGATAATCAATTTCACCGACGCAATTAATCACAATAAAAATGAATGCGAAAATAAAGTCTGGAAATAATAAGGAAAGAACACACCGATTTATAGTGGTTCAGTCAAACCATGACCTACATCCACTCCCCGAAGGCATCCTCCGAGTATTACACTAAACCTTTAGTGATTCTCCTTTAGCCCCCACAGCTAGGCGGAGAAGCCCTTACACAATCACTTCCACCTTCCCTAGTGCGGCGGAAGAGCTGGGTCCTTTGACACCAATGAGATCTTCTTCTTCCCAAAACTTCCTTCAAGATGAACCTTGAATATGATGGTACTGAGGTGCAAGCTCGTCGGAGTAACCGTGTGAAATCTCCTTCACACTCCCTTGAAACCCCCACCAAGGTTCTTCTCCTTCTCACAAACTCCACCCTTTCCTCTCTCCCTTTCAAGTCCTCTCTTCAAGTTTTCTTTAGAAAAATGAAGCTACAATGGCTGCCAAAAGACTCTTACAAAGTCTTATGAGAGTACTTAAATATATGGCTCAACAAATCCTAAAAAAAACTCAATGTAGCTGTCAAATATCGTATCGTACAATCATTAGATCGTCCAGTACGATGCGCAGAAATTGACCTGTTGGTACTGTACGATGTCCTGTTAGTACTGTACGAACATAATACACTATGATGTCTGGTACGATGCTGTACGAACAGTTCAATAAACGAGCATTTTGCCAATTTTATCTCGGTTGATCGTATAGTACGATCAAAATATTAAAATTAAGCCGTTTTAAACATCGTACAATACGATTATGATCGTACCGTACCATTAGAATAACTTTTCAAATTCAAATCTTAGCCTAATTTAATATACGACGAGCTTTCTATTTATAACAAATCGTACAACACGATGTGGTGATCGTATAGTATGATTAGTTATATTCAAAAATATTTTTTCCAGGAAAAATAAAATATTTTAATTTATTTTTGTTACACCAAATCTTACAGTACTATACATATCGTACAGTACGATGAACAGAAAAGTTAAAATATTTATAATCATTTTTTCTCCCTCTATTTGTGTGCATGATCAACAAATTAATATACATTATTACAAGACTTGACTCAATAAATGAAAATTACAAACTCATTTAATACGACCAATTCTACGCAATCTTGAACCTTGAATCTTCAAAGAAATTTTATAGTGTGTGTTGAGTATTTGTGGCTTGGATATGCCTTAATGGATTTTATGTTTAAGTAATCCACTTTTGCATTTTTTTTATTTATTATTGGCTAAAGGGATTTTAATTTAAATTTAAGGCTTTAATGTTTATTTTTTATTAATAAATTTTATTTTAAAGATTATAGTTATTTAATTTTAAGTTCTATAGAATCTTGATTATTAATAATTTCAAGTGAAAATTGAAGTTAGGAATAATCAAATCTTAAGACCTATAATTATAATGTATTTGTTTTTTCTCTAAGGGATAAAATAAATCAATCAACATTTTGTGATCATAGCTGCCTGGCAATTTTAAATTTACAAAATTTGCTATTAGAAAGTGGAGAATGGACTACCAATGATCCAAAGTCTACTTGGTGAAGAGCTTGTTCAAATCATTAGCCAAATGCCCATTTTTCCTGAGTTAGAGAAGGACAAAGTCGAGTTAATAAATTAGCATTCAGGTAGGTCTATTAGTGCATTGGTAATGAGAAGAGTGTTAACAATTCTGAAGAACCAAAAAATTTCAAATAGATAACCAAGCTTTAATTGCAGTCAAAAGAAGTTATGTTTAGGTGGACATTTTGCAAAAATGATTTTCCTACTAATTATTGGCTTAATTATAGAAGATTGAAGGATTTAAACATATGTTCGAGAGGCTGTCAAGAGATAGAAAATGTAAATCACATTCCAGTAAGCTGCATCTAGTTATAGGAGGTTTTCACAACTCTTAAAGAATGGGTAATTCCAATTCCACTCTTCCAAAACTACTTAGAATTAATTGAGCAGTTGGAACTTAAATTATCAACTAATCTGAAGATTGTGAGGATTTATTGTTCAATAATATTCAAATCATGGAGAGAAAGAAAAAAATGTAAGCATTGTAAATAAATATGATCCCCTTCATTTATAACTACTACTTCACTACCTTCTTTCACCAAAACTCAACTGAATCCTATTTTGAAAAAAAATGGGATGTTAACCAGCCTTATGAGCTGAATAGAAATACTTGGCATCCAAATTAGATTGAGGTTAATATTGATGCCTCAATTCTTTAAAACAATCATGCTGGAATAGGTGGAGTCATAAGGGATCATAAGGGAAAGTTTATATCTGCATTTGAAAAGAAATTGATGTATTGGGATATAGCTCAACTTGAACTGCTAGCCATCTTATCAATAAAGAAAGTGATTGAGGAATGGATGATGGAAAAGAATGGCATTTGGATTGAAAGTGACAACATTAACATCATCAAAATGCTTCAAAGTTCATTGGCCAAATTCAAATGTTACAGTGTACATAATTCTTACCCTGATTTAGTTTTTTTTAAATGATTTTAAGCAAGTTATTTTCCAATTCATTCCTACAGAGGGAAATAAGGTTGTTGACTTTTGTGCAACCTATGCATTATTTGGGAATTTTCTTTACGAAGTTTTTGATAATAACATTCCTTCAACAATATTGGCATTGTTAAAAAGGAGTGTGATAGAATATATATCACTTAAGTTGTATCTTTTTTTCTTTCTAAATTACACTGATATGCAGTTTCGCAAAAAAAAAAACACTTCAAATAAGTGTATATAGTTCTTTTATTTTATTTAACCATTTTATTTAATAATTTTTATTTTAAAGAATGTGGTAATTAAAGACTTCAAATTGTTTTGAAATCTTTAATTAATAAGTTCTAGGCTTACAAATTTAATGCATTTGAGGGATGTTTCGAAGTAGACTTTGACGTTTGATGGTGGGTTTCGATACGAAATTATGAAAACTAATGTATATGAAGCATTTAATGGCATATTAAAGAGAGCTGGGTTATTAATGCAAGCTCTAGTTACAATCATTTATTATAATGTTGTTCAGATTTCATTCGATGACTCAAAATGATAATTACTGAAGCACACCAGAGTAACAACATCTTTGCCCCACGAGTGCAGGCGAAAATGTGAAAATTAAAAAGAAATGCTAAAAGAATACCAGAACCTATGCGGATTAACATGTGTGAGTTTCAAGTATTTGATATGTCATCTTGATCGTACTGGGCCGACATTGCACTAAGTTCAAACAGTTTTTGTACTTGTGGTTAGAGTGTTATATATCACATGCCCTGTTTACATGTAATTAGTTATACTACCTTAGTCAAGCAAAGTCACCTAGATTATGTTTCTGAATTCTACATGATGAATAACTTCAAGATGTCATATTCAAATGAATTTCACACAATACTAGATAAGTAGTACTGGCCAATTCATGATCATGTGGTTAGTCTCTACCCTTGGAACCCACAAAATTTTAGAAGGAGATCTGGTAGACCAAAGTCGATATGATATAGAAACAAATGGATGAACCAAGGAAGCAGAGTAGTAGGGTTTGAAGCTATTGCTATATAATTGGGCATAATGGAACAACATGCCCAACACACTGTGCAAATTTTTTCATGAAATTAATGACCAAAAACTTATGTTGCAATTACACTGATCTAGTCATGAAGTTGTAAAACTGCCGTTGCCAGGTCCCAAGTCCTGGATGAGAAAAGTGGAGGGTTGCGTTAGGTAGTCGACAGCCAGCGTAAAACTTGTCGAACAAAAATGACATGAATCCTTTAAGAAATTGTGTTAATGCTAGGGCGTCCCCTGGAAGCGACGCGCTGTATGGACTGAATACAGTGACAAGTGTGCAAGGGCCGCTGCACCGACGCCCGGGTGCAGTGTTAAATAGGCAAGGGTTCCCACATCAAGGACGAATGTGGGCAAAGAAGCTAGTCCATAATACTAAAATTAGGATAGGAACTTGGAATATAGGTTCCCTTACAGGTAAATTAATGGAGTTAATAGATATTATGATTCATAGGAAGTTAAATATTTTGTGCATTCAGGAAACTAAGTGGGTTGGAGAGAAGGCTAAGGAAATCGATAGTTTAGGTTTTAAACTTTGGTATTCGGGTAGGAGTCGTACTAGAAATGGTGTAGGTGTCATTATAGATAATAGTTTAAAGGATAATGTTATAAAAATTAATAGGATTGGTGATAGAATTATAGCTTTAAAGATTGTTATTGAGGATAAGATTGTTAATATTATAAGTGCTTATGCTCCTCAGGTAGGTTTGGATATAAGTTCTAAATTAAATTTTTGGAATGACTTAGAAGAATTAATACAAAAGATACCTCTTGAAGAAAGAGTTTTTATTGGAGGAGAATTAAATGGACATGTTGGTAGAGAGGTAGATGATTTTAAAAGCATTCATGGTGGCCATGGATTCGGAACGACGAATGAAGGTGGCAAGACCATATTGGATTTTTGTTTAGCTTATGATTTTTTAATTGCTAATACTTTTTTTAAGAAAAGGAATGAGCATCTCATCACTTATAAAAATGGATGTAGTACAACCCAGATTGACTATTTTCTTATTAGAAAATTAAATCGTTTAGATTGCAAAGATTGTAAAGTTATTCCGAGTGAAAATTTATGTACCCAACATCGATTATTAGTTTTGGACTTTAAGATAAAGGGGCATAAAATAAAAAATAAAGTAAAACAATTTTCTAGGATTAAATGGGGGCATTTAAAGAATATTAACCAAAATATTTTTGTGAGTAAGATTTTAGATCTTAAGATTTTGTCTGTGCATGAGGATGCTAATGTTATGTGGGAAAAAGTGGCTAGTGATATTAAGAATATTGCAAAAGATGTGCTTGGAGTATCTAAGGGAAAAGCTCCTAATAGTAAAAATAGTTGGTGGTGGAATCCAATTGTGCAAGAAAAGATTAAAAATAAGAAGATTTGTTATAAAAATTGGTTTAATTTTAAAAATTCTGATAATTGGGAATTATATAAAGTGGCTCGTAAGGATTCTAAGAAAGCAATATGCGATGCAAAGACATTAGCTTTTAGCGATTTATATAATAGATTAAATACTAAGGAGGGAGAAAGATATATGTATAAGTTAGCCAAACAAAGAGATAGGAGTAGTAAGGATTTAGTTCAAGTGAAGTGTATTAAGGATGAAGATCAAAAAATACTTTTCTTAGAAGATGATATTCAACAAAGATGGATGAGATATTTTGCTAAACTTTTTAATGAAGAGTGTGAAAATAAGATTGACTATAGTGACCTTAGCACCCTAAATGAAAGTAAAGATTTCTGTTTTTATCGGCGTATTAGTAAAACTGAAGTTAGAGAGGCTTTAAAGAAAATGAAGGGTGGAAAAGCTGTTGGACCTGATGATATTCCAATAGAGGTGTGGAAATGCTTAGGAGATGAAGGGATTTCTTGGCTTACTAAACTTTTTAATACTATTTTGAAGACTAAAAAGATGCCAGATGAGTGGAGAATGAGTGTATTAATTCCTATTTTTAAGAATAAAGGCGATGCACAGGATTGCACGAATTATAGAGGTATTAAGTTAATGTGTCATACTTTAAAATTATGGGAGCGAGTTATAGAGCATAGGTTGCGGCGTGATACTAATGTTTCTCAAAATCAATTTGGATTCATGCCGGGTAGGTCGACTATGGAAGCCATACATTTATTCAGAGGTTTGATGGAAAAATATAGAGGAAATAAGGAGGATCTACATATGATATTTATTGATTTAGAAAAAGCATATGATAAAGTTCCAAGAGAAGTGCTATGGAGAGTTCTTGAAAAGAAAGGAGTCAATAATGCTTATATTCAAATCATTAAAGATATGTATGCAGGAGCTATTACTTGTGTTCAAACACAAGGTGGATTGACCAAGTATTTCCCTATTTCGGTTGGGTTACATCAAGGATCAGCCTTAAGCCCATATCTATTTGCTTTAGTCATGGATGTTCTCACTAGACATTTGCAAGATGATGTACCTTGGTGTATGCTTTTTGCTGATGATATTCTTCTTGTTGATAAGACTAGAGAGGGAGTTGAAGGTAAACTTGAATTATGGAGGTCAACCTTAGAGTCTAAAGGTTTTCGCTTGAGTAGATCTAAAACGGAATATATGGAGTGTAATTTTAGCAGTAATAGTCCTAGTGAGGGGATTGTGACTTTGGGCGATCAAGTCATTAATAAGAGTACACGTTTTAGATATCTTGGATCTATTGTTCAGAGTGATGGTGAAATAGATGGGGATATTATCAGCAGAATTCAAGTTGGATGGTTGAAGTGGAGGAATGCATCGGGCTTGTTATGTGATAGAAATGTACCCCTCAAACTTAAGGGAAAATTCTATAAGATGGTAGTGAGGCCTGCAATGCTTTATGGTGCCGAATGTTGGCCATTAAAAGAGAAGCATAATAATAAGTTAAGTGTGGCAGAGATGAGGATGCTCAGGTGGATGAGTGGCTTTACCCTTAGAGATAAGATACGAAATGAGCATATACGTGAAAAGGTTGGAGTAGCTCCAGTAGAAGATAAAATTAGAGAGAGTCGCCTTAGATGGTTTGGTCACATAAAACGAAGGCCTTTCGATGACCCGGTTAGGAGAGTAGAGGTATTAGATTTGACTTATATTAAGAAAGGTAGGGGTAGACCTAAAAAGACTTGGTTAGAAAATATTAGGAATGACCTTTCTTTATTAGATTTAAACAAGAATTTGACTTTTAATAGAACACAATGGAGAAAAAGGATTCATGTAGCCGACCCCACATAGTGGGATAAAGGCTTGATGTTGTTGTTGTTGTTGTACAGTATTTTTCAGTATTATATTAGTATCAATATTAGTAAATCGTTGGCTTAGTCAATAAAGTCGCACTCTTTGCCCATCGGCATAGTAATCATCTCCTTATAACTCCCAATCAATAGAAGATTAGACCAAATCATAGTATTTAAACAAAAGTTAGTCAGCCCACCATTATGTAAAGATCAATCAGTCTCCAGCCAATGGGTCAACAAGTTTTTACTTATCCTTTACAAACACTTTGTTATCACCGTACTATAATAATAGTCTCAATCACAAATCTACCTTCATTTTCAATGCATTGCAGCAATAATGCATTATTGAGCTTAATTCAAAAAATATCAAAATCTCCTAACCATAGACAACAAAAGTCAAAATGAGCAAAAATTTACATTTTTAGAATTTAACCAAATAGCCAAATAGCCAAATATTATATAAAATAACATTCTAAAGATTTAGTTGAATTAAATCACAACTTTAGAAGTCAAAATAAATTTCTTAGTAGGAAGAAATTACTGTATTTTTAAAATCACCCAGTGAAAAAATCTCAAATAAATACTCAACATTCATAATTTTAATATCTATAAAATATAAAAAATTACACAGTGAAAGTTTTACCGATATAAAATTATTC
>NW_021318711.1:2945941-2993977 GCF_001605985.2 Dendrobium catenatum
GTCATTTACTTTACTGTTTTTACGTTTCCGCACTTTTTATTTCAGTTTTAAAAACTCTGTGGTTGAAAAATATTTTTCTACAAAATTTAAAAAGAGATCTTATTTCAGTTCAATAATTTTTTTTTTTTTAAAAAGGGGTCTTAATTTTAACTTAGTTTTTTTAAACTACCAATTCACCCCCCCTCTTGGTAGCCTTGGGACATTCACTTAGGCTTAACAACCTAAGTATTAGACTCAACAGGAGGAACTCAAGGGAGTGTGGTGGGGGATCCACACGGTTGCTATGGCAAACTCGCACCTTAGTACCATCGGATTCAAGGCTTGTCTCGAGGTAAGTTCACCAAAGAAGAAGATCTCTTTGGTATCAAAGGACCCGGCCACTCCGCCGCACCGGGGAAGGTGGAAGTGATTTTGTAAGAGTTTCTCCGCCTAGCTGTGGGGGCTAAAGGAGAGACACTTTTGTAGTGCAATACTTGGAGGGTGCCTCCAAGGAGTGGACGTAGGTCAAGGTTTGACCGAATCACTATAAATCCTGTGTGTTCTTTTCTTATTATCGCTTCAACATTTATTTTTCTTCCGCACCTTTTTATTGTGATTTGGTTCTTGTTTTTGGTTTTAAAGTTTTCCAATTCACCTCTTTTTCTTTACTTAGCCTTGGGCCAGTTCATATAGGGCTTAACATCCCTAACAAACTTTCAAATCCAATGAGCCCAAGATCGTTAAATTTTAAAATCATTAAGACCTCCAAATGTCTGACGAATGATCCATGATTAAGGGATTCAATATCATCCATTCATCAAACCACTCCACATTTACCCTTGTTCTCTCACCTATTTATGGGCCATGTCACCCCAGAAATATATAAATAGACCCCTCATTTCTCTTGAAAAGTGACCAAAGTAAGAAGAGAAGAGGAGAAGAGAAGGAAGAAGCTCTTCCTCAAACACCATCAAAATTTTGCCGGACATCCGCTGGAGCTTCATCGAAACACCACATGAGGCCCTCACTTTCACTGGACCACCACCTGAGGCCCTCACCTCCGTCGAACCACCGCCTGACGCCTTTGCTCTATCGGACCACCACTTGAGGCCCTCGCCTCCGTCGGACCACTGTCTAGCACCATTGCTTTGCCGAACCACCACCTGAGGCCCTCACCTTCATCAGACCACCAAATGATGCCATTGATCTGCTGGACCACCACTTGAGGCCTTCATCTCCATCGGACCACTTCCTAACACCGTTGCTCTGCCAGACCACCACTTGAGGCCCTCACATTTGCCAGACCACCTCCAGGCATCATTGCTTTGCCGGACCACCCTTAAGGCTTGGAATTCTGTCGGGCTTGACGCTGAGAGTTCTCCTGAAGTGCCGCCCTTCTATAATGGTATTTCAGACCCCAGTCTCCTACTGACTACGGTTCTTCTGACCTCCGTCATCTACTATGGTTCTTCCGATCTCCATCACTAAACATCGGTCCTTCTAACACTGGTCTCCAACCGACTATGGTCCTTCCGACCTCTGTCACCTACTATGGTCCTTCCAACCTCCATCACAAAAAAATGATCTTTCTGACATCGATCTCCTATCACCTATGGTCCTTCCAACCTTCGTCGCCTATTATGGTCCTTCCGACCTCCATCAACAGTCAATGGTCTTTCAGACCCCAATCTCCTCCCAACTATGGTCCTTCCAACCACCGTCGCCTACTATGATCCTTTTGACCTCCATCAATAGACAATGATCTTTCTGATCCCGGTCTCCTACCAACTACGATCTTTTGGATCTCTATCTTCTGCAGACTATGGTCCTTCCAACCTCCATCACCAGAAAATGGTCTTTCCGACCTCTATCCTATCGACTATGGCCATGCCGACCAAACAAACACATCTATGTTGATTATTATAACTCCCACCATGTAATGCTCTCTGTATGACATATATTTATAACATCAAGCCAATGCCTTCTCCCTAAGAAGGGCCTAATTTGTAATCGACTGCAAGTACTAGTGGAATCATTTAAACTGGGCCAGGCCCCGTGGTTTTTTCTCCATTTTAGGGGTTTTCTTGTAAAAACTCTGTTGTCTCTTATGAACGCTACACCCTCTCACTTATCTGATTGTGTGCTGGATCTTCGTATAATGTTAAGACATTAAATAATATATTTCTCTATCATCGCGAATATTGTTGGACGCAACAGATCTATAATATTAATAAAAATAAAATAAGCAAAGTCGGTTCAGTTCAAGGGAACTGGGAAAAATAAGAGAAATGAAGATAATAATGTCATCATAACCATGATGAACCTTCCATAGTCATGAATTAACGGGATTTGGCAAAAACTTGGTAAAGCATACTTATCCCAATGTACAGTCATGCTTATTCCATCAAGCTTAGAATTTTTGACCTCATTCAAATATGATGTTGACTTTATCTAATTTTAAAGAAAACAGAGAAGACAAACTAAAAAATTAACATCAATAAATTTAAATCTTCATCATTTATGTAGTGCATATACTGTTTAAACTAAGTGAGAGTATATATAAAAGTATTGCAAAGGTATAGAATTTGTTATTGTGCAACAGAACATGTGCAGACGATGAAATGGAATGCTAAGCTTGCTGATGTCGTTAGCCTGTACTATCCTTTATCCACTACCATAACATGCCCCCTCAAACTGAGGAAGCATTTGCTGTAATCAGCTTGTAGACAAAAGCTTGAATCTTTTGATTAGTAAAGATTTGGAAAATGTATTAGCAATTTGATCCTAGGTAGCTAGATGATGAACAATAATTTGTTTAGTTTGAATACAATTGGGGATGAAATGACAATTAACCTCGATATGCTTGGTTCGTGCGTGGAAAATAGGATTATTTACAAGTGCAATTGCCAATGTGTTGTCACAATATAGTTGAGGAGGAGCCTGCGGTATATTGAAATCTGAAAGTAAATGTCAGAGCCATATAATTTCAGATGCTATTGTAGCTAAGGAATGATATTCAACCTCAATCAAAGATTGAGCTACCATCGATTGCTTCTTAACTTGCCAAGATATGAGAAAATTTTGAATAAAATTATAATAACTTGAAACTGACTTGTGGTCTTGAGAGTTGTCAGCCCAATCTGAATTAGCATAGCTTTGAAGTATCATAGAACATGATAGAGTGGAAGACCATAGGTGATCATACCATTGATATATCGAAGCAATCGTTTAAGTTGTTCAAAATGAGATTGAAGAAGTGTATGCATATTTTAACAAACCCACTGAACAATAAAGGCAATGTTAGGTCGAGTGAGCGTCAGATACTATAAAGATCCAACCAATTATCGATAAAGTATCGGATTGGAGAAGTTCTGCTGATAAGAAGAAGGTGCAACAAATGTCAGATGAGTTGGAGTAGAAACATGTTTCCAATTATTCATACTATCTTTATGAAGAATCTGTTGAGCATATTGTGTTTGATTTAAGTGAACACCATAGAATCAGGTGGTGACTTGAACACCTAAAAATTGAGAGAGAAAACCTAGATGGCACATAGAAAACTTAGATTACAAGCAGCTGAGTAAAGTATGCAAAGTAGATTGATCATTGCCGGTTAAGAAAGTATCATCAATGTTTAGTAGAATGTAAGGAAATATGAATCCGGAGTCATACAACATGAGAGAGGGATTTGTTGAGAATCTGATTTAAGGGAATATGTTTTTGATGATAGCAAACACTTCTGTTTCTCTATGACTGCCTTACCTACTAACATTTCAGGTCTACAAGATCAAATGCAATTTGAATCAGCTCAAGATTGGGTAGACTAAGTATGAGTCAGTTTGTAAACTTTTCCTTTTCTTGAGTCTATTGTAAATGATATGGTTTCTGATGCTAAGTAAACTTGCACACACACATTTGGAGGAATCTTTTTGACTATTTTAGAGTTTTCTATTTTTAATCACATTTTTCAGGATGATCCATAAATTGGTATGGACGATCAATTAAAAATAAAAATTCTAATTAGGGCATCATGGTTATGGCAGCCATAATTAAGCTCATTGTCCTAGATGATATTTGTATCAGCCGGGATGATAGGCTCAAATCAGAAATAATCAGTTGTTAGATCTATTTAGGTAGCTTTTATTTTTGGATATCATCTAGGACATCATCCTAGATGATGCAACATAATTGTGCCTAAATTAATCTATTAATTAAGGAAAGTAATTAAGGTTTGATTGCTTGATCATATCGTCCTGTATGATCATAGGATCGACCGAGATGATCAGTTCATAAATCTTAGTTGGCCCTGGATGACCAAACATCGACAAGCTTCTATTTAGGGCTATGCTCTGGATAATTTGCATGGATTTGAACTAATCACCCGGCATGATTGTGAGATCAGCCTGGACGATCAAGTTATTTTTCCATTATCTAGACATCCATTCAGTGCGATTATCTGGTCAATATTCAACAATTTGTACTAATCGTATAGGACCATATCCTATCAACATGTATGATATGAATAAGAAACTTATGATTATCCCAAGTTGTTGTGGCTGATTGAGCTTAAATTGCTGATCGTACAGGATGATAAAGTCAATTTATTATAATTAAGAGCTATTCTGAAGCTCTTCTATTTAAGACCTCTTGTTCCTTTCAAGAGTGTATCTCTTACTACTATTCTAGACTGAGAGAGCCAAGAGGAGAGGGAGAGAAAGGGAGAGAGAGAGGATCTTGTGAGGGGGAGTTTGTTAGGGGTTTCACAAAGGTTTCTCCAAGCAAGGATCCATCATCATCTTCTCTAGTCATCATCCTTAGTTCCTTAGGGGTTCTATAGAGGTCTACTTCAATATATGATCAAAGTTCTCTGTCTACTTCAGGAGAAAGCAAAAGGAGTTAGGTTTTTTGCCTACTTCTGGAGGAAGAAAAAGGAGTTGGGTTCTCTACCTCACCTGAGTTGGTGGAAAGGAGGTTTGTAAAGGCTTCTCTGCCTTACTGTGGGAGCAAAATGAGAGACATTTTATTTAGTGCAATACTCAGCGGGCACCTCAGAGGAGTGGATATAGGTCGAGTTAACTTAACCACTATAAGTTTCTATATTCTTTACTATTGCTTCCACATTTAATTTATGCACTTTGATTTCTGTGGCGAATCTTCATTTTTATTTTAAGATTCTATTTTGATTGAAAGATTTTTTTAAAATACCAATTATCCTCCCTCTTGGTTAGCCTTGTGACTAGTTCATTAGGGCTTAACATCCCTATCAAACTTTCAAGTGCAATCAGAGAACGTTTAAGTGGTATTATAGCGGGATTCATAAAATTTAGTTTTTGAAAACTTTAGAATTTTAATAAATGGATAGCTTTGGTAATCATAATACTACGAAAGGATATTCTATTACATAACCACCTTTGTTTGATAATATTTCTTTTTATTTTTAGAAAACTCACATGTCTACATTTTTTACAATCGCTTGATTATCGTATGTGGATTCTTGTTAGAAAAGATTATATATCTCCTTCTCATGAAATTAATGAGATTAAAACTAAACTTCCTTTTACTGAATAGACTTTTGATGAACAAGATTTAGCGCAACTTAATGCAAAATGTTTGAATTATTTTTTTTTCTTTGAAATTTGAAGATTATATGTGTGTTTGAACTTGTGCATCTGATAAAGAAATTTTTGATAGATTGTGTATTACTTATGAGGCACAAATGAGGTTCAACAATCTAGATTGAATATTCTATTGCATGACTACTAACTTTTTGTACGAAACCTTCTAAATCAATTTCTGACATGTATACTGGGTTTACTCAAATTATCACCTCATTGCATGCTTTAGAAAGAGCTAACTAATTATGAAAGAGTAAATAAAATTTTAAGATGCTTGCCTTTTTTTTTTTATGCTAAGATCACTACAATTACTAAATCTAAAGATTTAAGTACTTATTCTATTAATAATTTACTTGGATCACTCATTGCTTATGAGCAAGGGGTGAAACAAAGAAATTTTGATGCATGTGAGAAAAAGAAGGAGAAAACTATAGCACTGAAGGCTAACAACACAGACACTGATTCTTCTGTGTCTAAAAATGATGATGTTGTCTTCATCACTAGGTAATTTAAAAGCTTTTTAAGGAAGAACAACAAGTATCATCAGAAGTGAAAAAAGGTAAGGATAGCAAAAATTATAAAAGTTATTCTGATGTGTTTTGAATGCAGGAAGCTTGGACATGTTAAAGATGATTGTCCTACACTTAAGGAGCACCCAAGTAAGGAGAAGGGTGAGGAGAAACCTAAATACAAGAAGGAGAAGAAGTATTACCAAAAAGCTTTCTAGGTGGATTCTACATCTGACTCATTTGAGACTTATGCTGAAGAGAAAATAACAAATTTATACTTAATGGGTGATCATCTTGGTCAATCTAATCAAGAAGAGGTATGTAAACAAACCTATGATCAATTACTTGAAATTTGTGAGAATATTCATGCATCATATAAGAAACTTAAGAAATCGTATGCTAGTTTGAAATTAGAGTTTTTGAATTTATAAAAAGAGCATGAAAGTTTAAATAAAGATCACACTCTACTTGATAGCAATCACATGTCTTTACTTGATGAATTTGATGATTTAAATAAAAGGCATTCTGAATTAATTGTTGAACATGATTCTTTGAAAGCATCCTACACCTCACTTGAATATGATTTTAAAACTTATACTAAAGAATCTGAGCATAAAAAGCACTATTTGAATGTTGATAACGCTATTTTTAAAAGTGATAACTTGAGGTTTCAAGCTAAATTAAATACACTTGAGAGAAATTAGAATACATCAACACTTAATCTAAAGCCAAAACCTAGGAAGATGCATTATAACCCAAATAGATTAGTAAATCCTTTTTCTGGAGTTAGATGTTTTTCATGTGGCATGCTAAGACATATTTCACACACTTGCACTGTTCACCATAGTACATTAGGTGTGGAGACCCAAACTGTATGATTCACATCGTAACATATATGAATTGAATTCTTCTTTTCATAAGAAGAGGCCCAAACCTATTTGGGTTCCTAAATCTGGAAATTTTATTACGTCCAGTGTAAGGACGTAGCGGAACGTCCGGTTGGAGGAAAAATCCCGCCAAAAAACTCTGTATTTGCTTGGTACAACTAGGTATTATTTGATATTAACGAGGAATATCGCTCTTTGAAGACCAATACCGAGTTATACCGAGCTGTACCGAGAAATACCGAGTTGTACCGAGTTTTTCTAGGAAAAACTCGGTACAACTTTTGTATAACTCTGTATTTCTCAGTTTAGCTCGGTATAACTCGGTATTGGATCTTCAAATGATGGTATTCCTCGTTATTATTTGGTATTGCTCGGTATTTTCTCGGTACAACTCATTTTTTGGAGGGATTTGACCTCCGACCGGACGTTCCTCTGCGTCCGGTCAAAGGAAGTAATAATTGTTCGGACAACAGAGGCTCGTAGCTCATAATTGCATAAACTTACTGCTTAATAAATTATAAATTGCATGTTTACTACTATGTTGATTGTTGTTATTTTCTATTTTAGTTTTTTATGTTTTCTTTTATTTTATATTTGTTACATCTCTGATGTTTTTTCCTTGGTTTTCCTTTTTATAGCTGAAATGATATTTTGCCTTGTTTTTATTTTTGGAAACTTGTAGTCAATGTTTAAACATCCCTAAATCAGTTAAAGAAAGAAACACCGTTGATTATCTCCCTCCTTCTAACCTCTTTTAGTGGTGTAATTTTCTTTTCTAAACAAAAGTCTATCTCAAATTAACAAGTGGACTTTACAATTATCTTTTCTATCTTGCTATAGTAATCTACCTTATATATATAATATTTAATGTCTTTATATTACTTTCATGTTATTTGAAATCTTGTCATTGCATTTGTCACATGATTTTGCGTCTAGTTTGTGGCTTATTCTTCCTTATATTAAAGAGTGAGTTTTTTATTCTCTAATATTTAGAAGATATACTCATAAATAAGAATATTTAAGTATTTTAAAAAGGGATCTAGCTTATAAAAAAAAGGCCAATGATGCCAAAAATCAAAAGATGTGTAATGATCACAAAAAATTGTAAGATACACAACGTGTATCAAAAATAAAAAGATGCACAAAGTGTGCCAATCAATTGACAAGAGTCATAAAATGACCCACAAAAAGAAAACTTCCCTCTCTTTCAAACCTTTAAATCTTAAAAGAATTCATGTGTCACGATAATTTTAAAGGCTTGATTTTAAATTTCATGATTGTGACAAATTACTTTGGTATATTATTTTATAAGATATTTTTTTTTAAATTCGACCGGTATGATCCATTATTATGCATCATCTTGGATGATCCATCTAATCGGCTAGGACAATCTTCTTTTTCAATAGTCGTCTAGCTTGATTCCTCGGGATGATCGCCTATCTTATCATCCCGGACGATATTTGATCATCTTGAATGACTTTATTGCCTATTTGACCAATCATCCTAGACATAATTATTGCTCCCGATTGGCCTAGATGATTCTACGATCTTCCTGGACGTTCGGATCATTTCTTTAGAAACCGAGGCATTCAATTAGTTTTTCTCACACAAATCCTCTTCAACCCTCTTTTGCTCTTACTTCCCTTTTGTTTTCCTAATTATGGCCTGCTGAAAGAGGTCTTGCATGCCTTCTGGAATCTCATTGAGGGAAAATCTGGACCGTCATTTCACTAAGGCAAGCGACCAAGCTTCCTATCTGAGGTATAAAATAGCCAGGATCACTGTATCCCGGACTGTCAACTCATACATTCTTTTCTATCCTATCCTTGATATGTTTGCTCATACTACCCTCACCTTCCTCCTTATTCTCACTATCCCTTTCAATCCGGAATTACTTTTGAATTTTTTTCTAGCCTTCGAGAGCAGTCCTATGTGAATAGATGTCCTATCAAAATCACATATTAGGACTATCAAGAGCTTTTGCAACTTTCCACTAAAAGAGACAAACTCCTTACCTTGTGTTCATATCCTAACCACGATTGGACTCCGACCAACCAATTTCTAGGAAACACTATTGCTCACTTTCTAGCTTTCTCAAAGTGTTAGGACAATCCAACATATCCTTCGCACTTCTATCCTTCCAAAAGCTGGTGATCACATTCATATCAGTCCATTTCTTTCGATCACCACTTTTTATATTTTGGCCCATCATGAATTCAATGCCATTAATTTGATTTTTCATTATAATGAGCATCTGACTAGTATTTGAGATCCAAGACATAGGAGGAAGCCAAATCTTGCCCTAGGACATATCATTGCCTATGTCTTAGAATCAAAATACAACCTCCAATATCCTGCCCCACTAAATTTTTAGCGTTCCTTGTATTCAAATAACTCCTTACATGTTCTTCACAGTACTCATCTCCACCTGGGGCACAAGGAAGCTGAGGGAGCTGAGGAGGAGCCAGCTCCTACACCTATTCTTGTACTCGCTCTGCCCCGCCAGCACTCTAAGTTGGATTAGCTCGTGGAGTGATTTGAACAGTGGGAGACACGGTTCAAGACCTATATTGCTGCATAGGAGCAACAACATGCTAAGGAAGTTGCTTATTTTGACTACTACTACATGGCTCATCAGTAGCACTAGCATGACCAGGATATGGCTTGGATTGGAGAGCAGTTTTGCACTCTTTCTAGTTACTTTCACCAGCCACCACCACCACCACCTCCGTCGGATGATTAGGGGCCATCTTTCTTTTAATTTTCTTTTCTTATGTGATGTTATTTTTTTTTGTAGTTTTACTTCTGTTTAGTAATTTCTGTTGTGTTTCTTTTTCCCTCTTTTTTGTATTGTCAAAAGGGGAAGTAGCTGTACAGTTCTAGTTTGTACTCTTTGTTGTGTTTTATATTAGTTAGTTAAACTATTTGAACTATATTTATTTCTTCATACTATTTTCATTAAACTGCTTTGAAGTACTTCAATTATTTTTTGTGTTTGTCATCATCAAAAAGGGGGATATTATTACGGATATTATTTAAGGGAATATGATTTTGATGATAGCAAACACTTATGTTTCTCTACGATTGCCTTGCCTATTAATATTTTAGGTCCACAAGATTAAACGACAATTTGAATAAGTTCAAGATTGGGTAGACTAAGTTTGAGTTAATTTGTAAACTTTTCCTTTTCATGTGTCTATTGTAAACGATGTGGTTCTTGATACTAAGTAACCTTACACACACACACACTTGGGGGAATTTTTTTGACTTTTTTAGAGAATTATGTTTTTTTCTCACATCCTCAGGGATGATCCCTAAATTTGCCTGAATGATTAGTTAAAAATTGAAACCCTAATAAGGGTATCCTGGTTAAGTCACCTGTCATTAAGCTTATCGTCCTAGATGATATTTGTATCGATCGGGATGATAGGTTCAAATAAGAAAGAATTATCCACCAGATCTTTTTAGGTAGCTTATATTTTTGGACATCATCCTAGACGATGAAACATAACTATACCTAAAATAATTTGGTAATTAAGAAGAGCAATTAAGGTTTGATTGCTCGATCATATCATCCTGGACAATCGTAGAATCGTCCGGGATGATCAGTTCACAAACCTTAGTTGTCCCTAGATGACCAAACATCGGCCAGCTTCTATTTAGGGCGATGCCTTGGATGATTTGCATGGATTTGAGCTAATCATCCGGTACGATCGTGAGATCAACCTGGATGATTAAGATATTTTTTCATTGTATAGACATTCATTCAGTGTGATTATCTAGATGATATTCAATAATTTGTACTGATAATACAGTATAATATCCTATCATCCTGGAGATATGAACAAAAACCTCTGATTGTCCCAAGTCGTCATAGCTGATTGAGCTTAAATTGCACTGAATATACTGGATGATGTTTATATCATCCTGAATAATAAAGTTGGTTTGTTAAAATTAAAAGCTATTCTGAAGCTCTTCTATTTAAGACCTCTTATTCCTTTCAAGAATGTATCTCTTATTATTGTTCTGACCTGAGAGATCCAGGAGGAGAGGGAGATCATGGGAGAGAGAGATAGAGGATCTTGTGAGGGGGAGTTTATGAGGGGTTTCACAAAGGTTTTTTAAAGTAAGGATCCATCCTCATTTTCCCAGTCATTGTTCTTAGTTCCTTAAGGGTTTTAAAGAGGTCTACTTCAACATCTGATCAAGGTTCTCTGCCTGCTTCAGAAGGAAGCAAAAGGAGTTAGGTTCTATGCCTACTTCTAGAGGAAGTAAAAGGAGTTGGGTTCTCTGCCTCACCTGGGTTGGTTGAAAGGAGGTTAGTAAAGGCTTATCCACCTTAATGTGGGGGTAAAAGGAGAGACACTAAGTTTAGTACAATACTAGGAGGGCGCCTCTGGGGAGTGGATGTAGTTCGAGTTGATCAAACCACTATAAATTTCTGTGTTCTTTATTATTGCTTCCACATTTAATTTTTGCAATTTGATTTCTATGGTGAATCTTGCTTTTTATTTTAGGATTGTGTTTTGATTGAAAGATTTTTTTAAATACCAATTCAGCCCCCTTTTGGTTAGCCTTGGGACTAGTTCATAAGGGCTTAACATCCCTGTCAAACTTTTAAGTGCCATCAGAGCACTTTCAGGATCGGCTACACTAAATTAGAAACTAAACATTTGAAGATGACAAGATATGGCTTTCTTGATAAGATAGTGTAGCATACCATTAACGGGGTGATTATTTTAACCCATATATGGCTTTCTTGAGGTAGCAGATATGATTTGGATAAATAGAGTCTACAAACCCTAGTGGTTGCTTCATATACACACATTCAATAAGATGACCATGTAGTAATGCATTAGAAATATCTAACTATTCAATTGGTCAAGAATTTTATAGAGCAATAAGTATAAATACTCAAACAGCCGACATCTTAGCCATAAGGCTAAACATTTCCTTATAGTCTAGGCCAGGTTCTTGATTAAACCCTTGAGCGACCAAGCGAGCTTTGTATTTGGCAACTGTTCCATCTAAATTTAATTTTGTTCAATAGATCCTTTTGTAACCAAGCACATTTTCAATAGCAGATGATGGAATAAGATCCCATGTCCCTTGGGATTGAAGAAATTTAAAATGGGTAGACATAGCCTTCCTCCAATGTTCCTATTTGGATGCATGTAAAAAAGTGGTAGGATCATTTATGGGACTGATGTAAAAAAGGTTAAAAATTTGTTTAGGTTTGGTTTTGCCATGCTTAAGCAGGGCAAGCATGGGATGAGCACTTAGAATAGGTATATAGGGCAGTAGACTTGGAGACGTAGATGTTGTAGTAGTTGGTATAGAGTGTGATGTAACAATAATTTGTAATTCTAGAGATGGTTATGGGTGTGACATAAGAGTGGGATGAAACATATATGGAGAAGTTAATCTGGAAGAGATGGAAGTGGAAACTAAAAGTAATGGAGGAAGAGTTTATTAATTCACATTTTAAATTATGGATGAAGTAGATTGAGAGAATGGATATAGTGATTCATTAAAGATAACACGAAGCGAGATGTAGAGTTTGTTTCTGTAAATGTCAAGGCAATGATAGCCTTTTTGAAATGGGGTGTAGCCAAGAAATACACACGATCGAGAAATAAGAGAAAGCTTATTGGGAGTATAGGGATGGGGCCATGGGTAGCATAGACACCCAAAAACTCTAAGATGATCATATGCAAGAGGTTTACCATAAAGAAGTGCATAAGGAGAAACGATGGAGGTGATAGGTGAAGGCATTCAATTTATCAGATAGATGTGATAAGAAGATCTTCTACCCAAAGATAGTGAGAGCGATGAACTTCAAGTATTAGAGAGTACATAGTTTTAGTGATATGATAATGTTTATGCTCAACAACACCATTTTGGGTGGGGTATAAGGATAAGTATATTGGTGAAGCATACCATATTGCTTTAAAATTATTTGGAATGGATTATTAATGTACTCACCACTTTCATCTGCGTGCAAAACTTTGATAGAGGCCTTAAATTGGAAATCTATCATGCTTTTAAATTCACAAAGTTTCTAAAGAGCATTATATTTCTTAACAAGTGGATACACCTAAGTAGAACGAGTGCATGAAAGTTCGAATAGGTTGTTAGACCTATTAAGTTTGTCTCAAGGCTTATCAAGACAGCGAGGTGAATTGGAAATTTAAAAATCTCTTGGAAATTTTAGAAAATTGATTTAAGTTTTTAATCAAAATAAAATTATCTCCAAAATTAATTTTTCAACCACAAAATTAAAATGCAAAAAATAAAAATAGTAAAAAATAAAGACAGAGAAAATAAAAATATTTATAGTGGTTTTGTCCAACTAGACCTACGTCCACTACCTAAAAACTTTATATTCAGTTATTATACTAGACCAAAGTGGCTCTCCTTTTACTCCCATAATAAGGCGGAGAAGCCCTTACAATAAACCTATCTTCTACTAATCCCTGGTGTGGTAGATTATTGTCATCCTTTCCCATGTTCCTGGTGATGGCAGGGAACTGATATCCTTTCTCACCCTCCTCATGATGGTAGATAACTGGTGTCCTTTCATACCCTTCTGGTGTCGGTATAGAAGAGTCATCCTTTCACACCCTTCTGGTGTCAATAGAGTACCATCATTCATTCACACCCTTCTGTTATCGACAGAGTATTGTCATCCTTTCTCACTCTCTTGGTGATGACATACTACTAGCACTCCTTTGAAAATCTTCTTCCAAGAGTGTTCAAGAAAGTAGGGAAGGACTTTGAAGAATAAGCAAGAGAAACTCACCGTTATGTAACCTTATGAATCCCCTAACAAATCCCTCTTAAGAGATCTCTCACTCTCCAATCCCAAGAAACTCTCTGAAACACTCTCCAAGTGCACTCTAAAAAAAAATCGTAATAGAACTTCGTAGGAGATATGTGTCAGTTAGTTTTTAAGACCTTAAATATGAAAGCCAGAAAAAACCATCCAGAAAACTGGAAATTTCAATTTTACCACCTTAGATCGTACATTACAATCACACATCATACGTATGATCAGTTTAAAAAATGCTAGTACGATCCTGTGTGAATTGATTTTATACCCTGGTTGGCTTGTGTACGAGCTATCATCGTATAGTATGATCAATCCAAGATTGAACACATTCATCTAGTATGATTCTATACGAATGCATTTCGTACACTGGTCAGTGTACTTTACAAACCCTATATTATATAGTACTATCGGTTTTACCAAAATCATGCTTTGTTTGGTTTGAAAATAGATTAATCCATTTTGTACTCTGGACATCGTCTGTACGAAACTAATTTCATATAGTACAAATAGTTTAAAAAATTCACTTATTCGTATGGACGAACTGGCACGCACCCATTTCATACTCTGCATGTCATATGTACGAAAGTCATTTCATATAGTACGATCAGTTCAGAAAATGGTGAGTTTATTTGGGACGAACTAGTACATAATAATTTCAAACTCTGTAAGTCATTTGTATGAAAGTATCTTCATACAATATGAATAATACTTAGAAAAATTTCCATGCATTATTTGATTTTTATGGAGGAACACTCAGGTCAAATTGTCTTGTATGATCCCAAAATTATACGGTATGACTAGCTTAAAAAATATAAGTTCATATACTCCCCTAGTGTGTGTGTGTGTACTATTACTCAATTAGAACCACACTCTCTCAGACTAAAAAAAAAAATATAAAAAGTACAATCTTTAATTACCATAAACCCTAATCTAATCTAACTTTTTGTCTTCAGCAGTCTGGAATATGATTTTCCTAAAATGTTAGTATACATAAACAAATCAAAACACATTTTTCAATTTGTGTTAGGAGAAATAATAATCAACACAATAATATTTTGGTATTATAAAAAACACACATGATATAAAAATATAGTTTTAAATACTAAGTTGCAGCAATCTCTTCCTTTTTGAATGACAAAATAATTATTATTTGAGTTAACATAGAAAATAAATTTTCTCCTTAACTCTCCCAAAATGAATGATCAATTTAAAAATAAGGGGATTCCATGAAAATAAAAAAAAAATACAAATTGAAAAATGAAAAAGAAATAAAAACTACTTGAATAAAAACACGAACAAATAAAAACTACTCGAATAAATACACGAACAAAAATATACACACAACACACAACAACATCAAACAATATTATTCAAATAAAAACATGAACAAAAATACTAATAAAAACATACGCAAAACACAACAACATCAAATAATATTATGACCCCCCCTTTGAACAACAACAAAAAGGGAAGAATACATTGAAATAAAAAGTTTCTATGGATAAACCAAAAGAATTCAATGAGAAAAAGAATTTAAACTAATTGAAAATATAACATTAACTTCCAAATGCTAAAAAAAAAATTTAAATTTTAAATCAAAGAATAACTAAGATAAAAAAATTCAATCAGGTTTACTGTTCATTCTAGAAAAATTAAATAAAAATGAATATTACAAAAATGATGAAATAAAGATTAATTAATTTATAATTCAATAGTGAATATGATTGTCAATTATATGGATTTGGATTAGAGATAGAATGATAAAGGAAAGAATAATATAAATTTTTTCAATTGGCAAAATTGCACATCTTTTTAAATATTTGTGCCACACTTTGTGCATCTTTTCTATTTGGGCTAATTTTGTGTCTCTTTTCACTTTATGAATATTACACATCTTTTTTTATTTTTGCAAGCTTTGTGCATCCTTTTTTACTTTTTTGGGTCTTTCCAATATCAGTAATCTTAATTCAAATTCCACAAATAACAAAAATAAGCACATTGGAAAAGAAATAAAAAAATAAGACATCAATCTTGTAATAGTTATAGCTTAGATATATTTCTCTATAAGAACATGAAATTGATGTTTTAATCTACATTCAGTCATAATGTAACTTAAATTTTTGAGAGATAAAGTTTTACAAGGAAATTGATTTGTAGAACAAATTAATTGAAAAGCCCATTCTAAAGATCAACCACAAAATATTTTTCTATAAAAACATAAATATTTCAAGAAATAAAATTCAATGCAAGTCAATAAAACATTTCATCATTTCTTTGATCATTCAAAATACATACAACCACCATTTTCGTTTAAGATCACATCATTTCAAAAATACAAAAGTAACTCATGAAGATACTAACACACAAAATCACAGGAATTACATCTCAACAATAAACACATAAACTCATTAGCAACAATAGCAGAGAAGTATATCTAGTAATTAGAGGGGCCTTGATCTAGAGGAGGTGATGGATTGAACATTGAAAAGTTATTATTCATCATAGCTACATTGGTGTTAACCGAGTCAAATTGCACTCGGATCAAACCCATGTCCTCATTATATTTAACATCTTGTATATTCAAATGATTCTCAATTTGATCAAAGCATTGATAAAAATGAATTTGCATTATGTCAAAGCACTGGGCCATTTCATGGTAGAAATTTTATTCGGGTCCAAGTGCAAGTGTAAGTGCTGGAGCAGGAGCTCCTCCTTCTTCCTCAGAATCATTACCCTTAGAACTTTGATCCTGCCCAAAGAGTGTTCGAAAAGAGGCATCAGTAAAATAAATAGGGAGTTTAGAGGGAAGATTTGGATGCATAAGTTTGTACTTCTTCTCTATGATGTAGGAAACTAAGTGTCATAGGATCACATTTTTCTTTCTCTTATTAAGAGGAAGTTCAATATCAAAAAGTTTGTAAATATAATCTATGATAAATTGGGCTTCATAAAAGGTTTTTCAGTCATAATCAAATAAGTTACTGTGGACAAAAGAGGATCACCAACTTTTGGAATAATTGAGGTTCTCAAAATGCGATGGATAATCCGGGCATTTTGATTAAGAGAGTACACATATGACAGATGACTTACTTGGGCAACAACTCTAAGAGTTTGATTTTTTTCTAACCAATCAAATTTGGCTCTAGAGGTTAGGGTATGCGCTCTTATTCCGTATGTTCTTAGGTGGAGAATGTTGCCTAGGTAGTCCTTAATGATTTCTACTTGTTGCTTGAAAACATAAGAGTTAATCCTAGTATGGTTTTGGTTTACCTTCATGTTAGCCAAAAAAATTTGAAAGGTTTCTTAATGAAAGGCATAGATGAGAGTCAGGATAAATGAAAACTGGGTTGAGGTGAATAGGGGCACGATAGAGAAATTAATATAATTCTAAATGTGGAATCAGGAAGGGGTAATTTTTGTAGTAAAATACCTATAGAAAGTATCCTCATTCTCCTTGAAAAGAAAGTTGTCATCCCTTTTAGATCAGGAGGACAATCCCCTAGAGGTACGAGATTGTTTGCAACTACTGGCCATTCATAATATTTGGACTCTAAAAGGTTTAGAACATATGAGAAAGTGAAGAAAAACTTATGCAAAGACCATTCTATTTAAAGAAAAATGACCTTTTGTACAGTTCAAAATTAAAATTATACTTACGATTTAAAAATCATATGAGACCAAAAAAAATTTGTACATACAAATGGTTACGGCAAAAAATAAAATGGTTTTATGTAAAATGTGATTTCCAAGGTGTCCTTTTATACATACATTTTGACAAAATGATCGTACAAACAAATATGTGTTTGTCCAGGATGATCAGAATATTAAATATCATTTTAAGACGGTTATGTTCATGCCCACTAGAAACTTACAACAGGATCATACAAATGAAATGCAAATTCACATGTATGATTTGTAATTAATAACTGACCACTTCTGGAAAACCATCCCCAATTGCACAGATGAAATAACACATATCATACAATACGATGATGTCATCATACAGTACAAAAAATAATAAAAAACATAGTTTCATGTGTTCAACTTAGAAAATTATCATGTACATGTAACTTCAAATAGGTTATTAGACCTATTAAAATTGTCCCAATGCTAACCAAGAGGGGGATGCTTTGGTTATTTAGAAATCTCTTTGTAAATTATTGAAAACTATTTTATGATTTTAAGCACAAAAATTTTTTTCCAAAATTAATTTCTCAATAACAAAATTAAAAGTGCAAAATATTAAAAATGCAGTAAAAATAAAAAGAGGAACATAAAAATTTATAGTGGCTCGATCCAACTAGACCCTCATCCACTCACTGAAGACTCCCTCTTTAGGAAATGAACTATACCAAAATGACACTTCTTTTGCTCCCACAGTAAGTCGGAGAAACATTTACAATTAATCTATCTTCCACAAATCCTTGGTGTGGTAGAGTACCGTCATCCTTTCATACCCTCCTGATATTGGAGGAGAACGATCATCCTTTAACACCCTCCTGGTGTTAGTAAAGAACCATTATCCTTTCACACCCTCCTTGTGTCGACAGAGTACCAACATCCTTTCACACCCTTCTGATGTGGGCAGAGAACCGTTATCCTTTAACACCCTTCTAAGTGCACTCTAAAAAAAAATCATAGTAGGAATTCATAGAAGATCAATGAAAGTCAGTTTTTAGGACCTTATATATAAAAGACACAAAAAACTATCCAAAAAACAAAAAATTTTAATTTGACCATCAAGGATTATATAGTATGATTGCACATCATACGTACGATCAATTCAAAAATTACTTAGACGATCATGTACGAACTGATTTTGTACTCTAGTTGGCATATGTATAAATTGATATCATATAGTACGATCAGTTCAAAATTGAATCGTTACATCCTGTATGATTATGTATGAACTAATTTTGCACTCTAGATAGTGTACTAAACGAAATTAATATCGTACATTACAATCTTTTTAACCAAAATCATGCTTCATTTGATATGAAAATGGATGAGTCCATTTCACTCTATGGACATCAACTGTATGAACCTAAGATCATATAGTACAAACAATTTAAATAATTTACCTATTCATATGGACGAACTGATACACACCCATTTCATACTATGGACATCATTTATATGAACCAATGATCATAAAGTACGATCAATTCAAAAAAAATTTGAGTTCATTTGGGATGAACTGGTACATAGCCATTTTGTACTCTGAATGTCATCTATACGAATGTAACTTTATATAGTACGAATAGGACCTAAACAATTTTTCCTGGCATGATTTGATTAACTCTATTCTAGAAGAACACTCAAGTTAAATTGTCCCTTACGATCCATGATTGTACAATATTATCATTTTTAAGAATACAAGTTTTTTTTACACTCCCCCAGTGTCTGTATGTATGGTTACCCAATTACGATCACACTTGCTAAGACTCAAGAAAAATATAAAAAGTACAGACTTCAATTACAATAAATCTTAATCTAAACTGTCTTGACGTCTTCAGTAGTTTGGAGTATAATTTCATTGAAATGTTAGTACATACAAATAAAAAAAAATAATATTTCCAAGATATGTTAAGAGAAATAGTAATCAATAGAATAAGATTTTGGAATCATAAAAAATACACATGATATAAAAACATAGTTATGAAAACTAAGTTGTAACAATCTTCCCCATTTTGATAATGGTAAAATAATTATTATTTAAGTTAACATTTAAAGTAATTTTTCTTCTTAACTCCCCCTAAATGAATGACAAATTTAAAAATAAGAGGTTTCCATGAAGATAAAAAAACACAATCCTAAAAATTAAAAAAGAAATAACAACTACTAAAATAAAAAATAACTCGAACAAAAATACAAACACGAACAAAAATATACACACCTTAAAAATATACACACCATCTAAGCATACACACAACACACATACATGTAATAAACAATTAAACACATCAATCATCAAACAATATTATGACTCTACCTTTTGACAATAACAAAAAGGGGAAAAATATTGAAATGAAAAGTTTTTAAAGATAAATCAAAAGAATTGATGAAGAAAAATATTTTTAACTAATTACATATACAACATTAACTTTGTAATATTGAAAAGAAAAATTCAAAGCTTAAATCAAGTAATAACTAAGGTAAGAAAAGTCAACTAGGTTAACTATTCTTTCTAGACAAATAAAATAAAAATGATTATTATAAATATGATGAAATAAAAATTAATTAATTTCTAATTCAATAGTGAATATGATTGTCAATTATATGGATTGGAATTAGAGAAAGAATGATAGTGAAAAGAACAATACAAATATTTCAATTTGCATCATTACGCATCTTTTCAAATGTTTACGGCACATTTTATGTATTTTTCTATTTGTTCTAATTTTGTGCCTCTTTTCACTTTGTGAATCATTGCACATATTTTCTATTTTTGCACACTTTGTGCATTCCTTTAAATAAAAAAAAAAAACTTTTTTGGACTTTTCAATATCGATAATCTTAATTCAAATTCCACTAATAACAAAATAAACACATTAAAAAATAAAATAAAAATAAATAAAACATCTATTTTGTAACAATTATATCAAAATAATATTTGATTATACAAACATGAAATTGATATCCTTATCTACATCAAGTCATAATTTTAATTTTAATTTTGAGAGATCAAATTTTGCAAGGAAATAAATTTGTAGAACAATGTAATTAAAAATTCATTCCAAAGATCTAACACAAAAGATTTTTTTTTTTTAAATATAAACTTTTGAATAAATGAAAATTAATGCATGTCTGTAAAACATTTTATCATACAATGGATCATCCAAAAACCCATACAAGTAATTTTTCATTTATTATTACACCAAATTACATTATCTTATAAATACAAAAATAACACATGAAATCACCAACATAGAGAATCACTAAAATCACAAGAAAAGTATTTCAACAACAAACTCATAAGCTCATCAAAACTACATCACAGAAGTACATCTAATAATCAGAGGGGCCTTAATTTAAAGGTGGTGGTTGGTTGAACATTTAAAAATAATTATTGATCGTAGCTACATTTATGTTCACCAAGTCAAACTTCCCTCGGATCCAACCCATGTCTTCATTATATCAGCATCTTGCTGATTATGGAGATTCTCATTTTGATCAAAGCATTGATCAAAATGACTTTCTATTCTATCAAAGTGATGGACCATTTCTTGGTTGAAATTCTGGTAAGGTACAGGTGCAGGTGTGGGAGCAAGAGCTCCCCCTTCTTCTTCAGAATCATCTCCCTCAGAGTTTTGAACCTACCCAAAAAGTGCCTGAAAAGAGGCATCAGTAAAGTAAATAGGAAGTTCAGTGGCATGATCAAGATGGATAAGGTTATACTTCTTTTCTAAGATATCAAGAGATGTCATTAAATCATATCGTTCTTTCTCTTTTTACATGGAAGTCCAATATCGAAAAGTTTGTAAATATAATCTATGATAAGTTGGGCATTTATCAAAAGTTTTTTTAGTCATTATCAAATAAATGAGTGTGGACAAAAGAGGAGTCATTCTTATGCGATCACCAGCTTTTGGAATAATTAAGGTTCTCAAAACATGTTGGATAATCCAGACATTTTTATTGAGAGCGTAAACAAGAGGCAAATGACTCACTTGGGCAACACCTCTAAGAGTTTGATTTATTTCTGACCAATCAAAGTTGGCTCTAGAGGTTAGTGTGTGTGCTATAATTCCTTGGGTTCTTAAATGGATGAAGTTGAATATATCTTCCTTTGTTATTTCTTCTCGTTGCTTGGAAAACTTAGGAGGTAATCCTAGTGTGGTCCTCATTTACTTTCATGTTTTCCAGAAAATTTTGGAATGTCTCTTTTTGGTAGGCATAAATGAGTGTCAGGATAAATGAAAATTGTGTTGAAGCAAATATGGGCATGACATAAAAATGGATATCATTCTGAATGAGTTAGGAAGGGATAGTTTTGCAGCATAATACCTAAAGGAAACATCCTCATTCTCTTTGGATAGAAATTTGTCATCCCTACTAGATCTAGAGGAAGATCACTTAGAGATGCATGGTCGTTTGCTACTACATGTCATTCCTAAGATGTGGGCTCTAGAAGGTTTGGAACGGATGATAAAGTGATGAAAACATATCCAAAGACACTTCTATATAAAGAAAAATGACCTATCATATAGTACAAAGTTTAGATCGTATGTACGATTTTAAAATCGAATGAGAAGAAACTAACAATAGGATCATACAGATGAAATGCCATTTCATATGTATGTTCTATAATCAATAACTGACATTAACTGGAAAATCGTCCCCACTCGTACAAATAAAACAACACATATCATACAATATGATGACATAATGAAATAATATGAAATTCTATGAAAAACTAAGTTTCCTGCACTAAACTCAAAAACCTATCATGTACATGCTATAGAATTCATGCAATACAAAAAAAGTTTGTACAGTACAAAAAGAACACTTTGAAAACAAGACATGATAAATAGAAAATATTATAAAAAAAAAAGACATGCTTCCAATAACATAAAAACAAAGCAATCACAAAATTAACGAAAGAAAATAATCAAGAAATAAACAAACCAACAAAAACAAAAAACAAATAACAAATGCTTACAATCAACCTAAAAAAATAATCAAACATAAAATTATACAACAAATCAAGTTTGTAGAATTTTTAATTTAAGCGTTTAGATCAATCACACCTAATTTGTTCCTTAAAGTGCTAAATGTGTCAAAAACTAGTGGTTTTATGAAAATATTTGCAAGTTGATTTTCCATAGTAGCGTGATGCAATTCAATTTCTCTCTTAGCTACATGATCTCTAATCAAGTGATACCTTATTTTTATATGCTTGGTCTTAGAATGTTGAATAAGATTCTTTGAAATACATATGACACTAGTATTATCACAAAAAAAAAAAAGAATTGCACTAATAGAAAATCCGAAGTCAATTAATTATTATTTTAACCAAAGAACTTGTGCCGCACAACTACCTAAGGTAATTTATTATACTTTAGTAGTAGGTAGGGCTACTAAATTCTATTTCCTACTGGACCAAGAAACTGAAGAGTTTCCTATGAATTGACAAATTTTAGATGTACTTTTTCGATCAACCCTACAACCTACAAAATATGAATCAGAATATCTAATAATTTCAAATGAACAATTGTGCTTAGGATACCAAATCCCTAAATTTTGAGTTCAAAAAAGATATCTTAAAATTTTTTTTACTTCTATCAAATGTGATTTTTTTTATCAGATTGAAATCTAGCACAAAATTAAATATTGAACATTATATTTGGTATGCTAGCAGTCATGCAAAGTAATGATCTAATTATCCCTCTGAATTTCTTTTGATCAATATATTTTTTCTTAGGGTCCTTATCCAACTACACTGAGAAACTCATTGGTATAATTATAGGTTTAGCATTATCCTTTTTATATTTCTTGAAGATGTTCATAATATACTTCAACTGATTAAAAAAAGTTAATTTCTTATTTTTCTTAATGCTAAAATTAAGAAAATAACTTAAATATCTCATCAAACTCATTTCAAATTTAGTACTCATTATTTTTTAGAAATTATCACAAATATTTTTATTTGTAAATCTAAATATGATGTCATCAACATATATTTATACAATAAGCATATCATCTCCTATTTTCTTTAAAAATAGAGTGTTATTCACACTTTTTTTTACAAAAGATCTTTATAATAGGAAAGTTTTTAATCCCTCGTACCAAGCCTTAGGTGCTTGTTTTAGTCCATATAATATATTTTTTAATTCAAACACATGATTAGAGAATTTCAAATTTTCAAAACCTAGAGGTTTCTCAACATAAACATCTTATTGTATCACCCCATTCAAAAAAGAACTCTTAATATCCATTTTGATACAATTTACTTCCTTTAAAATAGGCAAAGGCTAATAAAACCCTTATTGCTTCAAGTCTTGATATAGAGTCAAAAGTCTCTTCAAAATCAATCCATTCTATTTGATTAAATCCCTTTGCTACCAATATTTTCTTATTTCTAATCACAACTCTTGAATCATTCATTTTATTTTTAAACACCCACTTAGTTAACGAAACTTTAATCCATAGGCCTTTCAGTTAATTCCTAAAAATCATTTCCTATAAATTGATTCAATTCTTCTTATAATGCCAAAATAAAAAATTTAACTCAAAATACTTGAGTTATATTTGTGGGTTCAACCATTGATATAAAAGCAGAATGATTCACCTCTTTGCTAAGTCCATGTCTAGTCCTAACACCCTCACTAGGGTCGCCTAAAATATATTTCTTAAGGTGATTCTTAGAATATTTCCATTCTCTAGGCAAAAGTGTTTTCTTTTTCTACATTTTCTTCCAAATTCACCTTTTCAATTCCTTGAGAGTTATTTTCAATATGATCCTCTTCCAACCTTGGCTTCCAAAATAACACATTCATTAAATATAACATGTGTGGTTTCCTTAACTATCAAAGTTCTCTTGTAAAAAACTCTATAAGATTTTTCAATACTAGAGTATCTAAGAAAAATTCTTTTATTAAAATTTGGATCAAAATTTCCTAAAGAAGTTTTCCCATTATTATAAATGAATATCTTACATCCAAAAATATGCAAATGTGACAAATTTGATGTTCTACCCTTATGAAGTTCAGAGGATGTCTAATTCAATTTGGATATAATATTCACCCTATTCAAAACATAATAAGCTGTAATAATCACTTCAGCTCAAAAATATTTTGAAAATGAATATTCTACCAATATGGCTCTACAGGTTTCAATTAATATTTTATTCTTTCTTTTGACTACCCCCATTCTGTTGAGGGGTCCTAGGTGATAAAAATTATGATCAATTCCTTTCTCTTTACAAAACTCTTCCAGTTTTTCATTGTTAAATTTACCTCCATGATCACTTCGAATTAATAAAATCTCACATCCTAGTTTTCTCTGAATCTATGTCAAAAAACTTATAAGTTTCTCAAATGATTCACTCTTATGAAATAAAAATTTAACCTAAGTGAATCTAAAAAAATCATCAACAATCACAAATCCTAATACTTTACCTCCTTGACTTATAATGCTAACCACACAGGTGATCCTTAATGGAATGAAAGGAGGACTTCACCTATTTCTTAGTTGACATGCATCGCACGGGTAATCCTTAATAAAGTCTAGTTTCGATATTCCTTTCATAAGTTTTTTTGGATAATTTTCCTAAGGTTCAATGTCTCTTATGCCATAACCAAGATTCATCACTAATGGTTTTAAGACAAAAATCATTAAAATATTTAATACAATTCAAATCAAACATATACATATTGTTTACCCTAGTTCCTTACAATACATCAATCCCATTTTGGCTTAATATGTAGGTAGTGAAAAAAATTTACACTATAACCCTTATCATATAGTTGACTAATACTCAACAAATTATACTTTAAGCATTCTACAAGTAAAATATTCTCAATGAAAAAGTTGTCCAAGTTTCCAATCATAATTGTGCCTACCACTTTCCTAGTGGTATTATTTCTCAGGGTAACCTTACCTTTATTCCTGGCTTCTGGCGATATGAGTTGTGTTGTATCTCCAGTCATATGCTTCATACATCTGCTATCCATGTACCAAATGCTCTCATGAGGTCTTGTATGAGTGTTTCTATAAGATAATCAAATATTAGTCTTAGGAACTCAAACAAGTTTGGGTTCTCCTTTTGGCAAAAATAAACTAAATTTAAGTTTGATATGACTTATTTTATGCATCTTAGGTCTCCACACTAAATGAATTTTATTATGAATAGTATAAGTGTGTGAAATATGCCCAAGTAATCTACAAGAAAAGCATCTTACTCTAGAAAAATGATTTATTAATCTACATATATTAAATTATCTTTTTTAGCTTTTAAATTTTTTGTCTTTTTATCAGGATTAAAAAGTTGTTCAGGTGTAGGTGGAATCCTATTTTTCTTAAGTGCTTTCAATTGAGCTTTAAAAAATGAGTTTGCACTTTCGAACAAGTACTATCAACTTTCAAATAATTCTCTCTATTTCAATTATGTTTTATATTGAAAATTGAAATTATCTAATCTTCATTTCGTCACTTGTAAAATAATTCGCTTTATCTCATTGTGTAGAGTGCTTAATGACCTTGATCTATTTTTTTATCTATATTATATTTTAATTTAAATGTTTTGAGTCTTTATTTTTATCTAATGGATATTAATCTTGTTATTATAATTATAGTTCAATCTCTTTCAAGATCAATTATTAAAGGTTTTTTATATGACTTCTTTCATTTCAACTTTCCCTTCTTCCTTCTTTTTGTTGTTGTCAAAAGGGGGAGAAATATTATTTATTTTTATTTATGTTTGATTATTTTTTCTTTTGTGTTTTGTTATTTATGAAAAAAAATTAAAAATTGATTTGTTTTTTAAATAAATTCCCTTATATTCACTATTTTTTCATTTAGGGGGAGTTAAGAAGAAATTTAGGGTATTCAATTTTATTCAAACAATAATTGTTTTGTTATCATTAAAAAGGGGGAGATTATTGAGATAGTTACTATTTAATTCTTATTTGTTCATATTCTTACAACTTATATATTTTTTTATGATTCCAAATATTATTGCTTTCATTATTATTTCTCCTAACATACTTAGGTAGAATTGTATTGCTCTTGTGTGTACTAATATTTCAGGGAAATCATACTTCAGATTATTGAAGACTTCAAATCAAGATCAATTTAGAGTTTATTGTAATTGAAGTGTATTTTTTATTTTCTTAAGTTTGAAAGAGTATGATTATAATTGAGTAAATCAGTACACACACATCGAGGGAGAGTATAAAATTAATAATTTTTAAACTAATCATATTATATGAATGAACTTTGTACGAGATAATTTATTCAGTTATTTTCCCGACGAGCAATCAAACGAATAGAAATAAAAAAATTTCTGAGTATGGCTCACAATATATGAACACAGTTCATACATGCCTTCCAGAGTAAGAAATAGACGGGTCCTCTTTCGCACAAAAATATTTTTTCTAAGTATAGATCATACTGTACGAACTCTATTCATACATGCCTTCTATAGTACAAATGGATGGGTCCCTGTTTGCTCAAAAATATTTTTTTTGCAGATGGATCATCCTGTACGATCACCATTCGTACATGCCTTTTAAAGTACAAAATTGTTAGGTCACTTCTCGTCCCAACGAATGTGAAAATTTTCCAACTATTCGTACCGGATGAATTTGTTTCATACTGGATGATTATCATGTACGAATTGATTCATACCAATTCACAACAGGGTTGTATGCAACAATTTTTGAACTGTTTATACATATGAACTCCAATCATACTGTATGATCGTGTACATTCAAAATTGAAAATTTTAGTTTTATATACAGGTTTTTGTGTCTTTAATATAAAAGGTCAACTAAAATTGACGTAAAAAAGTCTTGTCTTCATGTTTTTTTCAAGGGCATTTGAAAGAGACTTAATGAGCTTCCATATTATGCATACAATCCTTCAAAGTGAGGCCTAATTGATCTTCACCACATATATTATGTTATACTTGATTGAGTGATTTATTGCCAACTAATGAAATATTTAAAATTTATTTGGAATGATTCCAATAGACAAAATTAAATGGTAATGTGCTAGAAAATTTACATGATAGAGTATTTAATATTATAGATTTTATAAAAATTTAGCATGCAAATAAATGAAGCTGTAAGAAAAAAGAATCTTTTATCTGAAAAAACCAAAATGGTGAAAAACTAATGTGATTGGCTCAATTGAAATAAACCATTTAATAATTAAAGATATAAAAATTAACCCTTTTTCATAATTGATGAAGATAAGACTACATATCAAAGGGAATAATTATCTGATTCTATGACATGTTATGTGTCAACAGATACATAGTACAAATTAGGTGATGGTGGAAATTGTTGATTATAATCTTTAACATTGAATGTCAGGTAGAGCTCTATAGTTCTTTAATTCTCTTTGCTCTAGAACCTCTTTTATTATAGAAAATGCAACCTTATTTTTGTACTTTTAAGGCACAAGTTTTTTTTGTAAATTTGATCATAATCTAAAATACTCCATCGAATGCTCATATTGATCTTGTTATTGTAGTCCATGATTCAATTGTTAACTACATTTATAATTTTAAAATGGAAAAATCTTAGGATATGGTTGGATTTATCTTATCAGTTTGCTCAATTTATAATAATTATATAAGATTTGGGGATCATTTGATTCTTCAATTAATATCACAAAACTTCCAATTATGCTTCAAATGCATTAATTAGGTTCATTTGCACTTAAATTGAATCATTATTAGTGTCAACGGGTTTATCTTATTGGAACGTTCATTTTGACTATAAGTTTGTTGAAATTAAAGTTTGGATGGTCACAAATTTAATTTTGGAAGTTTATTACACAAATATAACCTCAAGATTTATGCTAATAAAGAGAATTTTTTAAAGAAATATCAATTATTAAAAAATGTATTCTTATTATATAATCATCTCATTGTGGCCATTACATAAATTTGAAGCATTCCAATAAAATTAATACTAAGAAATGTAAGTTTAATTTTTTTATTCTTCTAAAAATAATGAGATAGAAACTATAAGATTTTTAATCAATAGTATTTATAGAATTACACTTATGTATAGTCCACCTTATATTTCCACACGGTTGCTCCGGCGAACTCGCACCTTAGTACCATCAGATTCAAGGCTTGTCTCGAGGTAAGTTCACCAAAGAAGAAGATCTCTTTGGTGTCAAAGGACCCGGCGACTCCGCCGCACTGGGGAAGGTGGAAGTGATTTTGTAAGGGCTTCTCCGCCTAGCTATGGGGGATAAAGGAGAGACACTTGTTTTAGTGCAATACTTGGAGGGTGCCTCCAAGGAGTGGACGTAGGTCAAGGTTTGACCGAACCACTATAAATCTGGTGTGTTCTTTTCTTATTATCGCCTCCGTATTTATTTAATTTTTGCACTTTATTTGTGGTGATTTTGGTTGGAGTTTTATCTTTGATTTTATAGTTTTCCAATTCACCTCTCTCTTGGTTAGCTTGGGCCAGTTCTATAGGGCTTAAAATCCCTAACGAACTTTCAACAACATGTGTGGTCTTTTCAACTTCTAAAGTTCTCTTGTTAAAACTCTATAGGATTTGCCAATACTAGAATATCTAAGAAAAATTCCTTTATTAAATTTTAGATCAAATTTTCTTATCGGATTTTTACGATTATTGTGAATGAACACCTTACATCCAAAAACATACAAATGTGAAAGATTAGATGTTCTACCGTTAAGAAGTTTATATGGTATCTTATTCAATTTGATCTAATGTTCACCCTATTAAGAACATAATAAGATGTACTAACTGCTTCAGCCCAAAAATATTTTAGAAGTGAGTAGTCTACCAATATGGCTCTAGTGACTTCAATTAATGTTATATTCTTTTTTTCTACTACCTCATTCTACTAAGGGTCGTTGTTGCTGAAAAATTGTTATCAATTCATTTCTCTTTAAAAATTTTTAAAATTTTTTTATTTTCAAATTCACCTCCATGATCACTTTGAATTGATAAAATCTCACACCCTTATTACCTCTTAATCAAAGTATAAAAATTTCTAAATTACTCAAATGATTCACTCTTATAAAATAAAAATTTAACCCAAGTGAATCTTGAAAAATCATCAACTATAACAAATCCAAATACTTTACCTCATAAACTTATAGTGCTAACTGGTCCAAAAAGATCCATATGAATGATTTCTAACAATTTTCTAGTTTTAAGATCCTTAATGGAATAAAAAGAGGATTTCACATATTTTCCTAATTTACATGTATCACACATGAGATCCTTAGTAAAGTCTAATTTAGGTATTCCTCTAACAAATTCTTTTGGGTAATTTTTCTAAATTTTTTCATACTTGTGTGATAAAGTCTCCTATGTCATAACGATGATTTATCCATAATTATTTTAAGATAAAAGGAATTAGAAGATTTAATACAATTCAAATCAAGCATGTACATATTATTTACCCTAATTACATGCAAAACATCATTTTTATTTTGGCTTTAATATAGCTAGTAGAAAAAAAAATTTACAATATAACCATTATCACATAGCTAGCGAATACTCAATAGGTTATGATTTAAGCCTTCTACCAATAAGATATTTTCAATAAAAAAATTATTCAAATTTTCAATCAAACCTATGCCTACCATATTCCTAGTGGTATTATCTCCCAGTGTAACCTTACCTCCATTCTTGGCTTTTAACGATATGAATTGTGTCATATATCTAGTCATGTGCTTCAAATGTCTAGGTACCAAATGCTGTCATAAGATCTTATATGAGAATGTTTCTACAAGATAATCAAATGTTAAACTTGGAAACCCAAACAAGTTTAGGTTCCCCTCTTGGAAAAAATAATCTAAACGCATATTTGTTATGATTTATTTTATGCATCTTAGGTCTCCACATAATATATGATTTGCTATGAATAGTATAAGTGTGAGAAATATGACCAATAAATCCACAAGAAAAATATTTCACTCCAAGAAAAGTATTTATCAATCTATGTGAGTTATACTATCTTTTCCTAGATTTTGAAATTTTAGGTTTCAGATGAGGATTAAAAAAAATGTTCAAGTGTTGGGGGTATCTTGTTTTCCTTTAGAGCTTTTATTTTTCTCTAAAATATGAGTTAGCACTTCTTAAAATAGTATTATTAACCTTCAAATAGTGCTATATACTATCATATTCATTAATATTTTAAAATCATTTTTAAATTCAGTGTATGATGATTTCAATAATTTATGCTTTTTGTTTAAATCATCAAACTCATCCAATAATTTCATGTGGTTTCTATCAATCAATGCCTGATCATTCCTAAGGATTCCATGCTCTTTTTGTAATTCTCAAAAATCTATGTTCAACCTAGAATACAACTTTTTGAGTTTCCTATAAGCAATATGAATTTTTTCAGAAACATCAAATAACTCTTCGTAAGTTAAGTTGCATACCTACGGAACAGTTCATAATCATGTAGTAGAATATTCAATCTAGTTCATAATCGTATAGTAGAATATTCAATCTAGATTTTTCACCTCATTAGTTCCTTGATATGTAATGCAAAGCCTATCCAAAATTTCTTTTCCAGATCTACAGGTTGAGACACACATATAGTCTTTAGATTTAATTGTATAGAAAAAATGTTTAAATATTTAACGTTTAACTGAGCTAAGTCTTTTTCTTCTATAGTCCAGTCAGTAAACAATATTTCAGCTATAATGCCATCTACAAGTCTAGTTGGCCTAGTGTACCCTTCATATATTAAAATTCACATGCGATATCAAACAATGCTGGTCTAGTGATCGAATATCCTTCAGGTGTGTTATGGTTTCCAAAAGTAGCCATGATCTTTTTCAAAAGGGGGGGGGTGGTGGTGTGAATTGGTTATTTAAAAATCTCTTGGTAAATTATAAAAAACCATTTTATAATTTTAAGCATGATAAAATTTTTCTAATATTAATTTCTCAATCACAAAATTAAAAGTGCAGAAAATTAAAAATGTACTAAGAATAAATAAAAGAACTCAAAAAATTATAGTGGTTCGGGTCAACTAGATCTACATCCACTCCCTGAAGACTCCAGATTCAGGTATTGCACTATACCAAAGTGACTATTCTTTTGCTCTCATAATAAGGCAAAGAAGCCTTTACAATTATCCTCTCTTCCACCAATGCCATGTGCTGCAGAGTCTCATTGTCATTTCATACCCTCCTAGTATTGGCAGAGAATAGTCATCCTTTCACACGCTTTTAGTGTCAGTAAAGAACAGTCATCCTTTCTTGCCCTCCTAGTGTTGGTAGAGTATCAACATCCTTTCACACCCTCCTAGTATCAATAGAGAACTATCATCCTTTCACACCCTCCTTATATAGGTAGAGTACCGTCATCCTTTCACACCCTCTTGGTTTTGGTAGAGTACTGTTGCTCGTTTGAAAATCTTTTTCCAAGAGTCTTCAAGAATGTAGGGAAGAAATTTGAAGGACAAGTAAGAGAAACTCACCGTTGGGCAATCTTGTGAATCCCCTTATAATTTCCTCTTAAGAAATCTCTGTCGCCAATCACAAGAAAGTCTCCCAAACACTCTCCAAGTGCACCATAAAAGAGATTTACTATAGGAAATCATAGGAGATCAATGATAGTTAGTTTTTAGTACTTTATATATGAACGACATGAAAAACTATCTAAAAAATAAAATATTTCTATTTGACCATCAAGGATCGTACAGTACGATCGCACATCATACGGACAATAAGTTAAAAAATTGCTCAAATGATCTTATACAAACTGATTTTATACGCTGGTTGGCAAATGTACGAATAGACATCGTACAATATGATAAATTCAAAATTTAACTGATTTAGCCGGTATGATTCTGACAAACCAATTTCATACTCTAGATATCATACTGTATGCAACTAATATTATATATTATGATCTATTTAACCAAAATCATGCTTCGTTTGGTACAAAAATGGATGAGTCCATTTCATACTCTAAACTTCATTTGCATGAACTTAAGATCATACAGTACAAATAGTTTAAAAAATTTACCAATTTATATGGATGAACTGATACACACCCATTTTATACTCTAGACATTATCTATACAAACTTATGATCAAACAGTTCGATCAGTTCAAAAAAATTTTGAGTACGTTCAGGACGAACCAGTACACAGCCAATTCATACTTTGAATGTTGTTTTACAAATATAACTTTGTATAGTACAAATAGGACTTATAAAAAATTTTCTGGCATGATTTGATCAACTCCATTTTGGATGAACACTCAGGTCAAATCGTCCCTTACGATTCATGATCGTATAATAAAATTAGTTTTAAAAATATAAGTTTTTTTACACTTCTCTAGTGTGTATGTGCACGGTTACCTAATTATAATCACACTCTCTTAGACTCAAGAAAAATATAAAAAGTATAGACTTCAATTATAATAAACTCTAATCTATTTTGTCTTGAAATATTCAGCAGTCTGGAGAATGATTTTCCTTAAATGTTAGTAAACATAAACTACAAAAATAATATTTCCAATATATGTTAGGCAAAACAGTAATCAATACAATAAGATTTTGGAATCATAAAAAATACATATGATATAAAAATATTGTTATGAAAACTAAGTTCTAACAATACATGCTACAAAATTCATATAATACGAAAAAGTTTGGTACAGTACAAAGAACAACACTTAAAATATGGCATGATAAATAAAAAATCTTTTAAAAAACCAATCACCTTAAATCCAATGACATTCAAAACAAATTGAAAAATAAGACCAATGATACAATACAACAACAACAACAATAACATCAAGCCTTTATCCCACTGTGGGGTCGGCTACATAAATCCTTTTTCTCTGTTGTGTCCTATTAAAAGTCAAATTCTCATTTAAATCTAATAGAGAAAGATCATTTCTAATATTTTCTAACCAAGTCTTTTTAGGTCTGCCTCTACCTTTCTTAACATAAGTCAAATATAATACCTCTACTTTCCTAACCGGGTCATTGGAAGGCCACCATTTTATATGACCAAACCATTTAAGGCGACTCCCTCTAATCTTATCTTCAACTTGAGCTACTCCAACCTTTTCATGTATATGCTCATTTCATATTCTATATCTAAGGGTAAAGCCACTCATCCACTTGAGCATCCTCATCTCTGCCACACTTAACTTAGTATTATGCTTCTCTTTTAATGGACAACATTTAAGACCATAAAGCATTGCAGGCCTCACCACCATCTTATAGAATTTTCCCTTAAGTTTGAGGGGTACTTTTTTATCACACAACAAGCCCTATGCATTCCTCCACTTCAACCATCCAACTTGAATTATGCTGATAATATCCCCATCTATTTCACCATCACTCTAAACAATATATCCAAGATATCTAAAATGAGTACTCTTATTAATGACTTGATCATACTCTTATTAATGACTTGATTGCCCAAAGTCACAATCCCCTCACTAGGTCTATTACTACAAAAATTACACTTCATATATTCGGTTTTAGATCTACTCAAGCAAAAACCTTTAGACTCTAAGGTTGACCTCCATAATTTGAGTTTACCTTCAACTCTTTGTAGTCTTATCAACAAGAAGAATATCATCAACAAAAAGCATACACTAAGGTACATCCTCTTATAATGCTAGTGAGAACATTCATGACTAAAGAAAAGAGATATGGGCTTAAGGCTGATCCTTGATGTAACCCAATTGAAATAGGGAAATACTTTGTCAAACCACCTTGTGTTTGAACTCAAGTAATAGTTCATGCATACATATCTTTAATGATTTGAAAATAAGCGTTATTTACTCCTTTCTTTTCAAGAAGTCTCCATAGCACTTCTCTTGTAACTTTATAATATACCTTTTCCAAATCAATAAACATCCTATGTAGATCCTCTTTATTTCCTATATATTTCTCCATCAAACCTCTTAATAAATGTATGAAATCCATAGTTGACCTATCCGACATGAATCCAATTTGATATTGAGAAACATTAGTATCACGCCGTAACCTATGCTCCATAACTCACTCCCATAGTTTTAAAGTATGACACATTAATTTAATTCCTCTATAATTCGCACAATCTTGTGCATCACCTTTATTCTTAAAAATATGAATTAACACACTCATTCTTCACTCATATGACATCTTTTTAGTCTTCAAAATGGTATTAAAAAGTTTAGTAAGCCAAGAAATTCCTTCATCTCATAAGCATTTCCACACCTATATTGGGATATCATAAGGTCCAACAACTTTTCCACGCTTCATTTTTTTAAAGCCTCTCTAACTTTGGTTTTACTATTATGCCCATAAAAACCAAAATCTTTATTTTCATTTAGGATGCTAATGTCACTACAGTCAATCTAATTTTTATATTCTTTATTAAAAAGTTTAGCAAAAAATCTAATCTACCTTTATTGAATATCATTTTCTAAGAAAAGTATTTTTTGATATTCACCCTTAATACACTTCAAATGAATTAATTCCTTACTACTATCTCTTTGTTTGGCTAACTTATACATATATATTTTTCCCTCCTTAGTATCTAATCTATTATATAAATCACTAAAAGCTAAGGTCTTTGCATCACATATAGCTTTCTTAGATTCCTAACGTGTCTCTTTATATCTACCCCAATTATCAGAATTTTAAAATTAAATTAATTTTTATAATAAATTTTCTTATTTTTAATCTTATCTTATACAATTGGATTCCACCACCAACTATTTTTTACTATTAGGAGATTTTCCCTTTGAAACTCCAAGCACATCATTTGTAATATTTTTCATATAAATAGCCACTTTTTTCCATATAACATTAGCATCCTCATGCACAGATAAAATTTTAAGATCTAAAATCTTACTCTCAAAAATATTTTTGTTAATATTCTTTAAATGCCCCATCTAATCTTAGAATATCATTTTAATTTATTTTTTTATTTTTTTCCCCTTTATCTTAAAGTCTAAAATTAATAACTGATGTTGGGTACATAAATTTTCACTCAGAATTACTTTATAATTGTTACAAACTAAACGATCTAATTTTCTTATAAGAAAATAGTCAATTTGAGTTGTATTATATCCATTTTTATAAGTTATAAGAAGCTCATTCCTTTTCTTAAATAAAGTATTAGCAATTAAAAAATCATAAGCTAAACAAAAATCTAATATGATCTTGCCACATTCATTTGTCATTCCAAACCCATGGCCACCATGAATGCTTTTAAAATCATCTACAACTCTATCAATATATACATTTAAATCTCCTCCAATAAAAACTCTTTCTTCAAGAAGTATCTTTTGTATTAATTCTTCTAAGTGTTTCCAAAAATTTCATTTTGAACTCATATCCAAACCTACTTGAGGAGCATAAGAACTTATAATATTAGGAATCTTAGCATCAATAATAATCTTTAAAGATATAATTCTATATCCAATTCTATTAATTTTTATAATAATATTTTCAAACACTTATCTATAATCACACATACACCATTTCTACTATAACTCCTACCTAAATATAAAAATTTAAAACCCAAACTATCAATCTCCTTAGCCTTCTTTGCAACCCATTTATTTTCTTGAATGAACATAATATTTAACTTTCTATGAATCATAATATATATTACTTCCATTAATTTTCCTGTAAGGGAACCTTTATTCTAAGTTATTATCCTAATTTTAGTTTCATGGACTAGCTTCTTTGCCCATATCCATCCTTAATGTGGGAACTCTTGCCAATTTAACACTACACCCGGGCACCGGTGCAGCGGCCCTTGCACACTTGTCACTGTATTTAGGCCATATAGTGCGTCACTTCCAGGGGATGCCCTAGCATTAACCAAATAAACAAACTCTCACACAGTTGTCATTAACCAATGATAAAATTCTAACAAAATAAAAACAAAAAATAAAAAATAAAAAAAGTAAAAATACACAAATATACAAACTCTCACACATAACTTAAGAAAATAAATAAACACATGATTATATAACATATCAAGGTTTTAGAATTTCAATTTAAACATTAAGATTAATCACACCTAATCTGGTCCTTAAAGTGCTAAACATATTAAAATCTAGTGGTTTTGTTAAAATGCCTGTAAGTTGATTCTCAGTAGCAACGTGATGTAATTCATTTCTCCCTTAGCTACATGATTTCTAATGAAGTGATGCCTTATATCTATATGCTTAGTTCTAGAATGTTGAATAGGATTCTTTAAAATGCATAAGACACTTGGATTATCACAAAAAATTGGAATTATGCCAAAATAAAATCCTAAGTTAATTAATTATTATTTTAACCAAAGAACTTGTGCCACACAACTACATAAGACCATGAATTCTATTTTAGCAATATAAAGGGCTACTAACTTCTATTTTATAATGGACTAAGAAACTAAAGAGTTTTATATGAATTAACAACTTCCATATGTACTTTTTTGATCAATTCTACATCTCACAAAATTTAAATTGGAATATCCAATTATTTCAAATGAAGAGCTATGTTTAGGATACAAAATCCCTAAGTTTTGAGTTTCCAAAAGTTATCTCAAAAATCTTTTAATTTCTATCAAAGGTGATTCCTTTGGATCAAATTGAAATCTAGCACACAAATAAACACTGAACATGAATTCTGGTATGTTAGCAATTAAGTAAAATAATGATCTAATTATTCCTCTAAATTTTTTTATCATCAGATTTTCCCTTAAGGTCTTTATCTAACTTCTCTGAGGAACTCATTGGTATAGTCACTGGTTTATCATTCTTCATTTCGTATTTCTTGAGGATGACCTTAATATACTTTGACTGACTAAGAAATGCTTATTCCTCATTTTACTTTATGCTAAAACCAAGAAAATAACTCAAATCTTCCATCAAACACATTTCAAATTCACTACTCATAATTTAAAAAAATCATCACAAAGATTTTTATTGGTAGATCCAATTAAAATGACATCAATATATATTTGAATAATGAGTATGTTATCTCCTATCCTTTTAAAAGGAGAGTGGTGTCCACACTTCCTTTAGTAAATGATATCTCTAATAAGAAAGTGGTTAATATCTCATACTAAGTCCTAGGTGCCCATTTCAGTCCATACAATGCCCTTTTCAATTTAAAAATATGATTAGGGAATTTAGAATTTTCAAAACTTAAAGGTTGCTAAACATAAACATTCTCTTATATTACCGCATACAAAAAGACATTCTTAACATCTATTTGATACAATTTAAAACCTTTAAAATAGACAAAGACTAATAAAACCCTTTTTTGCTTCAAGTCTGACTATAGGAGAAAAAGTTTCTTTAAAATCAATCCCTTCTATTTAATTATACCCTTTGGCCAATATTCTAGCCTTATTTCTAATCATTTTATTTTTGAACACCAAATTATTTCCATCAACACTTTAATCCTTAGACCTTTTAATTAATTCTAAAACATTATTTCTTAAAAATTAATTAAATTCCTCTCGTATGGCCAAAATCCAAAATTTATCTGAAAGTACTTGATCAATATTAGTGGGTTCAACCATTGATATAAAGGCAGAATGGTTCACTTCTTTGTTAAGTCCATGCTTAGTCATAACACTCTCATTAGGTTCACCTAAGATCAATTCCTTTGGATAATTCTTAAAAAATCCCCATTTTCTAAGCAAAGGGTTTTCTTTTCTAACAATTTCTTCCAAATTTATCTTTTCAAATCCTTTGAAGATATTTTCAATATGATCCTCTTCTAACTTTGGCTCTTCCAAAATGCTAGATTCATCAAACACATTATGCATGGTCTCCTCAGCTACCAAAGTTCTCTTATTAAATACTCTATAAGATTTTCAAACACTAGAATATATAAGAAAAATCCCTTCATCAGATTTTGGATCAAATTTTCCTAAAGGAATTTTGCTATTATAATTAATGAATACCTTACATATAAATACATATAAATATAAAATATTCGGTGTTATACCCTGAAGAAGTTCATAGGGTGTCTTACTCAACTTGGATCTAATGTTCATCCTATTAAGAACATAACAAGTTGTACTACTCATTTCAGCCTAAAAATATTTCAGAAGTGAGTATTCTGCCAACATAGCTCTAAAGACTTCAATTAAAATTCTATTTTTTATTTCTACTACCCCATCCTATTGAGTGGTCCTAGGTGCTGAAAAATTATAATCAGTTTCTTTTTTCTTATAAAAATCTTCAAAATTTTTATTTTCAAATTCTCCTTCATGATTACTTTAAATTGATAAAATGTCATACCCAATTTCCTCTAAATCCATGTTAAAAAATGTTTAAATTACTAAAATGATTCACTCTAATGAAATAAAAATTTAATCAAAGTGAATCTTGAAAAATCATTAACTATCACAAATCTAAACACTTTACCTCCTAGACTTATAATGTTAACCGATCCAAAAAAGATCTATATGAATGACTTTCAATGGTTTACTAGTTTTAAGATTCTTAATGGAATGAAAGGAGAACTTTACCTATTTTCCTAATTGATATGCATCACATAGGTGTTCCTTAGTAAAATCTAGTTTGGGTATTCCTTTAACCAATTTTTTTTTGATAATTTTTCTAAGATTTTTCATGCTTGTATGACAAAGTTTCCAATGCCATAATCATGATTCATCATTAATTGTTTTAAGATAAAAATATTAGAATATTTAATAAAATTTAAACAAGCATATACATATTATTTACCTTATTTCTATATCGTACATCAATTCCACTTTGACTTATTATATAACTAGTGGGAAAAATTTTACACTATAACCTTTTCTATATAGCTCACTAATACTCAATAAGTTATGCTTTAAGTCTTCTACCAATAAAATATTTTCAATGTAAAAATTGTTCAAATTTATAATCATACCTGTGCTTACAACTTTCTTAGTGGTATTGTCTCTAAATGTAATCTTGTCTCCATTCCTAGCTTCCAATGATATGAATTGTGTTGTGTCTCCAATCATATGCTTCGAGCATCCTTGTCCATGTATCAAATTCTCTCACGAGTTCATGTATGAGAGCATTTCTATAAGATAATCAAATATTAGATATAACAACCCAAATAAGTTTTGGTTCTCCTCTTCGCAAAAATAATCTTGATGCATGTTTGATATGATTTATTTTATGCATCTTAGGTCTCCATATTAGAAATGATTTATTATGAATAGTAAAAGTGTGTGAGATATGCCTAATCAATCCATATGAACAGAAAAAACATTTCATAATAGGAAAATAATTTATCAATCTACGTGAGTTATATTATCTTTTCCTAGGTTTTAACATTTTAGGCTTCTGATCAAGATTAGAAAAATATTCAAGTATTAGGGGTATCCTATTTTTCTAAAGAGCTTTCAGTTTATCTCTAAGGTATGAGTTTGCTCTTTCTAAAATTAAATTATCAACTTTTAAATAATGCTCTATACTATCAAATTCATTCATAAATATTTTAAAATCATTTTCAAGTTTAATATGTGATGATTTCAATAACTCATGCTTTTTTATTCAAATCATCAAACTCATTCAATAATATCATATAGTTGCTATTAATCAATGCATGATCATTCCTAAGGATTTTATACTCTTTACGTAATTTTAAAAATTCTATGTTCAACCTAGCATGCATCTTTTTGAGTTTCTTATAGGTAATATGAATTTTTTCATAAAAAATCAAATAATTTTTCATAGGTTAAGTCGCATACCTCTTCTTGACCTGGCTGATCAAGCTTGCCATCCATTAAACACAAGTTCATGACTCCCTCATATGTTTCTATTTTTTAGGAATCTAAAGTTGAGTTTGCCTAAAATGCTCTCTGTAATCTCTTCTTTCCCTTTATTATATTTCTTTTCTCCTCAACCTTCTTCTTGTTAAGATTATCTTTGAGATTAGGGAGATCAGATTTGATGTGTCTAGGCTTCCTACATTCATAGAAAATTACATCATTAGAAGCTTTAGTATTTTTTGTGGAAATTACCTTTATTCCACTATTGACGTCTCCTTTACTTTCTCTTAAGAAAACATTTGAATTTCCTTATCATTAAGGCAATGTCATCTTCATCCTCAGGATGAGACTGATCACTATTCGAGTCATCCACTTTCAACACAATATTTTTCTTCTTCCACTTCTTACCAACATCAATCAGTCTTTGAGTCACTCCTTGCTCGTATGTAATTAGTTATTAAAGAAGATTATCAATATAATAAACATTTAAGTCTTTTGACTTCGTTATAGTAGTTATCTTTAAATCATAAGTAATAGTCAAACAAATAAGAATTTTATTGACTTTTTCAGTATTCGTTAATTTCTTACCTAAAGCATGTAATGAGGTGACTATTTGTGTGAAATGAATATACATATCAATTATTGATTCATTTGGTTTTGTACGAAAGAGTTCATAATCATGTAATTGAATGTCTAATCTAGTTTGTTTTACCTCATTAGTTCCTTCATTTGTAATGTAAAGCCTATCCCAAATTTCTTTTCTAAATCTATAGGTTGAGATATGATTATAGTTTTTAGATTTAAGTACACACAAAAAATTATTTAAACATTTAGCATTTAACTGAGCTAAGTCTTTTTCTTTTACAATCTAATTAATAAATGGTGTTTCAGTTATAATACTATATACTTGTCTAGTTGGTATAGTGTATCCTTCATGTACTTAAATCATGCGATAGTCAAGTGATTGAACAAAAGTAGACACGTGTTTTCTAAAAATTGAAAGGGATATTATCAATAAATGGGGACTAGTGATCGAATATCCTTTGGGAGTGTTACAGTTTCCAAAAGTAGCCTTGATCATTTTCAAAAAATTGTATAAACTTTAATTTTCAAAAGAAGGCTCTAATAGAACTTGAAAGTCTAACTAGGTTGTTAGACCAACTAACTTTATCTCAAGACTAACCAAGAGGGGGGAGGGGGGATGAATTGAAAATTTTAAAATCTCTTAGAAATTTTAGAAAATCGATTTAAATTTTTAATCAAAAGAAAATTTTCTCCAAAATTAAATTTTCAACAACAAAATTAAATTACATAAAAGAAAAATAGTAAAAAGTAAAGACAGAGAAAACACAAAAAATTAAAGTGGTTAAGTCCAACTAGACCTACGTCCACTCCCTAAAGAATCCCTCTTAAGGTATTACACTATACCAAAGTGACTCTCCTTTTGCTCCCATAGTAAGATGGAGAAGCCCTTACAATTAACATCTCTTCCACCAATCTCCGGTGCAACAGAGTACCATTATCCTTTCTTACGCTCCTGGTGATGGCAGAGAATAAGCATCCTTTCTCACCTTTTTTATTGATGATAGAGAACCAACATGCTTTCACACCCTCTTGGTGTTGGCAGAGAACCATCGTCCTTTCACACCCTCATAGTGTCTGCAAAGTACCATTATTCTTTCACACCATCCTGGTGTCGATAGAGTACTGTCATCCTTTCTCACCCTCTTGGTGATGGTAGATTACCAGTGCACCTTTAAAAATATTCTTCAAAGTGTCTTCAACAAAGTAGGGAATAACTTTGAAGAATAAGTAAGAGATGCTCACTATTAAACAACTTTGTAAATCCCCTCACAAATCCCTCTTAAGAGATTTCTCACTCTCTAAACCCAAGAAACTCTCCCAAACACTCTCCTAGTGCAGTCTCAAAAGAAATTCATAGGAGATAGGTGTCAGTTTGTTTTTGGGACCTTAAATATGAAAGACAGGAAAAATCATCCAAAAAACTAAAAATTTCAATTTGACTATCTTAGATCGTGCAGTATGATCGCACATCATATATATGATTAGTTCATAAAATGCTTGTATGATCCTGTATGAACTAATTTTATATATTGGTTGGCATAAGTATGAACTAACATCATACAATATGATCAGTTCAAGATTGAACAGATTCATCTGGTATGATTCTGTATGAATGCATTTCGTATACTTGTCAGCATACTATACAAATCCTATATCATACAGTATGATTAGTTTAACCAAAATCATGCTTCATTTGGTATGAAAATTGATGAGTCTATTTTTTACTTTGGACATCATCTGTATAAAACTAGTTAATTTCATACAATACGAACAGTTCAAAAAATTCATCTGTTCATATGGATGAACTGGTATGTACCCATTTCATACTCTGGAGATCATCTGTATGAAGGAATTTCATACATTATGATTAGTTCCGAAAATGGTGAGTTCAATTGGGATGAAGTGATACGTAGCGATTTTGTAGTCTGGACATCGACTGTACAAAGGTAACTTTGTACAGTACGAACATTACTTAGAAAATTTTTTAGGCATGATTTGATTAACTGCTTTCTAGAGGAACACTCAGGTCAAATTGTTTCGTATGATCCCAAAATTGTATAGTATGATTACTTTAAAAAATATAAGTTTTTACACTCCCCTAGTGTGTGTGTGGATGGTTACCCAATTACAATAACACTCTTTTAGACTTAAGAAAAATAAAAAAAGTATAGTCTTTAAGTATAATAAACCCTAATCTAATCTATCTTGAAGTCTTTAGCAGTTTGGAGTATGATTTGTCTGAAACATTAGTAAACACAAATAAATCAAACAATATTTTTCAATATATGTTAATAGAAATAATAATCAACATAATAATTTTTTGGTATTATAAAAAGTACACATAAAATAAAAATATATTTTTTAAAATTAAGTTGTAACTAGATGTAGAAGAGGTCAGAACATGACCCTAAATATCAAACTGAATTAAATCAAATGATTCTTTGAAGTGAGTTAGAGATAGAACAAAAGGAAAACAATGGCTCTTGTCTAACCAACAAACATTACAAATAGATAACATTACATTTGTGCATATATTAGAGCATTTACTAGCTAAAGAAGGTAAAGTGCGGGAAGATGGGAGAGCCAATCAACGATGCCAGAGGTCTGGAATAACTTGCATGAAGAATAAAGCTAAAGAGGAGAACTATAACGGTGACACTGACAGAAGACAAATTGGATAGAACCAGTTAATACAGGGTTCCCGAAGAAAAGGCCACCCAGTCTTTTGGACCTTGATAAGATAGCCTTGAGGGAAAAAAAGATATTATAGTGATTATCAGTATTGAGATGATGAACATATAGTAGATTAAAAGGAAGATTTGGAACATGATGGAGTTGAGAAGGCTGTATACTACCTACAGGCCTGGGCATAATACCTTTACCAGTATTTTGAATGGGTATTTGTTGTCCATTTCTTGAATAGTGCCAATGTAGGATTGAGATGATTGAAGGATATTAGGTTCTGAGGTTAGATGAGATGAAGCCCCACTATCCAGAAACCACTCAGTAGAAAGTGTCGAATTTGTAGGAGTAAATAGAGCTGTATTTAGCAGATCAGTGGAGTGTTGTAGATCTAGTGATACCAACAACTAATTATTGTGTGACCTTGTTTACCACAAATTTGATAAGAAACTATAGAATGTGGACAACATCTGCCATAATTGCTGATGGGAGGTGCTTGAGGCAACTTTGGTGGTGGAGTGGATCGTCCACAAAAACTATTAAACCGACCTCAACCACGAGATGCAACTAGAATAGTTGTGGGGTTGGTAAGTTATATAGAATGCACCTCATTTGTTACTTCATTTGCCAAATTAAGTTCTTGTCTACTCAATAGAGTGTAGAGATCATCTAAAGTAAGTGGTTGTAAATTTATGTGGATGGCCATTTTGAAAGCCTGGTAGGTAGCTGGAAGACCGTTTGGTGTGCACTGGATGATATCTTTGGAATCGAGGGAAGAACCAGTAGATGCTAATGAATAAACTTTGGATTTGATTCCCAAAAGATATTATGCCATTGATTTGTCTTTCATATTGATGTGTTGTAGTTCATTCTTCAACTGCATAATTCTAGATCATGTGGATGACTGAAGATGCTTGGCAATTGTTATCCAAATATCAGTGCAATGAGCGAGAGAGAGGACATATGGTAGTATAGTAGGCAAAATAACCAAAAAGAGTGCAATAGTGAGGTTTTGATCTATAAGAACCCATGTGTTATACTGAGAATTCAATGTTGGAATACCGTTTGAATCAGAAATATATTTGATTGGATAAAGACAAGTGCCATCAAGAAAGCTTTCAAAATCATTTGTAAGAAAGAGTTTGGAAACTTGGTATCTCCATGTTGGATAATTTTTCACTGTCAAAGGATTTACAATAACATTCTTCACATTTGCCCTAAAAATTTTGAGCAGAGATGGAATAGTGGCGTCCAATAATAGACTAGTAACAGCCGCTATCACTGAATGAACTAGTGGAGATTCGAAGGAAGGATTCATAATGATGAACATGAATCTAGTGCTCTCTAGTACCATGATAGAAAATAGAGAAGACTAATTAAGGAATTAGCATCAGTAAAGAAAAACATATTAAGGCATGGAGGCGGATGGCCGCCATTCATCACCGGATATGTCTGTGAATCCTATCCCAAAAATTGGAGATTCTGTTCATAAGAAAGTTGAATTTGAGCAATTATATGAAGGCTTAATTTGTGATGTGGAAGATGCCCGAAGGAGAAGACAAAAAGGTGAGTTAGTTATAACTAAAAATGCTGATCATGGTCCGATTAAAACCTTTCATGTGGAGGGAAAGGGTAAAGAGATCTCTAAGTAAAATGAGTTTAAAATTCCTAGGTTACTGAAATCAATTTTAAGTTCTCCATATAAAGCTCTTGAAAATAATGCTTCTTCATATTATATGAATATTTTTGTTAATTGATTAGGAAATTCAAATGCAATCCATGGCGACAGTGTCATAAATGTGAATTCCCTAAGCTCTGTTAACAAGAGTATTTGTAATAATGGTGAGATGCTCTCTGAGAAGTTAATTATGGATTTTTATTTGTGTAATTGTCTTATTGCATTGCCAATTAATGAGAAAATGCTAGTGAATAAAGTGGTAATTCCTGGTTCAGCAAGCCCATGGATGAAGAAGCCTTACATTAGGCTAAACTTTAAGGAAGGATATGCCATTTTAACAGATGATGGAAAGGCAGTGAAACTACTTGAGGAATCTGAAATGAAAAATGCTAGTAGACTAGGTAATTCATTGGTAGCCAAAGTGTTTGATAGAGAAATTCCTCCTCATGTGGTGGCTTGGGAACTAAGACGACAATGGATTCAATTTGGGCAATTTTACTTTACAACAAGTGGATTAGGCTAGTTTTTGTTCTCTTTAAAAAATCAGGAAGCAATGGATGGTGTTCTTTTGGGAGGACCATGGTTCATTAATGGTCACATAATTGGAATGGAGAGATGGTCGATGGAGTTTTCACCATTATCAATGAAATGTCTTACTTCTTCTATATGGATTAGAATACCCCAATTGCCTTTGCAATGTTGGGATGAAATCAATGTATCTAGAATTTCTTCAATGGTAAGTGTACCATTGATGATGGATGGAAATATATTTCAATGGGGAAGAAGGTAGTTTGCAAGAGTTTGTGTGAGAGTGAAACTAGGCAAACCTCTTTCCTTCATTGTTTGGGTGAAAAGTATGTCAGGAAGATTTTTTAAAAAATTGGAATATGAAAGGATTTCCACATTGTGTTATGATTGTGGAATGATAGGGCATATGAAGACTGAATGCAAGAAATGTAGCACAGTGGAAAAAAATTAACATTAAAGATGCAACTAATGAAGTTAAAGATAAATATACTGGACTAGCACAAGGGAGTGAGAGTAACACATCATATGGGCCATGGATACATGTTAATCACAGAAGAAACAAGAAGTTTTTTTAAAAAATATTAACAATGGAATGAAATCACAGAAAATTTTCACAAAAAAGTTAAACTTTGTTCCGGTTATTATGGAAAATGAGAAAGCTGTCAGTCAGGAAATAATCGAGAAGGAATCAAATATGGAAGTGGTAATGGAGGCTAAAAATGGAAACATTTCAATACCGGAAGAAGGTGAAATATTGACTGAAACTGATCTGGGGAAGGTAATTCCTACAAAGGTGATTCTTGAATTCCAATATAATTCAAGTAATATAAACGGCCCAAGTAACAACATGTTGGAAAAATCAGAAAGGATGGATAATATGATTGATGCTGCTAGTTTCAAAGAGCAGAAAATTGTTGATAAGATGGAAGATTGTGATAATTATAAGTTGGGAAATAACAATATTTGTGCAGATTCTGATTTTGAAGCCTTTGACGTCAATTTGGAAACAAAAACTATCAAGGCACGTAAAAAGTCTTGGTTTGCTCCAAATGAGAACAAGTTTGAAGTACTGTCTGAAATCATTGAAGTAGAGAATTCAATTCTTGAGTCAGATAGAGAAGAAGCTGAAATGGTTAATTCCTATGGGAAAACTATTCATGATAATAAAAGTTCTCCTAAGACGAAATATGAAGATCATACGACAAATTGCTTGAAAGGAGGAGGTATTAGGGAAGACAATTCATCGTTTCTCAAAAAGGTGCTTGCTAAAGAATTAAAATCTCTGGGTCCTATCAAATCTTTGGCTAGGAGTAGAAGGAATGAAATGGGTACAAAAATAATGGCGGGGACAGCTTCCCCTTCAATCAAATAAATGTCAACTATAGCCTTTTAGAATTGTAGAGGAGCCAAGAAAGATCAAGCTTCTTTATACCTTAAGGAGTTTGTGAAGGAATTGGATGTGTTTTTTATTAGTTTGTTGGAAACCAAGCTCTCTTTTATTGATAGAAAGGGAGTGGATATGCTTGTTGGTGTTGATTGGGATTTCTTTATTGTTCCTGCTGAATGTTTATTAGGAGGTATTATGGTGTTGTGGAATAATAAAAATTCTTCCTTTAAAACTTTGGAACTTTTTTCTCAAGGTATTATTGGTGATCTTGAGGTAGTTAATAAAGGAGTTTGGCATATTACTATTGTTTATGGAAGTAATGATACCATTAAAAGAAGGGAACTTTTAAGGAAAGTAGATCTTTACTCTTCCAAGGACTTGCCTTTTTTGATTGGAGGGGATTTTAGTTGTTTGTTGGAAAAAGATGATAAGAGAGGAGGTAAAATATTTCAATTTTCACAAGGCTCTAAGGAGAAGAAGTATTTTCTTTAAATCAATGATTTTCATGATGTGGGCTTCATTGGGTCTAGGTTCACTTGGTGCAACAACAAAGTAGATGGAGCTCGGATATTGAAAAGACTTGATAGGTGTTTTTTGAATTCTAAAGCCATTGAAAGGTCTCAAACGGTGGTGGTGAGACATATTGCTAGGGTGGTGTCAGATCATTGCCCTATCTTGGTTAATCTTTTAAAGAACAAGTTCAAAACTACAAAAATTATAAGATTTAAAGACTCATGGGCTTGTTATCATGCATCATATGATATTGTGGCTAAAGCTTGGGCTAGAAAAGCCATGGGAAGCTTTTCAGAGATTCTTAATATCAAATCTTGAAGAACGTTAAGAGCACTATTATTTTGGAGTAAAGTATAGCTTGAAGACCTTAATTCTTTAAAGGAACATCTCAAAGTGGAAATTCTTGATTTACAATTAGAAGAG
>NW_021318711.1:2994077-3012380 GCF_001605985.2 Dendrobium catenatum
TTACCTCTTGGTTTTAATAAAAAACTTAGTAGAATTGTATTTACAACGTATAGTCCAGAAAGGTTAGAAATTCAGAATTTGATAATCCAAACTCAAGTACTTTAAAAAGGCTTAAACACTTTTTAATTTAATATCTAAATCATGGAATAAATTAGAAAAAGAAACACTAATTTTTCAAAATTCCTTTCATAAAACATATCTAATAGAAGATTAATGCACGAATTGTTGAATCAGGAATTATGTTTTTCAAAATCAAGTATCAAAAGTATCAAGGGTTTTCTTAAGCTTTTAAGAACTATAAGAATGGTAAGCATTAAATTTTGTGGGCTCATTTTATGCCTCTTGTCAATTTGAATAGCGCACTTTGCGCATCTTTTAATTTTTGATACACTTTATGTATATTTTTCAATTTGGCGTTTTTGCGCATCTTTTATTTTTGTCATAATTGGCCAATTTTTTTTTTTAATATGCTACATCTCTGAAATCATTAAAATAAAAGTAAACTCATCCTATTGAAAAAGGGAATTCTTGATTAAGAAAATTATGAGTTAGATTCAACAAGTTGCAAAAGATCTCTATGCGATAAATAAAATTTAGGGAGATAAAAAATTTTAGTTTCAAAGACTGATTTAAAATATGAAAAAGATTTCAAATCAAAAGTAGAATAACCTCTTTTAGAAAATAGAGATTGAGAGTCAAAAACATGAGTTGTATTTCTTTGACTATTTTAGAGAAGTCAATCACAACTTACCAAAGATTTCAAGAAAAAATAGGAAGTAGATTTTTCATTTTTAGAAAAGTGAATGTGTGTGTTGATCAGAAAAAAAATTCTATGAAAACAAGTAAAAAAAATTTAAAGAGTAAACAAAAACAAAAACATAAAATAAAACCGAAAATAAAAAAGAAATGAAAATTATAAAAAAAAACAAAACACAACACAAAAACATAACAAGACTTTTAACCATTATCTTTCTCCTGGTCCGATGCTTCAGAAACAAGGTCTACCCATGAGATTTTTTGCTTTTCATTATTTTCAAGTTTAAATTTTGATTTGCCTTACCTTTTTCTTTTGCTAGAGGAATTCTTAAATTAGGGCATAGATTTTTCATATGTCCAGGCTTCCTACATCGAAAGCAAATAATGTCAGAAAAAATATGAACATCTTTACCATTTTTACCTTTTTTTCCACTTTTGCTTTTGCTTTGGCGAGCTTTGTGATTTGCTTTACAAGTCATTGCATTCGTTACCAACTAAGCTATCTCTTTTTGTATCTTCAGCTTTTGGCACTATCGCTTCACCTGCATCCAAAAGTCTTTGACCCAAACTTTGCTCATAGGCAATGAGTGAGCCAATCAAATTATCAATAGAATATTCATTCAAATTTTTTGATTATTAAATAACAACAAATTTTGCATCAAATTTGTCAAGTAAACAATGAAGAATTTTATTGACTTTTTCAAAATTTGAAAGCTCCTTTCCTAAAGCATGTAATGATGTTACAATTTGAATAAACCTGCTATACATGTCTAAGACCGTTTCATAAGGTTTCATGAAAAACATTTCATAATCATGCAACAACACATTCAACTTGGATTGCTTGATTTCACTAGTGCCTTCGTATATGGTGTGTAGTTTATCTCAAATTTTCTTTTTAGTAGTGCACGTGGATACTAATATAAAATCTTTAGAATTTAAAGCACAGAAAAAGCAATTTAAAGATTTTCATTCAATTGAGCATCGATTCGTTCATCTCCATTCCATTGACTAAAAGGAATGTCAATTTTAATTCCATCTAAAATACGTGACGGTATTGAATAACCAGTTAAAATCATATGCCACATGTGAAAATCAATTGATTGCGAAAAATTAGACATGCGAATTTTCCAAAAATCAAATATAAAATTTTCGAATAAAGGTGGTTTTGTGATTGGATAACCTTCCGTAATATTATGATTTGAAAAATTAGCCAAGGATCAAAATTCAAAAGCTTTTAAAAACTTATTTTTTGAAAACGGCTCTGATACCACTTGAAAGTTCTCATATGACACTAGAAAGTGCTCTGATACCACTTGAAAGTTTGTTAGGAATGTTAGGCCCTATAAACTAGTCCCGAGGCTAACAAAGAGAGAGGTGAATTGGATAACTTTAAAACAAAAGATAAAACTCAAACCAAAATCACCACAGAAATTAAGTGCGGAAGAAAATAATACGTAAGCAATAATAAGAAAGAACACACCAGATTTATAGTGGTTCGGTCAAACCTTGACCTACATCCACTCCTTGGAGGCACCATCCAAGTATTGCACTAAACTAAGTGTCTCTCCTTTAGCCCCCACAGCTAGGCAGAGAAGCCCGCACAAAATCACTTCCACCTTCCCCGGAGCAGGGGAGTCGCCGTATCATTTTACACCAAAGAGATCTTCTTCTTTGGTGAACTTCCTCGAGACAAGCCTTGAATCCTATGGTATTCATGTGCGAGCTTTCCGGAGTATTCGTGTAAAACCCCCTCCACACTCCCTTGAGTCCCCCCTCCCACGATCTTCTCCCTCGCTCAAACTCCACCCTTTCCTCACTCACTTTCAAGCTCTCTCTTCAAGTTTCCCCTAAAAGAACGAAGCTACAATGGCTGCCAAAGATACTTTATAAAGTGCCTTGACATCTCTTAAATAGAAGAGCTAAAAATGAGCTCATTAATGCAAGCTGTCGGCTTTATCGTCCAGGCCGATAGGCATATCATCCTAGTCTATTAGTTCAAATATGAGAAAAATCATCCTGAACATCACCCTGAAATGAAGATGAACGATATCCAATCGGCCCGGCCAATTTGATCATGCAAATTAAAATTAATTTCTTTTCTTAATTGCTATATTTATTTAAGAAAAATTGCTATAGATCGGCCAGGCCAATCCTGATAGGCCAGGCCGATGCACTGGGATGATGTCCAAAAATAAGTATTTGCTAAGCAGATCTGGAGGCAGATTCTTTCTGAATTGAGCCCATCGTCCTGGCCGATACAAAATCATCCAGGATGATATGTTTTATATAATGACGGCTATTTTAATGAGGATGTCCTAATTAGGGTTTCTGCTTTTGAACAGATCGTCCAGGCCGATATATATATCATCCCGGACGATGTTACTAAAAATAGTAAACTCTAGGGAACAGTCAAAAAATTTTCCAAGTTATAAAGCATCAGGAGCCACACCAAATATAAAGGACTCAAGAAAGGAAAAAGTGTACAAACTAATTCAGACCTAGTCTACCCAATCTTGAGCTTGTTTCAAATTGCAGTCTGATCGTGTGGACCTGAAAGGTTATTAAATAAGACCGTCGTAGCGAAATAGAAGTGTTTGCTATCATCAAAATCATAAATCATGAAAACAGATCCGCAACAATCTTGCCCTTTTTTATGATGATAAAAATTTTAATTTGAATTTTAAAAAGGGATATTTTCTCCTAATCTCCCCCTCACTAGAATAACACTTTAAAAATAGGGGAGATAAAAATATTTTTGGTTTTTTTAAAATATTTGAACAAAAGATACAAATATGACAATAGTACAAAAATTCAACAATACGTTCTCCCCCTTTGACATTATCAAAAAGAGAGGAGGCACAAACAAAAAATAAAACGACCAAAAGACAAAAAGGTTCCCTGATCTAGTGAAAAACAAATATTCTTAAAATGAGAAAGTTACTTCTTGGTTTTAATCAGAAAAGGTTAGAAATTCAGAATTTGATAATCCAAACTCAAGTTCTTTAAAAAGGCTCAATAACTTTTTAATTCAATATCAAAATCATGGAATAAATTAGAAAAATAAACACGAATTTTTTAAAACTCCTTTCATAAAATATATCTAATAGAAGATTAATGCACGAATAGTTGAATCAGGAATCAAGTTTTTCAAAATCAAGTATCAAAAGTATCAATGGTTTTCTTAAGCTTTTAAGAAGTACAAGAATGATAAGCATTAAATTTTGTGGGCTCATTTTATGCCTCTTGTCAATTTGAATTGTGCTATTTGCACATATTTTAATTTTTGATACACTTTATATATATTTTTCAATTTGGCGTCTTTGTGCATCTATTATTTTTGGCATCATTGGACAATTTTTTTTTAATATGCTACCTTTTTGAAATCATAAAAACAAAAGTAAACTCATCCTATTGATAAAGCGAATTCTTGATTAAGAAAATTATTAGTTAGATTCAACAACTTGTAAAAGATCTCTATGCGATAAATAAATATAGGGAGATAAAAAATTTTAGTTTGAAAGACTAATTTAAAATATGAAAAGATTTCAAATTAAAAGTAGAATAACCTCTTTTAAGAATATAGAGATTGAGAGTCAAAAACATGAGTTTCCTTTCTTTGACTATTTTTAAAGAAGTCAATCACTACTTATCAAAGATTTTAAGAAAAAATAGGAAGTAGATTTTTCATTTTTAGAAAAGTGAATGTGTGTGTTGATCAGAGAGAAAATTCTATGAAAACAAGTAAAAAAAATTTAAAGAATAAACAAAAACAAAAACACAAAATAAAACCAAAAATAAATAAAACCAAAAATAACAAAAAAACAAAACACAACACAAAAATATAATAAGACTTTTAACCATTATCTTTCTCCTGGTCTGATGCTTCAGAAACCAGGTCTACCCATGAGATTTTTTGCTTTTCATTATTTTCCCAGTTAAAATTTTTCTTCACCTTACCCTTTTCTTTTACTGAAAGAATTCTTAAATTAGGGCACTGATTTTTTATATGTCCAGGCTTCCTACATCGAAAGCAAATAATGTCAGAAAAAATATGAACATCTTTACCATTTTACCTCTTTTCCACTTTTGGTTATGATTTGGCGAGCTTTGTGATTTCCATGATAAGTCATTGCATTCATCACCAACTAAGCTATCTCTTTCCGTATCTTCAGCTTTTAGCACTATCACTTCACCTGCATCCAAAAGTCTTTGAACTAAACTTTGCTCGTAGGCAATGAGTGAGCCAATCAAATTATCAATAGAATATTCATTCAAATCTTTTGATTCATAAATAGCAACAAATTTGGCATCAAAAGTATGTAATGATATTACAATTTGAATAAACCTAGTATACATGTCTATGACCGTTTCATAAGGTTTCATGAAAAACATTTCATAATCATGCATTAACACATTCAACTTGGATTACTTGATTTCACTAGTGCCTTCGTATATGGTGTGTACTTTATCCTAAATTTCCATACCAGTAGTGCACGTGGATACTAATATAAAATCTTCAGATTTTAAAGCACAGAAAAAGCAATTTAAAGATTTTGTATTCAATTGAGCATCAATTCATTCATCTCTATTCCATTGACTAAAAGGAATGTCAGTTTTAATTCCATCTAAAATACATGAAGGTAATGAATAACCAGTTAAAATCATATGCTACATGCGAAAATCAATTGATTACAAAAAAATAGACATGTGAATTTTTGAAAAAGTCAAATGTAATATTTTCAAATAAAGGTGGTCTTGTGATTGAATAACCATCCGAAATATTTTGATTTGAAAAATTATCCATGAATTGAAATTCAAAAGCTTTCAAAAACTTATTTTTTGAAAACGGCTCTGATACCACTTGAAAGTTCGTTAGGGATGCAAGGCCCTATGAACTAATTCTGAGGCTATCAAAGAGAGTGGTGAATTGGATAACTTTAAAATAAAAGATAAAACTCAAACCAAAATATCCACAGAAATTAAGTGCGGAAGAAAATAATGCAGAAGCAATAATAAGAAAGAACACACCGGATTTATAGTGGTTCGGTCAAATCTTGACCTACGTCCACTCCTTGGAGGCGCCCTCCATTTATTGCACTAAACTAAGTCTCTCTCCTTTAGACCCTACAGCTAGCTGGAGAAGCCCTTACAAAATCAGTTCCACCTTCCCCGGTGCAGCGGAGTCGCCGTGTCCTTTGACACCAAAGAGATCTTCTTCTTTGGTGAACTTCGCTCGAGACAAGTCTTGAATCCGATGGTATTCAGGTGCGTGCTTGCTGGAGCAACAGTGTGGAACTCCCTCCACACTCCCTTGAGTCCTCCCTCACAGGATCTTCTCCCTCTCTCAAACTCCACCCTTTCCTCACTCCCTTTCAAGCTCTCTCTTTAAGTTTCCCCCAAAAGAACGAAGCTACAATGGCTGCCAAAGGTACTTTACAAAGTGCCTTAACATCTCTTAAAAAGAAGAGCTAAAAATGAGCTCATTAATGCAAGTTGCCGACTTTATCGTCCAGGCCAATTAGTTCAAATATGAGGAAAATCGTCTTGAACATCGCCCTGAAATGAAGCTGGACGATGTCCAATCTACCCAGAAGATCTTGCGATCGGCCCGGCCGATGTGATCATACAAATCGTCATTATTTGCTTTCCTTAATTACCATATCTATTTAATAAAAATTGCTCTGGATCGCCCAGGCCGATGCACCGGGACAATGTTAAAAAATAAGTATTTCTTAGGTAGATCTAGCGGTAGATTCTTTCTGAATTGAGCCTATCATCCTGGCCGATACAAAATCATCTAGGATGATGTGTTTTGCATAATGATGGTTGCTTTAATAAGGATGCCCTAATTAAAATTTTTGCTTTTGAACAGATCATCCTAGCCGATATAAATATCGTCCCGGATGATGTTACCAAAAATAGTAAACTCTAGGGAACAGTCAAAAAATCTTCCATGTTATAAAGTATCAAGAGCCACACCAAATACAATAGACTCAAGAAAGGAAAAAGTGTACAAACAAAAATAAAATGACCAAAAGACAAAAATGTTTCCTGATCTAGTGAAAAACAAATATTCTTAAAATGAGAAAGTTACTTCTTGGTTTTAATTAAAAACTTAGTAGAATTGTATTGACAACGTATAGCCTATAAAAGGTTAGAAATTCATAATTTGATAATCCAAACTCAAGTTCTATAAAAAGGCTCAAAACTTTTTAATTCAATATCAAAATCATGGAATAAATTAGAAAATGAAACACTAATTTTTCAAAACTCCTTTCATAAAATATATCTAATAGAAGATTAATGCACGAATTGTTTAATCAGGAATTATATTTTTCAAAATTAAGTATCGAAAGTATCAAGAGTTTTCTTAAGCTTTTAAGAAGTACAATAATAGTAAGCATTAAATTTTGTGGGCTCATTTTATGCCTCTTGTCAATTTGAATAGCGCTCTTTGGGCATCTTTTGATTTTTGATATACTTTGTGTATATTTTTTAATTTGGCGTCTTTGCGCAACTTTTATTTTTGGCATCACTGGCCAATTTTTTTTTTTAATATGCTACCTTTCTGAAATCTTAAAAACAAAAGTAAACCCATCCTTTTGATAAAGCGAATTCTTGATTAAAAAAATTATGAGTTAGATTCAACAACTTGCAAAAGATCTCTATGCGATAAATAAAATGTAGGGAGATAAAAAAATTTAATTTCAAAGACTAATTTAAAATATGAAAAAGATTTCAAATCAAAAGTAGAATAACCTCTTTTAGGAAATAGAGATTGAGAGTCAAAAACATGAGTTTCCTTTCTTTGATTGTTTTTAGAGAAGTCAATGATAACTTACCAAAGATTTCAAGAAAATTAGGAAGTAGATATTTCATATTTAGAAAAGTGAATGTGTGTTGATTAGAGAAAAAGTTCGATAAAATTAAGTAAAAAAAATTAAAGAATAAACAAAAACAAAAAACACAAAATAAAATTGAAAATAAAAAATTGAAAATAATAAAAAAATAAAACACAACACAAAAACATAACAAGACTTTTAACCATTATCTTTCTCCTGGTCCAATGCTTCAGAAACTAGGTCTATCTATGACATTTTTTGCTTTTCATTAAATTTTGCTTCGCCTTACCCATTTCTTTTGCTGGAAGAAATATTAAATTAGTGCACTGATTTTTCATATGTCCAAGCTTCCTACATCGAAAGCAAATAATGTTAGAAAAAATATGAGCATCATTACCATTTTTACCTTTTTTCCACATTTGCTTATGCTTTAGCGAGCTTTGTGATTTCCTTGACAAGTCATTGCATTCATCACCAACTAAGCTATCTCTTTCCGTCTTCAACTTTTAGCACTATCACTTCACCTACATCCAAAAGTCTTTGACCCAAACTTTTCTCATAGGCAACGAGTGAGCCAATCAAATTATCAATAAAATATTCATTCAAATCTTTTGATTTACAAATAGCAATAACTTTGGCATCAAATTTGTCAAGTAAACAATAAAGAATTTTATTGACTTTTTGAAAATTTGAAAACTCATTTCCTAAAACATGTAATGATGTTACAATTTGAATAAACCTAGTATACATGTCTAAGACTGTTTCAAAAGGTTTCATGAAAAACATTTAATCATGCATTAACACAATCAACTTGGATTGATTGATTTCAATAGTGCCTTCATATATGGTGTGTAGTTTATCCCAAATTTCCTTAACAGTTGTGCACGTGGATACTAATATAAAATCTTCAGAATTGAAAGCACATAAAAAGCAATTTAAAGATTTTGCATTCAATTGAGCATCAATTCGTTCATCTCTATTCCATTGACTAAAAGGAATGTCAGTTTTAATTTCATCTAAAATACGTGACGTTAATGAATAACCAGTTAAAATCATATGCCACATGCAAAAATCAATTGAATGCAAAAAAATAGACATGCGAATTTTCCAAAAATCAAATTTAATATTTTCAAATAAAGGTGGTCTGGTGATTGAATAACCTTCCGCAATATTATGATTTGAAAAATTAGCCATGGATCGAAATTCAAAAGCTTTTAAAAACTTATTTTTTTGAAAACGGCTCTGATACCACTAGAAAGTGCTCAGATGACACTAGAAAGTGCTCTGATACCACTTGAAAGTTTATTAGGGATGTTAGGCCCAATGAACTAGTCTCGAGACTAGCAAAGAGAGAGGTGAATTGGATAACTTTAAAATAAAAGATAAAACTCAAACCAAAATTACTATAGAAATCAAGTACGGAAGAAAATAATGTGGAAGCAATAATAAGAAAGAACACATCGGATTTATTGTGGTTCGATCAAACCTTGACCTACGTCCACTCCTTGGAGGTACCCTCCAAATATTACACTAAACTAAGTGTCTCTCTTTTAGCCCCCACAGCTAGGCGGAGAAGCCCTTAGAAAATCACTTCTACTTTCCCCAGTGCGGCAGAGTCGCCGAGTCTTTTGACACCAAAGAGATCTTCTTCTTCAGTGAACTTCCCTCGAGACAAGCCTTGAATCCGATGGTATTCAGGTGCGAGCTTGCCGGAGCAACCGTGTGGAACCCCCTCCACCCTACCTTGAGTCCCACCTCACAAGATCTTCTCCCTCTCTCAAACTCCACCCTTTTCTCACTCCCTTTCAAGCTCTCTCTTCAAGTTTCCCCCCAAAAAAATGAAGCTAGAATGGCTGCCAAAGACACTTTACAAAGTGCCATGACATTTCTTAAATAGAAGAGCTAAAAATGAGCTCATTAATGCAAGTTACAGACTTTATCGTCCAGGCCGATAGGCATATCTTCCTGGCCGATTAGTTCAAATATGAGGAAAATCGTCCTGAACATCGCCCTGAATTGAAGCTGGATAATGTCCAATCAGCCCAGCCGATGTGATCATGCAAATCATCATTAATTACTTTCCTTAATTGCCAGATTTATTTAAGAAAAATTGCTCTGGATCGGCTAGGCATATCCTGATAGGCCAGGCCTAGGAACCCGGACGATGTAAAAAAATAAGTATTTCCTAAGTAGATCTGGCGAAAGATTCTTTCTGAATTGAGCCTATCGTCCTGGCCGATACAAAATCGTCCAAGACGATATGTTTTGCATAATGACGGCTGCTTTAATGAGGATGCCCTAATTAGGGTTTTTGCTTTTGAACAGATCGTCTATGCTGATATAAATATTATACCGGATGATGTTACCAAAAATAGTAAACTCTAGGGAACAGTCAAAAAATCTTCCAAGTTATAAAGCATCAGGAGCCACACCAAATACAATAGACTCAAGAAAGGAAAAAGTGTACAAACTGACTCAGACCTAGTATATCCAATCTTGAGTTGGTTTCAAATTGCAGTCTAATCGTGGGGACCTGAAAGGTTAGTAAATAAGGCAGTCATATAGAAATAGAAGTGTTTGCTATCATCAAAATCATAAATCATAAAAATAGATCAGCAACAATCTCCCCCTTTTTGATGATGACAAACATTTTAATTTGAATTTAAAAAGGGATATTTTCTTCTAATCTCCCTATCACAAGAATAACACTTTAAAAATAAGGGAGATAAAAATATTTTTATTGTTTTTTAAATTTTTGAACAAAAGATACAAATACGACAATAGTATAAAAATTCAACAATACATTCTCCCCCTTTGACATTATCAAAAAGAGAGGAGGCACAAACAAAAAACAAAATGACCAAAAGACATAAATGTTCCCTGATCTAGTGAAAAATAAATATTCTTAAAATGAGAAAGTTACCTCTTGATTTTAATAAAAAACTTAGTAAAATTTTATTGACAACGTATAGCCCAAAAAAGGTTAGAAATTAAGAATTTGATAATCCAAACTCAAGTTCTTTAAAAAGGCTCAAAAATTTTTTAATTCAATATCTACATCATGGAATAAATTAGAAAAAGAAACACTAATTTTTCAAAACTCCTTTCATAAAATATATCTAATTGAAGATTAATGCACGAATTGTTGAATCAGGAATCATGTTTTTCAAAATCAAGTATCGAAAGTATCAAGGGTTTTCTTAAGCTTTTAAGAAGTACAAGAATGGTAAGCATTAAATTTTGTGTGCTCATTTTATGCCTCTTGTTAATTTGAATAGCGCTCTTTGCGCATCTTTTGATTTTTTGATACACTTTATGTATATTTTTCAATTTGGCATCTTTGCACATCTTTTATTTTTGGCATCATTGGCCAATTTTTTATTTTTAATATGCTACCTTTATGAAATCTTAAAAACAAAAGTAAACCCAACCTATTGATAAAGTGAATTCTTGATTAAGAAAATTAAAAGTTAGATTAAACAACTTGCAAAAGATCTCTATGCGAGAAATAAAATGTAGGGGGATAAAAAATTTTAATTTCAAAGACTAATTTAAAATATGAAAAAGATTTCAAATTAAAAGTAGAATAACCTCTTTTAGGAAATAGAGATAGAGAGTCAAAAACATGAGTTTCCTTTCTTTGATTGTTTTTAGAGAAGTCAATCACAACTTACCAAAGATTCAAGAAAATTAGAAAGTAGATATTTCATATTTAGGAAAGTGAATGTGTGTTGATCAGAGAAAAAATTCCATAAAAATAAGTAAAGAAAATTAAAGAATAAACAAAAACAAAAATACAAAATAAAACTGAAAATAATAAAAAAATAAAATACAACACAAAAACATAGCAAGACTTTTAACCATTATCTTTCTCCTGGTCCAATGCTTCAGAAACCAGGTCTACCCAAGAGATTTTTTGCTTTTCATTATTTCTCCAGTTTAAATTCTGCTTCGCCTTACCCATTTCTTTTGCTGGAAGAAATCTTAAATTAGGGCACTGATTTTTCATATGTCCAGACTTCCTACATCGAAAGCAAATAATGTTAGAAAAAATATGAGCATCATTACCATTTTTACCTTTTTTCCACATTTGCTTATGCTTTAGCGAGCTTTGTGATTTTCTTGACAAGTCATTGCATTCGTCACCAACTAAGCTATCTCTTTCCGTCTTCATCTTTTAGCACTATCGCTTCACCTACATCCAAAAGTCTTTGACCCAAACTTTTCTCGTAGGCAACGAGTGAGCCAATAAAATTATCAAAAAAATATTCATTCAAATCTTTTGATTTATAAATAGCAACAACTTTGGCATCAAATTTGTCAAGTAAACAACGAAGAATTTTATTGACTTTTTCAAAATTTGAAAACTCTTTTCCTAAAACATGTAATGATGTTACAATTTGAATAAACCTAATATACATGTCTAAGACCGTTTCAAAAGGTTTCATGAAAAACATTTCATAATAATGCATTAACACAATCAACTTGGATTGCTTGATTTCAATAGTGCCTTCATATATGGTGTGTAGTTTATCCCAATAAAAAAACGGCTCTGATACCACTTGAAAGTGCTCAGATGACACTAGAAAGTGCTCTGATACCACTTGAAAGTTCATTAGGGATGTTAGGCCCAATGAACTAGTCTAACAAAGAGAGAGGTAAATTGGATAACTTTAAAATAAAAGATAAAACTCAAACCAAAATCACCATAGAAATCAAGTGCGGAAGAAAAAAATGTGGAAGCAATAATAAGAAAGAACACATCGGATTTATTGTGGTTTGATCAAACCTTGACCTACATCAACTCCTTGGAAGTACCCTCCAAATATTACACTAAACTAAGTGTCTCTCTTTTAGCCCCTACAGCTAGGCGGAGAAGCCCTTACAAAATCACTTCTACTTTCCCCGGTGCGGCAGAGTCGCCGAGTCTTTGACACCAAAGAGATCTTCTTCTTCAGTGAACTTTCCTCGAGACAAGCCTTGAATCCGACGGTATTCAGGTGCGAGCTTGCAGGAGCAACCGTGTGGAACCCCCTCCACACTACCTTGAGTCCCCCCTCACAAGATCTTCTCCCTCTCTCAAACTCCACCCTTTTCTCACTCCCTTTCAAGCTCTCTCTTCAAGTTTCCCCCCAAAAGAATAAATCTAGAATGGCTGCCAAAGACACTTTACAAAGTGCCATGACATCTCTTAAATAGAAGAGCTAAAAATGAGCTCATTAATGCAAGTTACTGACTTTATTGTCCAGGCTGATAGGCATATCATCCTGGCCGATTAGTTCAAATATGAGGAAAATCATCCTGAATATCATCCTGAAATGAAGCTGGATAATGTCCAATCAGCCCGGCCGATGAGATCATGCAAATCACCATTAATTACTTTCCTTAATTTCCAAATTTATTTAAGAAAAATTGCTCTGGATTGGCCAGGACGATCTTGATAGGCCAGGCCCAGGAAACCGGACGATGTCAAAAAATAAGTATTTCTTAAGTAGATCTGGCAACAGATTCTTTCAGAATTGAGCCTATCATCCTTGCCGATACAAAATCGTCCAAGATGATATGTTTTGCATAATGACGACTGCTTTAATGAGGATGCCCTAATTAGGCTTTTTGCTTTTGAACAGATCGTCTAGGCCGATATAAATATCGTACCGGACGATGTTACCAAAAATAGTAAATTCTAGGGAACAGTAAAAAAATCTTTTAAGTTATAAAGCATCAGGAGACACACCAAATATAATAGACTCAAGAAAGTTAAAAGTGTACAAACTGACTCAGACTTAGTCTATCCAATCTTGAGCTAGTTTCAAATTGCAGTCTAATCGTGGGGACCTGAAAGGTTAGTAAATAAGGTCGTCGTAGAGAAATAGAAGTGTTTGCTATCATCAAAATCATAAATCATGAAAATAGATCCGCAACATAAATCTCTATTGATAACATGCTATTTTATTGAAATATTTGAATTAAGTGATTTTAGCATTTTTTTGAAGATATAGTCATTAAGTTTAAAAAAATTGACCTATTTAATCTCTAAATTAAATTATAAAATTACAATTTTATAGTAAAATAAATCTCCATTGATAAAGGCTAAATTTATATGGACTAGATTAACATCAAAGGCTCATTAGACATTTTAGCATGATTTTAGCTCCTATAATAGATCTCCTAAAAAATAATAAATTTATATGGACTATATTGACATAGAAAGCTATGGTGTAGATAAAAGTTCTCTTGACCTTATCCCCTATTTTTGTGCTCCTAGACTTTAACAAAATATTTGATGTCTATTGTAATGTTTCTGTTGTAGTATAGGAGAAATACTGTGCAATATAGAGTAGCTTTCTTTGATGGTAATTGGAATTTTCAAGATAGAGGTATTTCATATATTATAGAGAATTATATGCCATCATTCAATATCTAAATAATTGGAAGCATTACTTATTATATATGAAGTTTATCCTCAATATACATTACCATGAACTTAAATTCATAAATACTCAAAGGAAGTTAAATTATAGGCATGAAAAATAGATAAAAGATCTTCAGTATTTTTACCTTTGTGCTTAAACATAAACTTGAGTAGAAAATAAACTTAGAAATGCCCTTTGTACAAGTTCTTTGGCACTCACTTTATCAAAATTTCAAATTTCTTGAAAGACTAATGGATGTTTACCCAGAATACCTAGACTTCTTTATGATATATTTAGAATATGCCAAAAAAGACATATCAAAAGTTGATAGCTCATATGTGGTGATTGAGAGATGGTTATACAAGAGGAAAATATTATATATTCCTAGGACACCTATGATGACATTTCTCATAATGGAATTACATTGATGGGAGTATGAGTACATTTTGGGGAGTTCCATATGTACTCTTCCTATTAATTTTAAATCTAACAAAGTTATAATCAAAATAACTAATGATATTAAACATTATGTTGTTCATAGGATTTTAGACTCATAACTAGGAGTTCCAATTAAGAACCCAAAGATGCATTTAAAGACTAATATATGAGATTCTTTTTTGTTATCCTAAAAGAATGCACATAACCAAGCATTAAATATAATATCAATAAGCATTATTGTTATATATAGTAGTGATCCAATCATGCCTCAATATAGCTTCATGTTCAATTATTTTTTACTAGGGTCTTTTGTCTTACTATGTGTTATAGCTAATGGGTGTATTTTCTCTATGATATTCTTCTATGTCAATTTTCTTAATTTGTTCTTTTATATACATGGTTGATATAAAATATTCCATTTTGCTCATGTTTTACTCTAAATTCTATAAAATAGGTTAGCTCCCGCTACACTCATGAATTAATCACTCATTTGATAAAACTCTTGACACAATATATCTTTAGTGGCTTCAAATAACATGTCATCAATATGGATTAGCACAATAAAAATTTTAAAGCCTAATTCCTTGATAGAAAGTATAATGTTTATACACCATTTATTTAATTCATTCTCCATAATAAATATACATAGTCTTCTATATCGGAGTATAGAAGTTTTATTTGGTACATACAATGATTTCCTTAATTTAAATACATGAACAAAATATGTAGAGCTCTCAAAACTAGGTGTTTCCTCTACACACAAATATTCTCTTCTAAATCCATTTAGTAAAAAAAAATTCAAATCCATTTAATACAATTGGAACCTTTGAAATATTCAAAATCAAGGAGTAATCTGATAGCTTTTAAATATGTGACTACTGCTAAAGCTACACCAAAATTAATTCCTTGCTTTTGACTAGATTATTTAGCAACCAATCTTAAAATTTTCCTAACTACATAACAAAAGTGATTCAATTTGTTTTTAAATATCCATTTGGTTCCAATGGCATTATAATCAATAGGTCTAGATTCTAACTCACACATATCATTCTTAACAAATAAATTTAGCCTTTCTCATATTACCATTAACAAAAATTCATCTAATAATCCTCCCTCCATTTTATTTGTCTTTATTAAGAATGCAAATGTTGTGTGGTTTAATTCGTTTCTAAGTGTACATGTCATTCTAACTCATGTAGAGGGATATTCTAATAATTTTTTTTCTTAGGGTGACAAGAAGTATATTTTTATTCCTGAGGAATTATGACCTAGCCTTAGAGTTGGAGATCCAAGGCTCCTTCTTTGATGGGTGGCTAGGGATGTGAGGAACGCCTGTAGATGATTGAGAGAATTTTATATAGGGTGTAGGCTAAGGGAAGGGGGTCATCAGAAAACTTAATATCGAACTAGCACAAGAACTAACCCTTTAAGAATAAAATCCAAAATTAGTTAGGATTCAATCTGCACATTTTTGTGGGTTAATCCTTCAATCTACATTGATATACTTTGTATATTTATAGTTCAGTATGTAAATTTTCACATCAAACTTGCATTAGAATTCCATCTTCATTTCATTAATTAAATAACAATCATGAGCAGCAGTGTTTCATTGATCGAAATAAAACTAATCCAAATTACATAGTTAGTTCCACTTACCCATTGCACCACAAAAAAGTGGCAGCCTGCCTGATGGACTACAAATACATCATTTATTATGATCCCAATAATGTTGTTGTACTAATTATATTGTTGTTAAGAATACATCTCATAAACCTGTGGGAAAATATATTGTCAATCAATTTTGAAAATTGTATTTCTATAATCAAATATGTATATAGAATAACATACCATCTCGAAAGATACAAATGATATTTTACTATCGATTTGAGAAAAAATAATTTTCATGAACAAACACAGGATAGAAGTTATATTCAACTATAATTTTGAAGATGAAAATAAATTTGGATAAAACCTATCTATATCCCCAGAGACTTTCCCCTATTCTAACGAACTAAAATAGGGTTTTTTTTTACTAAGATTCTAAGTTTCCTATAAAAGCAAACCTCTATGATTCATTACATCTCGGGAGAAACTCCTAAGAAAACATTCGATTAAAGTGGTTACTAAATCTTAATTGATCCATAAGGATACAGGCAAGTATTTGAGTTTATAGTTTATCAATAGGGAAGATCAAAGTTAAACACTTATTTTGAAATTTGTAGGAGAAAAGGTAGAGAGAAATCTTTACTTTGGGATACATAGAGACCCTTTAATCTATACTATAATTGGGCTTTACTGATTTTGAACATGATTGAATTTATATTTGAATTGATAAATATTAGATAATTATGATTATACTCTTGGAAGAAATTGAAGGTATTGTGCAACTGGACTTATATCTTCCTGGATTGGACAGCCATCTAACCACGTAAGCGCTTTTGAAAAATATAATTGTAGGTTTAATGAAATGCATGATAAACAAGCTATTGTTCAATTGTTTAAAGTTTATATTTCTAAATATGGGCATAAAGATTCTAGGGATTCAAATGCACTTAACTCCTGGTGGTCAAGCTCCTCCGACAACAAGCTTAGAAAGTCAAGGTGGTCAAGCTCCTCCGACAACAAGCTTAAATTTCTACACCTAGAATGATGAAGTTTATACAAAATCAAATTGTTTACTTTAGATTTTCAAGTCTTCTTCAAGCTCTCCAGGCTATGATCATGCTTCAAAAGAATTCCAAAACATATGATATTCAAAGAAGATATATTCTTTAAGGCTTTTTTATTATATAATAAACAACTTCATTTAAGACTTATAACTCCTAGCAAATTTACATTTGAATATAAAAAAAAAAGACTACACCTATAGGGGTTAGTATACATATAATTTATTTTAATAATATCATTCATAAGCCACATCAAAGAGTGCGAAAAGGAAAATATTCACATTATCACACATCCACCATAATATGAATCTATAATCAACCAAGAGTAGAAAAATAAACACATACACACCACAAAACATCACTACTAACCTAAGGCTAGAGTTAGTTCTCATATCAAATAATTCTATGTGTGTGCTAAGTTGTGTGGTTTACATGTTTCCTAAATGGATTTGCATTTGGTTTATTTATAAATTGAATTCATATGTTGCAAGCTAAGGGGTTTAATTTATTAATGATTTATAATTTATTAATAAATTTTTATTTATTTAAATCTGATCTTTAACTTTAGGTTTTAAATAAACATATTAATTAATAACTCCAACATACATTGGAATTATTAATTAACAAGTCATAAGCCTTTAAGATGAATGCATTTGTTTCATTCCAAATGAATAAAGCAAACACTACCTCTAGGAGTTGGATGGCAATATGTTCCAATGTTGGATGGCAATATGTTCCAATGGGGAACATATGATCCAATTGAGTAAATGCAAGGATTGCTTCTATGGCCGGGTTTCTAATGGAGAAGGAGAGAGTTTGCAATAGTATGTGTCCGAATGAAGCTAGATCAACCACTTCCTCTAGGAGTTTGGGTGGAAGGTATTATAGGGAGATTCTTCCAAAAATTTTAATACGAGAGGATTTCAAACTTTTGCTTTGAATGTGGAAAAATTGGACACACTAAGGGTGATTGCAAAAAGGCAGTCATGGTGGAAAAAAAGCAACCTGAAGATGTTAGTAAGATGACACATGATGTAGTCCACAAAGGTGTAGAGGAGAATGGGTTTGGACCTTGGGTACATGTGAATTATAAAAAAAAAAAAGAACTAGATTTGGTTCTAATGGTGGAATGGCCAAGAACACCTTCATGAAGAAGATACCAAAGAAAATAACTATTAAGGAAATTGT
>NW_021318711.1:3012480-3033044 GCF_001605985.2 Dendrobium catenatum
GCTCATGTTCAACATTTTGAAAAACCTTTGGCTACTGCCTTGACCTGAGAAGACCTTGAGGAGAGATAGAGAGAGAGAGGGAGAGAGAGAGAGGATCTTGTGAGGGGGAGCTTATGAGGGGATTCACAAGGGTTGCTTCAAGGATCGCTCTGCTTCTTCTTCGTCTAGAGTTTCTCGTTCGTGGAAGGGTCGGTATAGGTAAGGAGTTAGCTTTTGGTTGTGATTCTCTGCCAGCTTCAGGAGGAAGCAAAAGGAGGTAGGTTCTCTGCCTTGCTGGGGTGGCAAAAAGGAGGTTCTTGTGAGGGCTTCTCCGCCTAGCCGTAGGGGCTAAAGGAGAGTCACGTTTTGTAGTGCAATACTTGAAGGGTGCCTCCAAGAAGTGGACGTAGGTCAAGTTGACCGAATCATTATAAATTTTTGTGTTGTTATTTTCTTGCTTCCGCACTTTTAATTCCACATTTATTTTTTATGGCGTGTTTTTGGTTTATGTTTTTATTCTTTGTTAAAAGAAATTTTAAAATACCAATTCACCCCCCCTCTTGGTTAGCTTGGGCCAGTTCTATAGGGCTTAACATCCCTAACGAACTTTCAGGTTCTTATCCTGAACTATCTTCTAATAAAGTTAAACTAGCTAAGGAAATGAAAATGCTAAGACCAATCAAATCCAATCAAAGAACGAGAAAAGAAGGAGGTGGTGAAAAGGGTGGGGCCTCTACCCCACAAGTCAATTAAATGTCTTCTATATTTTTTTGGAATTGTAGGGGAGCAAAGAAAAAGGAGGCTTCCCACTACTTGAGAAGTTTATTTCGAGAAAATGAAACTTTCTTTGTTGGTCTTTTGGAAACAAAAATTGAAAAGTATATGACAACAAAATGTTAAAAAGCTAGTAGGAGATGAATGGAACTTCTACCATGAGGTGGCTATTGGTAAGTCTGGAGTAGTATTAGCATTGTGGAAATAAAAAACAACTTCATTCAATGTGATAGAGTCATCTAATCAAAAAATTATTGGCAACTTGACAACTCCAGGGGGTATCATTGTAAAGATTTGCATAGTATATGGCAACAAAAATCTATATGAAAGAAGAAGCCTGTGAAAAATGATTGAAAGAACCTTGCATTATAGGGGGATATTTTAATTGTTTGCTGAATAAGCTCGAGAAGAAGGGTGGAAAAAGATTCATTCTTTCACGTTGACCTCAAGAGATGAGAGAGTTCATGATCAATAATGATTTTCACGACATTGGCTACATGAGACCAAAATTCATGTGGTCTAATAATAAAGAAGGGCTTGCTAGAACATGGGAGAGACTAGACAGAATTTGGCTTAATTCAAAATCTTTGATGGACTTCCAAACAAAAATTATCAAACATCTTCCTAGAGTAGCATCAGATCATTGTCCACTGCTCCTTCAATTTCATACCATAAAGAGGGCTAAGCTAAGGGAAATCATATTTGAAAACATCTGGAGCTCCTATGAGGTGGAAATGGGGATCATCTCCAATGCATGGAGGAAAAAGGACATGGAAATGCTAAAGATATTCTGAGAAGAAAAATCAGAATACTGCTTAAGAATCTTTACTTTATGAGCAAGAACAAATTAAAAGAATTCAAGTTGAAGAAACAAGAGCTGCAAGAGGATATACTAAAGCTGCAAGAGATGGAAGCTTCTAAAGAGGGCTTGAATAAGGAGAATTTACAGATTCTTATATCCAAAGTCCATGAACTCAACATTACTTTGGCAAGATTAGCAACTTGGTGGAGATAAAGATAAAAATCCAATGGATGGAAGATAGGGAGAAGAACACTCGGTTCAACCATACACATCCCACAATAAAGAAGAAAAGTAATATGATAAATCAGATAGCTGATGAAGTAGGAAGAATGGAAGTAAATGAGGATTTTATACATGCTATTATAGAGAACTATTTCTAAAAAAAGTGTAGCGAACATAATGCAGAAATGGATGAATGGCCGAAATTTACCAACAAAGACATTCTAAAAGAAGATATGATAAATTTGCTGAATTCTAATTATATCAAGGAGGAGCTGTATAATACAATAATGAAGATGGGTAATAATAAATCACCCAAAATTGATGGTGCGAATGCCTGCTTCTTCAAAAATTATTGGAGCATCATTAATGGTGAAACATGGAATGTAATTGAATGCTTTTTCAAAATAGGAGATATGCTAGAGTATTTGAAAGAGACTTTAGTGGTATTAATTCCTAAAGTTAAAAATGCTTAGAAATGGAAAGAACAAATTGCTATTCATGTTAACCACTATTTCTTTCATCCGTTATATATATATCGTGTAATTGTTCCTATGGTTTGTGTAATTGATTTGCATTTATATACTTTATGTAGTAAGAATTGAATTGAATTTTACCTTTGGTTAACACATTACTATTCACTTTAAAAAATGGAAAGAACACATTACTATTGTTCTTGGGTGTATGGATCTAAACTATACGATTCAGATTGAACGCCCTCCTGCTCTTACTACATAAAGTACTATTGAACAAAGGTAAAATTTTAAAAGGTGGGAGCATTCAAACTGTATGAGTCTTATGATTTTGAAGTATTCTATTCCAAATAACATACGGGGTGCAATGCCTGAGGAGGAAAATGCTAAGAAGTTCCTAAGCCAAATAGCAGACCATCTCACAGGTTTTGAAAAGGTCAAAATAAGTACTATTCTTAGTAAACTTATTTCAATGTGGTATACAGGAAAAGGGAACATAAGGGAGTACATTTTGGAAATGTCTAATCTTGTTATAGGATTAAGAGCATTAAAGATAGAATTGTCCGATGACATTCTTGTACATCTAGTCTTGATCTTTCTTCTTGCACAATTCAATCCTTTTAAGATAAGTTATAATACTCAAAAGAAAAAATAGACTCTTAATGAGCTTATTGCTCAATATGTGCAAGAAAAAGAAAGATTAAAATATAAAAAGATAGAAAGTGCTCACTTAGCTTCTTATTCTCATGATTTTTCTAGCAAACAAGAAAATGAATTATAAAGCTAAAGGAGCTATAGATAAAGAGACTTCACAACATAAAATGCAATAGAAGCAAGATCAGGTTATTACTTATTTCTTCTATAGGAAGACTGATCATGCAAAGAAGGATTGTCCAAAAATATGCTAACTAGCTCATAAAAGAGGGTAAACTTTTAAATGTTATTTATTTTGAAGTTAATTTGGCCTTAGTATCAAATCATACTTGGTGGATAGATATAGGTGCAACCACTCACTTAAGTATCACTATATAGGGTTATATAAGGAGTAGAATGCCAATTGATGTTGAAAGATTCATCTATATGGGAAATGACAATAAAGCTTCTATTAAAGCTGTAGGCTTATATATATTATACTTTGAATCTAGTTCTACTTTGGATTTGTGTGAGACTATTTATGTACTGTAATTTAACAGAATCTGATTTTTATTTCATGTTTGAACAAATCTGGCTATTCTTGTTCATTTTAAAATAGAAAATTTAGTCTCTTTCGGTGTTTAAAATTCATTGGTACATATTCTTTGATTGATAATCTATATAAATTAGATATTTTTGTCTCACAATTAAATGAAACTTTGCATATAAATAATTTAGGAACAAAGATAAAATTAAATGATGAGAATTCCTTTATATTATGGCACAAGTATTTAGAACATATTTCTAAACAAAGAATTAAAAGGCTTGGGCCACATGAAATTTATGATTCTCTTAATTATATTGATTTTAAAATTTATATTGAATGTATTAAGAGATAACAAATAAATATTAAGAAAGTATGTGCCAAAAGAAGTTTAAATATCTTGGAATTAATACATATTAATATTTATGGTACATTTTTATAGCTTCTTGGAATGGTCAATAGTATTTTATTACTTTCATAGACGATTATTCTTATTATGGGTACTTATATTTAATACATAAAAATTTAGAATCTTTGGATGTGTTTAAGATCTTCAAAGCTAAAGTTGAAAATCAATTTGGTAAGAAGATTAAAGGTGTCAAATCTGCCCATTATGGTGAATACTATGATAAATATGATGGATCAGGTAAACAATGTCCAGGCTTTTTTGCAAGATATTTAGCAGAATATGTTATCGTTCCTCGATACACTATGCTAGGAACTCCAAGTTAAAATGTTATAGTTGAGAGACAAAATAGAACCTTGAAGGATATGATTAGAAGTATGATTAGTCATTCTTCTTTATCAGAATCACTTTGGGGAGAAGCCTTAAAGATTTCAATTTTTATTCTTAATAGAGTTCCAAGAAAAGTAGTAGCTAAAACACCATATGAGTTTTGGACTAGAAAGAAGCCTAGATTTTGGCATTTTCATATCTGGGATGTCTAGTTGAGGCTAGACTATATAAACCTAATGAAAGAAATTTAGAGTCAATAACTATTAGCTACTATTTTGTTGGATACTCTGGAAGGACAAAAGGCTTTAAGTTTTCTGATTCCTCAAATAAATCATTTTTGAGTTGGGGAATGCTAAATTTATTAAGGTTGTTGAATATAATGAGAGTGATAAAATCAAAGATTTTAATTTTATGGAGGAATATATTATTATTCCTATAGTTATAATAAAAAAAGATTAGGTAACTATTCCTAATATTATTCATATTGTAAATTAAGATAATTAAAATAATCTTGAATTATCTCCAACTCATATAGATGGTCAACAAACTAAAATTGATGTGCCATAAATGAGATTCATAGGGAAATGAGAACAATAATTTTAAATGGTTGTATTATATATCTTCAAGAGAATGAGTTTGATATGGGATTGGAAGATGACCCAATCTTATTTAATTAGGTCAAATAATGTTCTAAGTCCCAAAATTGGATAAAAGCCATGGAAGATGAGATGGAATCAAAGAATAATAATGATATTTGAGATCTTTCAAAATTGCCTGAAGGAGCAAAACCTATTGGTTGTAAATGTATTTTTAAAACCAAAAGGGATGAAAAAAGGCGATATTGAAAGATATAAGGCACGTCTAGTTGCTAAAGATTTCAATCAAAAGGAAGACATTGATTATAAAGAGACTTTCTCTCCAGTTTCTTCGAAAGACTTTTTTAGAATAATTATGGTACTTGTAGCTCATTATATTTTAGAGCTATAACAGATGGATGTAAAGATTGTATTCCTTAATCAAGACATTGACGAAACTATATATATGATGCAACCAAAAAGTTTTCAATCTTCTCATTCAAAATATTTGGTGTTCAAATTAAAGAATTTTATCTATGGCTTAAAGCAAGCTTCAATTCAGTGGTACAAAAAATTTGATCAAGGGATTTCTTCATTTGATTTTAAGAAAAATAATATTGATTAATGCAATTATCATAAAATTAGTGGGAGTAAGTTTACTCTCTTAATGTTATATGTCAATGATATTTTGCTAGCAAGAAGTGATATAGACTTATTGCATAAGACTAGGAAATTTCTTTCAAATAAATTTAAAATGAAAGATATTGAAAATGCACCACTTGTGTTGGGTATACAAAGCCATCATAATCGCTCTCATGGTAAACTTGAGTTATCATAAACAACCTATATTGATAAAGTGTTTAGCATATTTGCATGAAAGATTATGCAGCATGGGATACACCCTTTATGAAAGGGGAAAAATTTCAAATGCTTCAATGCCCAAGAAATGAAGTTAAAAAATAAGAGATGGATAAGATCTATTATTCATCAATAGTAGGGAGTCTTATGTATATTCTAGTTTATAAGCATTCGGATATTACGTGCATTGTCAGAATACTTGGTAAATATTTAAGTTACCCGACAATTATTTGAGTTTAAAAAAAATATTTATATATATAGTTTGAAAAAGATTAATTTTCTTTGGGAATATTAAATTTTGAAATTTTGAAATTAAACACGTCATTAGGAACAGTATATCGCCTCGGGAGGTGATCATATCGTTCCCTAATGGGTTTAAATTTCATAATTTTAAATTTACCCGAATTATAGTCAAACTCAATGGGGAACAACATATGATCTTGAAAGATCAAAATGACGTTCAATCAGTTATTTAAATATAATAATTCGGATAAGAGATCGTTAATTTAATAATCAAAATAAATGATAATAAAATAATATATATCTTTATGAAAAAATATGATATTACCTATTACCGATATTTTGAATATGATGATAACGATCGCCATTTTTTTGTTTAAAATTAAAGATTTGAAAATTTTGAATTTGAAAATTCGGTCTAGGTTACTAAATCTCCTACAAGAGCAAGCTCTCGTAGTTAATTACATCGTAGGAAATCAAAATTTCATATGAAAACTCTCGATTAAAATAGTGGTAGAAATTTTATTTAGATTTTCAAAGATAGATGTCAAAGGAGGTTAAGTGTTGGAATTTTCAATCGGGATTGGTTCAAATTTGAACACTTATTTTTGGAGTCAAAGGAAGAATGGTAGGAGGCATTTTGAGATTCTGAATTACTTCAGAAACACCTCAATCTATCCTAAGTAATGGCTTGAATTTGATTGAAACAGATTTAATGTTTAAGTGATCAATTTTATTAGAAAGTTGGGATTCAATTCCCGGAGGTTGAGGTCTTATAGCCCGAGCTTGCCTCAGAACCTAAGTCTAAATTGGATACTAAAAAGTAACCTGAACTTAGCTAGTGCAATGCAAATCTGGTCTTACCCCGGCCTGGATTGGGGAGCCAGTTAAACCACCTAAACAATTTTAAAATATGAGTCTAGTCATTTATTATTGAGTGGTAGGGACATTGCTTAGAAAATTTTGGAGGAATGGGGTCGACATCTAAAGCAGATCCTTAATTTACCCCTTAACTTATGTCGGGTATTTGATGTCTAAATAAATGCGATTAAAAATTTAAAGATTTTTAAATTTGTTGCTAATGCGATGCATGCTAATCGACTCGATTAAATGATTTGAATTTGAAAAGAAGAAGTTATGAAATGAGAACTCCCGGCGGTCCCGGGCTTACTTCTTAAATTGTTAGAGTTTCTATCTTATCTTAAATATTTTATTTAATTAAAGTAGAAGAATTTTGACAAGTTCTTAAGAGCATACAAATCGGATTCCAGGCTATATAAAAATACGACATGCAAGATCGCCAAAAAAACTAGAAAAAGCAGGCAGATCCTAATCGCAGTCAACACATCAATCAATAAATAAATCAATTAAATTAAATCAATATCAAATTTAAAGTCCATATGACAAGTGCCACTTATTATTACATCCCAGAATTTGCAGAAAAGTAAAGTGGACGGGAACCACTAACAACAACCCGGATTTCTAATCCTAAGTCTCAAGTGACTTTGAGAATGGGTCTTCTTGTTATCCACTTCTTCGTCCTTCTGTTGCTTCTTGGATCATCGGGTCCGGATATCCAAATGAAAAGAAACTTCCCCTTGGAAGGGGTGTTACCTTTTCTCTTTGGATATTTTAAAATCATCCTAATTTGGAGCTCCAAATGGATAGAGACTCTCTCTTAAGGGATGTCCCTTCCTCTTTGGATTCCAAATTGGATGTTATCCCATCTCAAATCACTTGACATTACAACTCAAATTAAATCAAATTTACATTAATCAAAATTGAAAAATCTAGACTCGATCCTGCAGGGTTATCCTAATAATCAACAGTTATATATATAGTCCCAAGCAGTTAATATTTGATCTCAAGCAGTTGATATATGAAATTTAAATGTTCAATCAATTACAACACAGAGTGCAGTAAATAAATAAACAATCACATCAATTTTAAGCTAGCAACCAACATGCAGTGAAAGCTCAAAAACCCGGCACACAACAGAAAAGTAAACACAGGCCTAGCTTAAAACTAGAGTTGGTTGTCCTAGAAAACCATCTAAAGTGGGTGCAAAGGTTGTGTGATTTTGATATGTCCTATAGAGGGCGATTTGTTAAAGTTGCTTAAGGTTTGATTGGTTGAAAGGCTTGAGGGAAGAATTTAATTAAAGTTTAAGTCTTAATGATTTGAGATTAATTTTAAGATTAATTCTTAATTATTTTTTGATACCACCTTTGTTAAAACTCTCAATTAAAATAGAGGTAGAAATTTTATTTAGATTTTCAAAGATCAATATCAAAGTAGGTTAAGGGTTGGAATTTTCAATCGGGATTGGTTCAAATTTGAACACTTATTTCTGGAGTCAAAGGAAGAAGGGTAGGAGGCATTTTGAGATTCTGAATTACTTCAGTAACACCTCAATCTATCCTAAGTGTTGGGCTTGAATTTGATTGAAAGAGATTTAATGTTTAAGTGATCAATTTTATTAGAAAGTTGGGATTCAATTCCTGGAGGTTGAGGTCTTATAGCCCGAGCTTGCCTCAGAACCTAAGTCTAAATTGGATACTAAAAAGTAACCCGAACCTAGCTAGTGCAATGCAAATCTGGTCTTACCCCATCCTGGATTAGGGAGCCAGCTAAACAACCTAAATGATTTTAAAATATGAGTCCAGTCATTTATTGTTGAGTGGTAGGGGCATTGCTTAGAAAAGTTTGGAGGAATGGGGCCGACATCTAGAGAATATTCTTAACTGACCCCTTAACTTATGTCGGGTATTTGATGTCTAAATAAATGCAATTAAAAATTTAAAGATTTTTAAATTTGTTGCTAATACGATGCATGCTAGTCGACTCGATTAAATGATTTGAATTTGAAAATAAGAAGTTATGAAATGAGAACTCCCGACGGTCCCGGGCTTACTTCTTAAATCGTTAGAGTTTCTATCTTATCTTAAAAAGTTTATTTAATTAAAGTAGAAGAATTTTGACATGTCCTTAAGAGCTTACAAATCGGAATCCAGGCTAAATCAAAATACGACATGCAATATCGCCAAAAAAACTAGAAAAAGCAAGCAGATCCTAATCGCAGTCAACACATCAATCAATATATAAATCAATTAAATTAAATCAATATCAAATTTAAAGTCCATATGGCAAGTGTCACTTATTATTACATCCCAGAATTTGCAGAAAAGTAAAGTGGTCGGGCACCACTAACAACAACCGGATTTCTAATCCTAGGACTCAAGTGACTTTGAGAATGGATCTTCTCGTTATCCACTTCTTCGTCCTTCTGTTTCTTCTTGGATCATTGGGTTTGGATATCCAAATGAAAAGAAACTCCCCCTTGGAATGGGTGCTACCTTTTCTCTTTGAATATTTTAAAATCATCCTAATTTGGAGATCCAAATGGATAGGGACTCTCCCTTTAGGGATGTACCTTCCTCTTTGTATTCCAAATTGGATGTTATCCCATCTCAAATCACTTAACATTACAACTCAAATCAAATCAAATTTATATTAATCAAAATTGAAAAATATAGGCTCGATCCTGCAGTGTTATCCTAAAATAAACAATTGTATATACAGTCCCAAGCAGTTAATATTTGATGTCAAGCAGTTGATATATGAAATTTAAATATTCTATCAATTACAACACAGAGTGCAGTAAATAAATAAACAATCACATCAATTCTAAGCTAGCAACCAGCATGCAGTGAAAGCTCGAAAACCCGACATACAACAAAAAAGTAAAAACCGGCCTAGCTTAAAAATAGAGTTGGTTGTCCTAGAAAACCATCTAAAGTGGGTGCAAAAGCTGTGTGGTTTTGATATGTCCTATAGAGGGCGATTTGTTAAAGTTGCTTAAGGTTTGATTGGTTGAAAGGCTTGAGGGAAGAATTTAATTAAAGTATAAGTCTTAATGATTTGAGATTGATTTTAAGATTAATTCTAAATTATTTATTGGATACCACCTTTGTTTCACACCGAGGCCGTGAAGTTTATTTCACCTTCCTTGGGGCTAAGTTAATAGCCTTGTAGGCCTGGGTTACCTAGTGGTACTCGGTATGATTAAATGAATTAGATTTGATTAAAGTCTGAAGGTTAATGAATTTTATTCAAATGTGTTTGATTGCTGATTTTAAGGGTTGATTAACCATTTCTGGAGTTTTAGAGCGATTTTGAATTTTTAAGAATTTTTTGAATATTTTAATCATTTAATTAAGGGGTCAAAAGTTGACTTTTACATTAAGCTTAAATTATGGAAATTTTGTATTTTATTAAAATACTAGACCTTAATACGACCAGTTAGACTTTAAGTACGTTGAAATCAGTTTTTTCTACATTTTATTATGAAGGATTGAAGTTTTGGACTTATTTTGATTTAGGTTTGACCGAAAGGTTGACCTTTTTGAATTTAATGTATTTCTGAAATTTTGATATTTTTAATAAATATTAGACATTATTATGAGTCAAACGCAAGTTAGTTTGATTGATTTGGATTTTTCTTGAATTAGTTATGAATTTTTGAAGTTTCAAGTATTTATTGAATTATTGAAATTGCTTAATTAGAAGGGGGTTTTTGTAATTTAGCTCCAAATTAGTTCCTAACTCCTTGAAATCAACTCCAAAGGTCAGGAATGACCTAAGGAGAGATTCCCAAGTGCTTAGAAATTTATTGGAATTTTTCATAATTTTTAAATTAGTTAAATTATTAAAATATTAAATTTCAATTAAAATTAGATTAAGGTTTAATTTGTTGTCAAATCAAGAGGACTTTAATTTTAATTTGTTAAGGATTCAAATCTGGTCAGTTAGAGGTGTTGTTTGTATTTTTGGAATTAATCATGATTTATTAGAATTTTTGGAAGGCTTAAAGCTTAATTAAGGTTTAATCTTAAGAAAATTGGTTAAGGGGCTTAAGGACTTCAAAAAGCAGTGAAAATTTTTCTAGTTGCTGAAAGTGTCACTAAATTTAAATGGTTTAAATTTCAAGTCAAGAGGGTATCTCTGATTTATTTAAAATATTTTAAAATTAAAGCTTGGATTATTCAAAATATTTAATTTAATAGTTAAATATAAATTAAATTATATACTTACTTAAATAGTTTAGACTATTTAAAGAATCTCAAATATTTTGAAATATATTATAGTTTAGTTAATGAGTTTTATTTTGAATATTCTCCATACTCTGAAATAATTCCAAAGTAAATTATTTTGAAATTAATAAAATGATTTATTTTATTTTAATTAATTATTAATTAAAATATCAAACTTTAAGTATTTTAAAATTATTTAAAATATATTAAATATTTCAAAGTAATTTTAATTTTATTTGAAAGATTTTGAAATTCTGAGAAATTTATATTTTAAAATTAATTTTTGGATTTATATATAATTTTTAATCATTTTTTTTAAACTTTTTGTTATTAAAATAGTTTTAAAACTAATTTAAAACCCTTTAATTAACCTAGGCGGTGGCGGTGGCCACGTGGCGCCTCCTGCTTTGTCCAGCAGAGAGGCGGCGGTGCCAATGATTAATGGCGGCGATCAAATGGGCCCCGCTTACTTATCGAGCGTACCATCCCGTCACGGCCATTAGATCACACACAGTTTGATCTAATGGTTGAGATCAAACCACACGGCCGATCTTAATCCAGCGAAATCAAACGGTTGAACTCGATCCCGCAGTTTGTAATGGGCAGCTCAGATCGCATCGGACGAAGATTTATCCGCGGGATCGACCGAGCGATTGAATTGAACTGCAATGAGGATCAATCTGTACCGTTGATCATGCGATCAATGGCCCAAAAAATGTGCAGTTCATGCACGTTACAAAACTAAAACCTCAATCAAAGAAAAGGCTCATTCAAAAGGTTGGCTCGATCATTTGAATTGAAATTTTAAACTCTGAATCCCTTAACGAAGAGCATCAATGGGGATATAACCATAAGACTTGAAATACACTATAAGAAATTCTATTTAATCTAGTGTACCTAGATCTAGGGTTTCAGTTTATACCTCATTTAATGGACGGATTAATCCGTTTAAAGGCGTGTTACATTTGTAGGTTGTTCACGCTCCATTTTGTAGAAGAAAACCTAGCTCGAAAGTGCCTGGATAACCGACAAATCATCTTGGATGGAGTTTTGCCTAAGCTCGCCGGAATCCGGCCGCCGGTGGGTTTTGACCGGATGGATCGAGCTGGGAAAATATGGATTGAGGTCTGGAATTCTCAAACAAAAAGAGCTTGAGCTCTGGGAGGGCTTGAATGGAGAGATAATGGCTAGGTTAGAATGAGAGCTCTCAAAGGGTGTTTTGCCCTATTCACTCCTTTCCTGATTGAATGAGTGGCTGAGATTTGCTGGATGGACTCCAAGATGATGCCACATGTCAAGGGATTGGTTGGAAGGCTGGAGAATCAAGGAAAGAAGGACTAGTGAGGTGGAAAGGCCTCCTATGTCCTTTTGAGCATATGGGATGATTTGAGACCTTTGGATCTTTTATGAAGGGTTAAAAAATACTTCAAGAAGTTTCTAGAAGAAACTTAGTTAGCAGGAGTTTAAATGGGATTTGGATTTAATAAGTTTGGTTAAGGGTTTTAACTACTTGGAAGCCCCTTTGACCATTTGTTGACTGGTTTGACAATTCAACAGGTCCAATCAGCTGACTTGGCACGCAAAGAGATTTAATTAGTTGATTGAAGGTCTTGGAGGGGATTTGATGTTCAAGGGTTTGAGTTTTGAAGGTATGAGAGGGAGTTTGAGCTAGTTTGACCAAGTCTAAAAATGTTGACTTGGTCAAAATGACCATGACTTGGTTCATGGTGTATTCAAAAATATTGTAAATATCAAATGATAAGGGTTTGAGAATTTGATGAGGTTTACATATGCTTGAGGCTTGATTCAACATATAGGTGTTTAAAGGTTGATTGGGTCAACTCTGGTTGACTTGGTCAACCAGGTGGGTCCGGGGTCTGTAAATTGGTTCGATCAATCTGAACTGATATTTGGAGACCATTGGAGGTGGTCCCAAGGTCTAGGGAGGTCAATTCAGTCAAAATGCATATTTTGACCCTTAAGGGCCTATTTGGTCAACCTAGGTTGACTTGGTCAACCAGATTGACCCAGGGTCTGGATTTAAGTCCAACAGGTTGAATTTGATATTTGAAACTTGTTGGAAGTGGTTGCATTTGATTTGGGGCTCATTTGATCCAAAATGACTATTCACACCCCTATTTTGGTCATTTTGACCTCAGGTCCACTGGGGGCTGAAATGAGTCCAAAAAAATGCAGTTTAATGATTAACAAGTCAAGATTAAGGGACTGGAATTGATTGGAGGCTTTGGAGAAAGCTTCAGGGTCAAGATCCACTAGGTGGCAGGTCCAGTGGCATAGGCCGTAAATATTTGAAGGTTTTGCAGCCTTTGGATTTTGATTTAGATTCTAAGGTTAGAGACCTCAGTATGGGTTCAAATTTGGAGGGTAGCCTCCAGAGACATGTCTTATCACTTTTCAAGTGATAGACTCTGAATTAGAGGTCTTTTGACAGGGTTTTGAAGTGTTTGAAAATTCTTTGAAAAAGGCTTTTAGGACTTGGACCTTTGGCCTTAAGCTTGAGTCTGGATTTCTAGATTTGAAATGAATTTTGGTTTGAATGATTAATATTGAATTATCCAAGTCATTTGTAATCATTTGAGTGATCATAAATGATTGGATAGGTTTAGAGCTAGATCAAAGATAAGATCAATGTCTGGATTGAAGTTTGGATTCTTAATTGGACTGGATTCTGGATTTTGATTGAGGCTTGAATTGAATTGAGATCTGGATTGGCTTGAGGTAAGGATTAGTTTTAGGTTTGAATTGATCTGAGATCTAAATCAATCTTAAGGTCTGGAATTATCTAAGGTCTAGGTAGCTCCTAAGACCTAAGAAGATCATAGGGTCTGTATCTAGGACATTCTTAGGGTCCAGAATAGATCCTAAGGTCTAAAGTCTAAAAAATTCCTAGGGTCTAAAGTAGATCCTAAGGTCTGAATTCTAGAAAAATCTTAGGTTCTAGATTTGTCTAGAAAAATCCTAGGGATTAGATAGATCCTAGGATCTAGAGTCTAGATTGATGTAGGGTCAGGATTGATCGGGAATCTGGATGGGTCCCTGGCGACCTCATACAAAAATGAGGTCAACAACAATGCATCACTTGAAAGCAGTTAAATGAGTTATGAGGTATCTAAAAAGGATAAGGGATTCTATACTCACATATTAGAGATCTGGTCATTTAGAGATCATGGGATATTCTGACTCTAATTTTGTTGGTTACATCAATAGCAGGAGATCCACTTCAGGCTATATTTTCATGTTAGCTATCACAACCTGACATAATATGACCCGATATCACACACATCATATCATATCCGATTGTGGTAAGTCTTACCCCAAGATCTGGTTGGGGAAGTACTGAAATAAATGTTTTAATTTATATACTACACAAAGCCGCTATTAAATGTAATACATGGCGGAAGAATACTGAATCTCAACATGATTTTTTATATATCATAAAATATATATATAATTTGAAATCTATCTACAATAGTGCTTGGCAACATAGAGCATAATAAAAAATAAATGCTATGCTTGTGAAAATGAGAACTAGCCAAAACATATCTACAACAAAGATCAGAGCCTACTATCCCAACTATTTACGCTCCTTACCCTTCCTCGAGTTTAAAAATAAAAGCAAATACAAGAATGAGCTAACACAGCTTAGTAGGCTATCATAGCTTAAAACAAAAATCAATAACCAAAACCAAAAGAATTGAAATTATTATGATGAATCATATACTAAAATTAAATACAATTAAATAAATAGTGAAATGAACTGAATTATAAACAAACACTTCATTAAAAAAATCTCATCTCGATAGCCTATTGGCTTCGACATAACAACACTTAAGTAACATAATCTCACTAGCATAATAGAATCTCACCTCTGTCACCCACTGGCGCTGCCATAATATAATCCTACCTCGGTCGTCCACTAGTGCCAACATAACATAATCCCACCTTAGTCGTCCACTAGCTATGACATCACATCATAACACTTTATAACATATGCAATTTATTAATTAAAGCATAATAAGACTGAATTCAAAAATTGTCAAAATGTCCCAACGGTAGATAACATGAATGCTACTGAGTAAAACTTCACAATTTTCAAACATAACCAAATTACCACAAATTCTGTAAAACATCATTCTGAAGGTTTAATTAAATTAAAGAACTATTTTTAGATGTCAAAATAAATTTCGAGTAGACAAAAATTACTACTTTTTCAAAATCACCAGTAAAAAAGTTTCTATAATATACTTAAAATATTCATAATCACAGCATCTACAACGTATAAAAAGTTACACGTTCAAAGTTTTACCAAAATAAAGTTTCATCATTTTTCGATAATGAAAATACAAATTTGAGCGAAAAAATACCAAAAACACAAAATTATTGAATTATGAGATAGGCAAAATATAACTTACCTCGAGACGAGCAAATTTATCAACTGGACCGATGAATGAAAAGTGCTCTACAATCCCCAAACCAAACTTCACTCTTTCTCCCTCCCTTTTCTCTTATTTCTTAGCCAAATGTTCTCTATTAAGCCGAATGGAGAAAAACATTTAAATGACATTTATAAAAGTTATAATATTTCTAGATTTTTATATAAAATAATAATAATATATTATTATTACTATTTAAAAAAAAATTCATAGAAATTCTTATTGGGCTTCAAAGGTTCTAGAAAATTATTCATAAAATAAATTATTTTATTTTAAAAAATCTAGTGGAATAGATTTGCAAAATTGATATCTGATTGTCCCAAAACCCCCACTTGTATAGTTGGTGACAATTTCTTAAGGAATTTTGTCAGTTTGCAAAATCGATATCTGATGGTCCCAACCCCATTTGTATAGTTGGTGACAATTTCTTAATGAATTTTTTCAGTGCCCAAAAATTATGAAAAAGTTGTGAAAACTTAAACTTAATAAAAGAAATGTTATGAAGAAGTTGATTTATGTTTTTTTCTTACAACGACTCCTGAATAATTTTTTGACTGTTGTAGGTCAAAATGCAGTTTTCAAAATTTTGAGTTATAAACCTTAGTTGGAGGAGCTTTTTCTTAGAAAAGTGTTAATCAATCACTTATAATTTCTTTAACAATGGAAGCATAAATTATAGGTTTTTATGACATTGATAAAAAGTTGATGCAATTGAAAACGTCCCTGAATTAGAAATATGATTTTCAATAAAAATGGTTTCAAGTTGAGTATTTTGAGAAAACTCCAAACTCTTTTATGAAAGATGATGTGAAAATATAACTCAAACTTTTTTATGAAATCTTATAAAAGATGATATGAAAATATTAGAATAAAACATGGGTGATTTAGATCCTAGTTTGGAAAATGTGGATTTTAACTAGATTTGACACAACAACACAATAGGTGAAGAGTGCCATGAATTGAACATGGTAAATAAAACATAGATCAAAATGCCCACTTAAAAAAGCCAAAAAATTATTTGGCCTGTGCCGAAGTCTCTCCCAATTGATACAAATTTATAATCACTATTTTTGAAAAATATTCGCATAATACGTAGTGTCAAAAGAAAATTAACACAAAATCTTCTCATAGTTATTGCAAGACCTACATATGAACCTTAATTGTCTAGTAAAGTAATATATCCCATAAATTATTATTTATTTACACATCTCTTATCATAAATAAGTAATTTGTTTATAAGTTAATTTTCTTATAATAATAATTAAAAAAATATAACATACAACCTCAATCATATAGAATACTCAACCGAACATACATTTAGATGAAAACAATTAAGAATGAATGTCTGAGACATATCCAAAATCACCTAACTCGACTTACATATCAATTCTTATAGCTTTGTTTAATAATTAACTTTCAAAACTACTACTTTGATACAAAAAATGCATGTCAAAACTTAACCTGATAAGACCCATAGATAAGATATGCCCTACTGCGTTAGTTTGTAACAGACAAATAACAATATCTAAGTTTAAGAAAATTTTAAATTTTTTTCTTCCAATATAAACTTTAAAACAAACAACATACAACAAATCAACTAACCACATCCAAAATACTAAAGAATAAACTCATCCACAATTTTTTTTTTTTTTCATTTCATCATCATAGTCTATATATAATAATTACACTATAGTATTTGACTACAATAAGGGTATACAATTGAACATAATAATGACTACTCATGACTGTACACAAAATAAAATAAAAAGATTAAAATTGAGCCAAAGTCTCTCCCAGTTGATACACCATATTAATCACTGCTTGAGAAAAATCCTTATACAATATATAGTATTAAAAGACAATTACCACAAAATCTCATCGGATGTAGATAAATAATATATTAACACATGACTTATCATAAATAAATAAATTTTTTATAAGTCAATTTTTTAATATATCTATGTCTAATAATGTACAAGAAGCCTTAACTAACCAATATGAAAAGTTACTATGCATCCTTACAGAAGAACTAATCATGAGAATTCCTTGATCACCCAAAAGTAATAAAATCAATTTGGTGTCAATGGATCTTTAAGGTAAGATTGGTGGTGGAAAGATACACCCAAAATTATGAATCTTATTTTCGTTAGTTGCTGTCTTGATTGTCCAAGACAATAATTTAATGTGAAGAATGCATTTATATATGGCGTGCTATTTAAAAAGTCTACGTGGATCTCCAACTAGGATGCATGGTAATAAAAAACTAAAAATAGAATAATCACCAAGAGCTTTGTTCAAATGATTCCCCAAATTTATGACAACCTTTGGTTATAAACTAAGTAATTCAGATCATACATTATTTTTTAAAAGGCAACATGAAAAATTTATTATACATATTCATTGTATATGAGGATGACATTATCAACATAGGCAACGCTCTAGAGACTTGTTGGAAGACTAATGAACTTAAGCGATCTTACATGATAAAATCTTATCTGTGCTCTAAGTATAGCCATTTAGTTTATGCATAATTCCGATGAACAACATATTTGTAGTTATATATTTTGAGATATCTCAATTAAGCCATAGGGAAAGAAATTTTATTCTCTAAAATATGAATGAGCAAATTATTGAGCTATAAATAGAAGTTGATTGGGCAAGACCAATTGATGATATGTGGCCAACAGCATGATGCTTTATCTTTATTTGTGGGAACTGTTGTGGACTGGAACATTTACGGCAGTAGGGAGATAAAGAGCTTAATGTCTTAGTTTTGAACGAAGAACTAGCACACTTTATTTTATTTTATTTTTGTTTTTTTTAAAAAAAAATTTATTTCAAATTAATTTTTTTTTTAATTTACAAATAGTGATAGAGGGGGTATGAGTCATAAGAGACACAAAGATTTTTACATCAAATTCATGAAAAGGGGAAAAAAACCACAGGGTCTGGCCAAGTTAAAATGATTCCACTTGTGTTTGTCGCTGAATAGAAATTGGTGCCCTTCTGCGGTGAGAATGCATTGACTCAATGTCTCATATAGATCGTATTACATAGTTGGGGTTGGAAAAATCTAATGATAAGGGAGCCATTATCAAAAGAATGTTGTTCTGTTCATTTGATTGGTAGGGCTATGTTTTAGTAATGGAAATTATAAGGGGATGTAATTGGTGCGGAGGGACCATAGTCAGTGGTTAATGTTGGTTGAAGGGACCGTAGTCGGCAGAAAATAGAGGTCTGAGGGACTGTAGTTGGTGGTGACACTAGTCGAAGGGACCATAGCAAGACCATCAATGAGGGGTAATAGAGGTCGAAGGGACAATAACAGGCAGGTGTCGATGGTCAGAGGGACTGTAGTTGGTGAGCGATCGAGGTATGAGGGAATGTAGTTGACTAGTGATGAAGGTCAAACAGACTATGTTGCGACCCATGGCCTCGAGTTTAAGATTTTGATGATGACAAATAATATCACATGAACTACTTTTCATTGAATATCATTTATGGTTTGCTATTGTCCGTGAGTACTAACATTTCAGGAAGATCACGAGCCACTTAGGACAACGGGAAGACTCAAGTTTAGTTAGATTAAGAGTATGAGTCTGACAATATAATTTGTTATTTATTTTATTTTTTATTTTCTTGAGTCTGGCCACAAATTGCATGTAAGTCTGAGAAACCATGCACACACACAGGGGGAGAGGGTTTTAAAAGTAAAAAATATAGATTTTCTTTCTCTGGTGCTCGTACTGTATGACTTTATTTATTACTGTACAATATGAGCTTCTAAAATGATTTCTATGAATATATCGTACCGTACGAATGCTAACGTACTGTATGATGTGTTCGAAATTCAAAACCCTAGCCATCAAATTAATTTAAGTAAGTTTTTCTTAGCCGTTCATACTGTATAAAGAACTTCATATCGTACGATTTATTTTAAATACTTACTTAAATTAACCCGTGATTAGTTGAATAAACCAAAGCTTAATTACTAATTGAAAATTATACTGTACGAACACATTCGTACCATACAATGAAAACAGACGAATTCTGATCATCCCGTAGATCGTCCTGGATGATCCCTTATTTTTGTCTCATCGTACTGTATGATGTATATCGTACCATACGATGAACAAAGATGACATTTGATCATTCCAAAATTCCTCCTGGACGATGGCTTGATTTTGACCATTCGTACTGTACGACGTAGATCGTAACATACGATGAATAGAGATGACATTTGATCGTCTCGGCTATCGTCCTGTACGAGCAGTAGTGTTGAGGATCATATCGTATGATTTAGTATTATACCGTATGATTAGATAAGACGAAGCCTTTTTATACATGTCGTACTATACGATTGTAATGGCTACTTTGAATATTTCAGGGATTTTGGATATCATTTTATGTGTCAAAATTATTATGTTTTGAAAGAGAGACAAGAAAGAGGGGAACGTGATTAGAGAGAGCTTTTTTGAAGTTTTAGGGTTTGAGAGAGGAAGGAGAAGGTGATCTTGGGGAGGGAGAAGAGGTGTGAGGGAGATCACACGGTTGCTCCATTCTTGCTGCATCTTGTTCCTCCTGTGGACCGGGAAGAACTTGTGGGAGGCTCTCTGAGGAGTAAACTCTTCTACATTCATGCCCTCGAAGGTATTCTGCCTTCTCCAGGAGGGAGAAAATGAGAAGGTACTCTGCCATCACTAGGAGGGTGAAAATAGAGCTTGGCACTCCACCCCGCCGGATTGGTGAAAGGGAGTATTGTAAGGGCTTCTCCACCTTGCCGAGGGGGGGAATGTTGAGTCTAGTAAATAGGTTGTTAGACTTAAGTTAATGTCCCAAGGCTACCAAGAGGGGGGGGGAGAGGCACCCTCTGAGTATTGCACTAATACCAATAGTGACTCTCCTTTTGCATCCACATCAAGGCGGAGAAGCCTTTACAAAACACTATTTTCACCACTACCCGGTACGGCAGAGAACCATCATCCTTTTACACAATTCCCAATGTTGGCAGAGAACCGTTCGTCCTTTCACACTCTCCTAGTGTGGGTAGAGAACCCTTCTTCCTTTCACACTCTCCTAGTGATGGCAGAGAACCCTTCGTCCTTTCTCACTCTCGTAGTATAGGCAGAGAACCCTTCAGCTTTTCACACTCTCCAAGTGTAGGCAGCGAACCCTTCGGCTCAT